>NW_027395673.1:0-314634 GCF_004382785.1 Trichoderma ghanense | reverse complement strand
AAAAAAAAAAAAAAAAAAAAAAAAAAAGCAACGCTGGGGGAGAAAGATAATACGCTGGGGGGTAGATCTAATAGGCGCTGGGGGATAAAAATAAAAAAAGGGCTGGGGATAAAAATAAAAGATCGCTGGAAAAGGATCGCTGTGATGAGAATGACGCGGAAAAAAAGAAAAGAAAAAAGGAGACCAAGGGGGAGGGAAACCCCCCTTATATACTCACAGAGAGCCATACAAAGGAGGATGGGAGATGTGTTGAGCAGGCACATCAAAGACAAAGCGAGCGTTGAGACTCAACCCGGAGAAATCAAAAGCATGGAGATCCTTCATCAGAAAGCTTAAAGCGTTGGGATAGGGAGGCAAACGAGCTTGAAGCGACGACTATCGCAAGAGAAACGCTTGAAGTGTTGGGGTTCGCAGGGGAAAAGGGTCCGAGACTTGTTTGCCACAAAGCTTTTCGGGTCCTCAACCAAACAAATGTGGTATCGTGAGGTTGCTGATGGCTTCGAAAGTGACAATTTCTCCCGAGTTCAAGTCGCCGGTTGTGGGGACTGTAAACTCTGATGAGACGCCGTGATGTTGAGAAACTTGATGGGATTGGGAGGGGGGACGGGACTTTGTCTCCTTAAATGTTATTTGATAACGGTAAACCGTAGGCTTCAATGAGTACAGAGAAACGGGGATACACGGTTAGCAAAAGTGACTTCAGCGAAATGCCTGGGCAGTGAATGCATCTGTGAGAGAATCAACAGTATCTCTGCCCATCTACAATGAGGCAAAACACGAAAGTGGAAGCGAAACTCGGCTTGAAACTCAGCCCCGGATTCATTTCCCAAAGTCCCCCTTCAGAATCCCGAACTCAATCTCAACGACATCAATGTCACACCCCTCACGATAGGCGAGTCAAAGGAAGCTCCAAAGGCGTCTGCCCGTCCATATTCAGCTATATCGCAGGCTATATGTGCCCGGATTGCCCCATTCCTCCTCAACACGGCGAGTTTCAGCCCCCAACGTCCTTTGAGCAGAGAGTTACGCTTGCAATCCAAACCGGCCTCAGGCTTTGTGCAAGGCGACGAAGATGAATTACCCTGGATCCTGACATTTGAACCAAAAATTCTTTGTATATGAGCAACAAGATTGCAACATGTCATCCAGAGAGTCATGGTGTGACCAACAGTAGCCAACATCTCGAAATGCTTTCTATCCCTCCCAGTCGCCATCTTCCTCGTCATCTTCGTCAACGACCGTTCCTTTCTTTCTTCGTGTTGTTCGCGTCTTTCTAGGTCGTGCTGAAGAATTGCGAGATTTTGTCGAGGTTTCCGCTTGAATCTCAGTATGACTGTCCCCAACGCTCTGATCACGACCGTCTTCCATCACTAAATCTCCATCCCCACCCTGATCATCCTCCTCGAGAGCGGGGAAAAAGCTTGATGTCTCGTGTGCCTGGCCGTCTTCGTCATCTTCTTCATAACCTTCGGGCAAAAATCCCCCAGCGAGTTCTTCGTCGTGGTTCTTGGGCGCGCTGCCGGCTGGAGCCCCTCCCCGTGAATGGCCAAAGACAGAGACACTCTCGTCAATCTCGCCGTATTCTTGCCGAATTCTCTCCACGATGCGCATCCCCATGAGAAACTTTCGCCACATTCCCAGTGCTGCCTTGCGCCGTTTCTCGTCTTCTTTCCGTACACGCTCCGCTTCGTCCTTTTCCAGCTCTGCCATCACCCTGTCATGATGCTCTTTGGCGATCACGACTCCCTGGATGACGGGGACAGCCATACGATGGCCAAACTCAAAGTCTACTACGGCCTCTGCGTAGTCGATGCCGAGCCTCTTGCAGACTTTCCCAACACCTCTAAAGGGGACATGTACGGCGCCTTCGGGACACATGTGCTCGGCAAACAGGTCGATATTCCTACGTTGAGTTAGTCCATGTTGAACCCCAAAAAATTATGAAGCAAACATACCCGTATTCATTCTTTGGAATGACACCATCCTTGATAGGTGGCGGTATGATCCAATCAGTCTGATCGAAGCTGTACAGCCCTTGGAGCACCTTCTGGCCAGTCATTGCCTCGGCTTCCAAAATCTCCCTCTTCCGGTTGAGAGTGGCAGCGCGATATGGCACTCTCTTCAGCGGCTCTTCGCCAACAAGAGGAGCACGACCTTGCTTGTGCCAGGTTTCTGCACTCTTGACCAGCACGACGTCTGATCGAAGATACACATCTTCCTCGTCCACTTTGCCACCTTTTCCTTTATTCTTGAAAACCTTGACTGGTTTGGCACCAGGCCTCAGCGCTTCCTCGCGTTTGAGATGTCTCTCTAGGGCGAATTCTTTGGACTGCTTGTAGTATTGTAGCGTCTCCTCACCCTCCTTGACCTCCTTCTTCTCGGCCTTTGCCGGCTTGAGGTCTGTCAGGTCTTCTTGTTGGTCGATTTCCGTCAACGGATGATCCTTGCCTCCACGTCGGTAGCCAGACATGGCTGTTTTGAACCAGTCGGACAATTCGTAACGCTTAACCTTGCCGTGACGATTGTAGACTGGCATCTTGACCGGTGGCATCCGAACACCCTTGGTGCGACCTGGAAGAACTTGCCTCTTCAGATATCTGACCGTCACATCTTTGGCGGTTCCATCGTTCGAGTACCCCACGACATAAGCAATGACCTGCCTGGCTCTGTCCGCCTTGGCACCACGAGGTTCAAACGTCTCGACGAGGTCTCGATTTGTTGCGACTGTTCCCTTGACGATGGGATCGACTGCGAGGTATTTCTTGGTGACCGGTGACAAAATCTCGGCCCAGTAGTGTGGGTACTCTAGGTCTTTGTCGATTTTGTTCGTATGCAGAGACTTGGTCGGCGAATTGAGAGTCATATCCACAGACTCGTCGTCTGTATCTTTGAAATCAGGCTCCAGATCATCTTCGGGCTCTTGTGTGACTGCGGGTAACTGCTTGGCAACTCGGGTGGACCGTGACCGCGATGGGGTGTTGTTTGGTTTCGTCTTCTCTTTCGCCTTTCCCTTCGATACCTCTTTCTCCGGCTTCTTGCTGGTAACCTTCTTGTTTGTGGTTTTGGTAGGCGTGGCCTGTTTGTTTTCAACTTCCTCAGGATCTGCGTCTTCCAACTTATTCCATCCGAAGCCTAGTGGCTGCAAACTGGCAACCATCCGAGCATCGATCCCCAAGCCCCGAAGCAGCGCGGTAAAGAGTTGAGCTCCAACATCTCTACTCCCTCTGCAGTCGGTAGCGCATTGTCGAAAACCCTCAATGCCCTCTATCCTCTCGCCAAATTCTTCGTAATCCGCTTCATGTTCTTTGTATGCTTTCGTTAGTCTATCCAGTCGTTCCAGCGACATGTAGCCCCATTTTCGGAGACCAGGAGCCGTGACTCGAAATCGTTGCTTCCACCAGGCGACTAAGGACTTCATAAGTCGAAATAGAGGATCTCCGTGGCTCATGTCTATGGCTCCCTCTTCCAGCCTCTTGGCCGTGTCGCCCCAGTCTCGGGGGTCGTGCTTCGCGCCCTTCTTCTTTGCCGTTTTCTTCGGTGGTGGCGGCCTTGCTACCAAGCCACTGTTCTGCCTCCATCGATCAACCTCATCCCAGAGTCTAGGCGGGACATGAGAAACCATGATGGCCTGGACCTCGGGGTCGCATATCCAGGAGTTCCGGACTGCATTGTGCCAAAGAAGACAAAGAACGTGGACGCAATGCGTCGCATTGCGAACTGTCCGCTCTCGCTTTGAAGGTCCCTTTTTGTCGAACTGGTTCGTCAGAGATATCCGAGTGTCCCGGATGAGAGTCAGTTCGAGGTCGCCGGACGGCATTGGCGCATCCGGTGCGAATTGCGGCGGGGCTTCTACATCCTCAAACTCAATGTCTTCTTCATCGTCATCGTCGTCCTCCTCGCCATCAGCATCGTCCGTTCTCTGCCGCTTGGCGAGAGGAACATCTTCAAAGTCGCTGTCCGAGAATGAAGAAAGCGGACTGTCGCTATCACCGCTTCCTCCAAGATCATGGAGCAGCGAATCTGAGCCTCCCGGCGTATGAGACGAGTCGAGGTCGTCGTACAGAGTCCGTTTGCGCGCAGCACCTGTCCTTGAATTCGCCTCATTGGCGCTCTTATCGGGAGTGACCGTCCCCTCAGGCGATGAGGCTCTCAGTCTTTTGCGAGGGACATATGGAGGCATCTCTTCACACGCGAATTTGGGATGCGAGGTTGAGGTGTGGCGAGAAGTGACATGTCGTCATTGACGCGAACGTGTACGCGGGATCACGTGCGCTACTCGATGAACGCTTCAGCATCTGATGATAGGTACCCTGGAGCAGTCAAACGAATATCAATTTCCGTGATGGCTTCTATGAGGAATTCCTAAATAAAGTCGCGGTCTACTGCATATGGGTTATTGGAAGATGATTTGATATCAATAACTCATCAACCGATTCTGCAACGTATAGTGTAGTGTCAGTTCTACGTCAGGTGTATGCCAATCTAACACAAAATGCAGTATCGCTGTCTTCTATGCTCCCAATTCCTCGTCCAGCTCCAACAAATCTGGTACAGTTGCTACTCATAAACGCCCGTATTACCTCTTGTGTATCCAGCCCTTTCTCCCAATGTCTTTCAAACATCTATCAAATCTGCAGGCGCTCCAACGCCCCTCAGCAGAACCAATGTATTCCCGCTCTGTATCGCCGCGCCAACCTTCTCCCCATAATCAAGCACTCTGCCTCCTTCGACATGGAAAACTCGCAGCTTGTCTCTCTCATCTGAACTCTGGTTGTTGACATTTTGTACTTGGAGACTCCGTGCTGCCGCATCCAACACCCGGCCGACGACCCAATCCTTGGAATAGAAGAACTCTCCCTTGGGAAACTTGGCCTTTGCTGTCTCGGCCTCGGCTTCCACGTACACATAGACGCGCTTCTCCGGCGCCAGTTTGTCGTCGCCCTTTGCAGTCTTTTTCAGGTTGTTGACAGCCACCATTCGTGCCGCTGCTGAGCTGGGCTTGGGCTTGGGCAACGCTCTGCCGGCCTGCTCCTTCTTCGCCGTCCCCCACGCCCGAAGCCGGTCCAAGGCAGACTTCGTCCTCTGCGCGACATCGATCTGAACGGGCCGCGCCCCAATAGGCGTCAAATTCTTGCAGTTGTGGTCATCCTTGAAGCGATGCTTCAGGCAGTAATCCCGGTTACACGTCTCGCAGTGCACCCCCGGCGTCCGCGAAGTCCCGATTGTCGTCTCGCAATCTGGCGACGCGCAAGGCTTCTCTGAGATCTTGTCCCGCAGCGTCCTCCCCTGGCCGATGGACGGCTTCGACAGCTGGGCCTGTCGCTTGCGCTCCGCCCAGGCGCCCGGGTTTGCGCACTTGTGAGCCGACTCTGAGCGGTGGTCGAGGCAGAAGGTCTTGGTGCACGACTGGCAGAAGAAGGGGAGGAAGTCGAGCTGGTTGCAGTATTCGTACTGGCAGTGCTTGCCGACGAGGCTGGCGTCTTCTCTGTCCTTCATGATGTAGCTCGTTTCTGGAGCGTCGGAATCCGAACCCGACGCCATCTTGGAGATCTGTGGAATAGGAATAAATACTTTTGACGTCTGTTTGCTACTCCTTGTTTGCTGATTTCGCCTCTCGTGATGTGCTTCAGGCAGAGCAGACGTCGTCACCTTACAAAGCGACAACTGAGTGAGTGAGTGAGTACCTGGTACGGCTGTTCGCGTTTGCCGCCGGCTGACCAACCGTGGCAAGGAAGCGTCTGGAAGCCCCTATAGCCGCCTGCTAAATTGGCGCTGAAGACCGTGCACCCTGCACTATCAAAGAAGCTTGAAGGCGATTGCGATGGATCTGATAATTTAGGGCATGGAGTATGCAATAATTCAGGAATTCGATGAATGAGTCGCCAAGCGTCAGGGGCTGGGAGCACGAGATGAGGCGCAGCTAAGGCTGCTGCAGGGTCGAAGTAGGACATCGCGGGGTCAAGCTGGGGCCCACTAACATCTGAAGCACATGTCAGATGGGATGTGAGAGCTTACTTACAGCGTCTCCCTTTGTCTACGAGACTTTGTCACGATACTAGTGGATGATGTGATATTTAAATGAAGACCATGCTGAGAAGTAAATATATAAGTATATACATACATATTAAAAGAGAGGAACTCGTCGTGCCCGCTATTGACAGCGACATCTACCATGTCCGTTCGCTCCCATACCCAAGAGTGGAGTGCTCTGCTCCCCAACGCCATATCACATGCCCAAGTCCGACTATTCCTGCTTGATAATCTTCGGATCCTTGTTGAGAAGCTTCTCTCGGCCCGTAGCCGGCGAGTCCCCGACATAGGCCTTGCCTCCAAATTTCTCAAAGCCCTTGTGAAACACCCACTCCACGGCGTCTTCGACCGGCTTGTCAAAGAGGCTGGGCAAGAAGGGAACTACAGCCAGGCCGAGTCCAATGGGGCCCCATGTTCTCAACGTGGGGTTTTTGGCATTCTTCATCGCCTTGCCAGAGTACTTGACCACGGAATGAATGGTGAATGCCGGCAATCCCATACTGGCGACGCTCTGGAAGATGGCTCTCTGCACCATGACGGTGCGCCAGTCCTCCAACGGAGAGACTACGCCAGGCGTAAGGTTGCGCGTCTCCTTCTCCGGGAGGCCAGTGAATCTCTGTTGGTGGGAGTTGAGCAGAAGCTGTGGGTTGCGGATACGCTGGTTCTGCCAGTAGGCGCGGTATCCCTCGTGCGAGACATCGCCTAGAATGTAGAGCCATGAGATACCGTATGCGGCGCGCACAAGGTGCGGGTGCGCAACTGGTCGGAATGATTCGCCAATGTCTGAAGTATAGGCGACGTATCGGTGGGCAGATAGGAGGAGGGTTCGGAGTCTGGTCGCATATGCAGCATATCGCACATTGCTCTCCGTCGAGTCCGGGGCCCTGCACACCAATGCTCTTAGTCTCTTGTCTGCGAAACCAAGGGCGAAGAAAGCAATTACCGTCCCTCCTTTATGTTGTCAAAGAAGCTCTCGTCCTTGTCGGCCTTGTCGATAATCTTCTGCAGCGCCTTGGGCAGCTTCTCTGCCTTGGGGAGCTTCGGGTCGAAGACGGATTCCTTGCGCGCTTCTTTTTGCTGTTCCTGCTGCTGCTGCTGCTCAGGCTTCGATTCGGATGACTTGCCCCACCAGCCCATGGTGAATCTTTAGATCTCTAGCACGCGATGAAGTGCAACAAGGCCAGTGAAACAAAGAGGTCTATAGAGCGCAAATGCCGGGATCGTTGATAGTTGCGAATGGAACGATTGCGAAGGTGTCGGAGCCAAGGTATTCTCTTCTCATGTACTAGCAGGCAGCTCCGTAGCTCACGGCTACCGAGACATCCCGCAGGCTAGCACGGCCAATTCGGTACAGTGACGTCGACCATGCGCAAAACGGTACCTGCGAGATTGGGCATCCACTGCGCCGAACTGCCAGCCGGGGAATAGCCGAGGTGCCGCGCCGGCCTGCAATTCCAGGCACAAGTCCGCCGTTGCGTTTTCGAGGCAAAAGTCGACTGTCCATCGGATCCCGCAAACCCTCCAGCAATCCATCGATTCCCGCCCAATTCCTCTCGTCCAAGCCCCTTCCGACGCAAATCCCGAGGTCAAGATGGCTGGTGTCGCTACCTACACTATTGCTGGCCGACAGATCGGCGGCCACTACGTATGTCCTGCCGCGGAAGAAGCCGCTCCAAGTTGCTCTGGTTCCAGCTCTCTAACATGAACATTCGCAACATCGCAGCTTGCCATGGGTTGGTTGGCTACCCTGTTTGGCGGTGCCTACTACGCTGCCTCCGGCCCCAAGAAGTCCGCCTCTGCCGCCGCTACTCCCCCGATCAACGCTTCCAGCTCTGACGAGGCCGACTTCATCAAGTGCGTTATATACATCGTGCACGACGCTCAAGCGCGGTCGACTAACTGGATGACAGGAAATTCCTCGAGGAGCAGGACAAGAAGCACTAAACAGCGAAATTCGAAAATGTCCGGCGTGAGGGATAGTGTATCGTTGTCTTGTACATATTAGATGCACGGAGAGCGAAAGAGTCTCGATATAGAAACAATGCGATCACCTTCCCCGAGCAGCCTACGTGTCAACCTGTTCGATTACACCTCTGCATTTGTCCTTTTTCAGTCTCTGCCCGGTTGAGCTTGACCAGGTCGGATATCTCACTGTGCTTCAATGCTTCAATTGGTGTAGCTGGATGCGAGCACTTTCCACGTCTAGCCAAGTGTCGCTCTGCTCGAGCTCCGGTGTGAAGAGTTGAGATATGCTGGATATTCAGACTGGGTGCCTCGGCGTTTGCTATTGTAAAGATGGGAATGGCTGGATTCCTCGTTGAATGACATGTAGTCGCCAAGTCATTCAGCAACCTTAGGATTGACTTCCTATACCTGCATCGCTATCTCTGGGATGTAGTCATATGTCGTTGATTGTGAAGTTGTGGTGATTGACAGCACAGGGGAAAATGCATGCAGCATTAGTCCTCTACGTATGCAATTCAAGTGCCCTAAGGCCTTCAATGTATCATGACGATATCAGCATGCAGACCATCGCATCTCCCCTACAAAGCACGCGCAGTTAGAGCGACAGGCCAAGACTTCATTAAGTGCTTGACACAGTAAGCTCATGAGAGCTATCCATCGTAACAGGATACAGAGAAATTCAATAATCGACTCCATGTCTTAGATCAATCTATCTCTTAGCGTCCAACCACTCTCGGCTTCATGCTACGAGCCTGTTGTTGTGCTGGTAGGTAGCCGGATATAAGCAATAATCTGCCTACATACAACCACCGCGAATCGCATATCACAGGCCGCCGTCCGACCACTCCTCATGCGTGGCTCACAGGTTCTAAAGTGCACCAGATGCAGGGCAACGGCAAGAGCAGCCTATCAGCAGGTGGGAGAGAGTTGCTGCGGGCACCGTGTAGCCAATATGTAGGCAATTGTAGCCAAATGGCGTAGTTGAAGCTCAAGCAGCCAATGTCGATGGCACCCAACCAGGCAACTCTCTTTTGGGCAGAACTGGGTCACGTGAGACGTAGCACAGCAATAGCAGTTGGAGAGGAGGCACAGAAAGCCCTGACGCGCCCCGCCTCGACTCTTTTATGGCGCATGCACCATCTCCCTAAAGCGAAACGAATCCCGCAATCCATCGGATACAACGATTGCAATTCGGACGACACCGCAAAACCCGATATCGAAGCTCGATCCCCCCCCCAAATGGCCGCCACGACAGACTCCCTGGTGGACGGCAGCGACATCTCGCCGTCGGCGGCGCCCAAGGAGCGGCACTCGCTGACGCTGGACCAGCGGCGCGCGCTGCGGCGCTGGGCCAACAACCAGACGATCCGGCCGTCGCACAAGGCGTGCATCGAGTGGTTCTTCAGCCAGTACGGCCAGCAGATCAGCCAGTCCACCGTCTCGCACTCGCTGTCGCCCAAGTACTCGCGCCTCGACGGCGACAACCCGCAGCTGTCCGGGTCGCGGCTGCGCTTCGGCAACTGGCCCGACGTCGAGAAGCTGGTGCTGCTGTGGTACCAGCAGGTCCAGGCCGCCGGCCGCCAGCCCACCAACGAGGAGCTGGGCGAGAAGGCAAAGGCCATCTTCAGTCAGCTGCCGCGCTACAAGGAGGAGACGCCGCCCGAGTTCTCGCCCGGCTGGATCCACCGCTTCAAGAAGCGCTACGGGCTGCTGATCCGTCGCCAGCGGCGGCACGGAGACGGTGGCATCAACCCGGCCGACGACATCGACTACCTGGCCGACTGCGTCCCGCGCTTCATGGCCATTGCCGCCGACACGAGCCCGGCCGCCATCCGGGAGCAGGTCCTGCGCGTCGTCGGCGTCGAGTCGAGCCTCAACACCTGCGCCCTGGTCCGCGACGAGATCATCCGCCGCCTCGCCAGCGCCCACGCCGCGCCCCTGCCCTCGCTGGCCCCCGTCGAGCCGACGCTCGCGCAACCGCAGCCCGACCAGCCGATGTATGCCGACGATGATCCCGAGGTGGTGCTGCAGAACGCTCTACGGCAGCTCCAGCAGGAGGAGCAAGCCGCCGAGGAGCAGGCCGCCGCCGTGCGCGAGGAGAGGGAGCGCGCCGAGAGAGCCGCGGGCCTCCAGCAGCAGCAGGGCATGGTGACGACGCCGAGCGGTCGTGCGCCGTCCGACACCCGCTACACCACGCCGGGCCAGGACATGGCGCCCGAGCTGACCCTCACGCCGATCCACTCCGAGGTTCCCCTCACCACTCACGGAGAGAGACCGCTGCGGTGTCCGTTTTGCGTCAACCAGCGGATGCTCCGTTCGATTAAGGAGGCTGTGGAGCACATGTCTACCCACGTTGTGGTTTAACCTCCTCCCCAAAGACCATCCTCTCTTCTTTGTGCACTCGTGTTTTTATTTGACGTCGTTGTTTTCCAAGCCGAATAGCAAACCATCGATTCCTGCTGCTTTGTGCGATTCTTCTTTTCAAGATCTGGGAGTATAGGGGGATCCAGGTCGATATTTCGGACGATAAGAGTCCTTCGCTACGCATTTGGAGTTTGATCAAGACAAGGGCGACTTGCGGAGTTTTGGTGTCTATTTCTCTTCTCGCATGCTTCATTGCCTTTACTTGATATCCCCATGACGGGAGTGGGCGGCGGTAATGCCAACAGCATAACGGGCTGCTATGGGACCAGGTGGTCTTCTGATGAGCTTACTTATATTCTACCTTAGGTATCTCCTTGGTAGGGATACAGAATTCACAGACAATATTAACTTGAAGCCTCCCAAAAGTGGTATCAAAGTCATGTCCTTTACATCATAGAGCCCAATAAACCCCCTTATATAAACCCAGTGTCCCTCAAACGCTGCATCAATGCATCCGCCTCCTGCTGCGCCTCCTTCTTCTGCATCTCCTCCACATCGCTGGCCCCAATGTAATTCTTCCAAAACTTGAGTCCCTCGAGTCCCTCCTCGCGACACAAGGCCCCCTGCTCCTCCGCCATGAGCAGCTCCTCTTCCGCAACGCCCAGGCTCCAGCCAAACCTCTCCGCGGCCTCCTGCGCCGTAACGCCGCGCCCAAATTCGCGCCAGTCCCACGCGACGTCCCGATCGGGCGGGAACTCGTGCAGGTCCTGCAGCCACGCCAGGATAGACTTGACGGTGGCCTCGTCGGTGCGGTCCCGTGCCTGAACCACCATGACGCCGCTGCGGAACGTACGCAGCCGCACGGGGAGCTTGAGAGCCTCCCACATCTGCGCCGCCTTCTTAAAGTCCATCGGGCTGACCAGCTCGACGCCGCCGCGCGCCCGGTTGAACATGGCCCACAGGTCGACGAGCGTCAGGATCCCGCCGGCCCGCTTGAGCACGCCGCGGGCGTCATCGGTGAGGAACTCGGCTAGGTTGCGTGCCAGCTCGGAGAAGTAGAGCGACTCGGAGCCTCCGCCGCCGACAATGTCCTTGGTCGTGATCAGCCCGAGCTGGTGGGCGGATTCGGCCAGGATGGAATTCTCCTTGGACGTGACATCACCGCTGGCGCCGTTGACCTGCTGTGCAAATCGTTCTGCTAGCGCTACCACCTCCTTTGCGGAAGCCATCAGGGCCTCGAGGTCCTCGAAGGCGCTGCCTATGAGAATCTCATTGTTCTTGCGCATGTTCAAGCCCAGCTGCTCGAGCCCAGCAATGCCAGCTGTTTTGGCCTTTGGAGCGGGAGCGCCCGGTAAACCGTTGGTGGAGTTGTCCTCGACCAAGCGATTGCTTTTGGGAGCGGGAGGCGCATCTTGCAGCAGCCATTTCCGTTGTGTCATGGCACTCTTGAGACGCTCGTAGAAGATCTTTTCTCCGCCACCTCGGAACGATATCTTGACACTCTCCGCAAACTCATTGCCGCCTGGGCTCGCCTTGCTATTGCTGTCCTTGATGGGTCCCGGAGATTGCGTCCTGGTGTAGTCCGAGTTATTGGATATGGCAGGCGGTAGATCTTGTGAAAGCAATGGAGCTCCACACATCTCGCAGGATAGAAGGGAAGGATGATTCGAGAATGTGCATCTCGGACATTGAAATGAGACGGTAGTGTCTGACATCGCCATGGAAGTACTAGACGCCGAAAAGGGGTCGCTTGGTTGTGGAGTAGTTGTTGAGGCTTGCTGGCTTGAAGTGGACGAAGCTGTCGGACGGTTGCTTGCGCTCGTGATGGCGGCCTTGAGCACCTGCGACAAGGTTGGTTTGATTCCGCATGCCAAGCATGGTGGAAGCGGCGTGTGGGCATTTGCCGTAACTGGATCAAAGTTTGAAGGCACCGGGTTAGAGAAGCTGCAAATGGTGCAGACCCAGGTAGCCGTTGTAATTGCCGGAGGCCCAGACGGAGGATCATATGCGTTGTCTGCCTGTGCTGGAGACGGCGTACTGCCTCTTGAGGCGACTCCGGTGTTGGATACCACACGGTTGTGAAGCGTTGATCGCCTTAGAGGCTTGGGCACAAGAGTGATCTTGGCCGATGACTTGAGGAACCCGGCATAGAATTCATAGCGGTCCACTTCCTTCAAGTTGAGGGCGACCGAGTTCTTCCTCGGCTCTGCCTTGTCGACATAGCAGATACGATGTGAAGTCAGGTATACCTGGCCATTCTGCTGGTTGGGGAGCTTGTACTTCCTGTCATGTCCTGTCAGCATCGAGCTCCCAGGCAGCCTGAGAGGAAGCCGAGATGCTCACCCCTCGTACAAGCCGACATTGTCCTGCACAAAGAGCAGTGCTTCATCCGGGAGATACGAAGGCCGCAGCGCAGTGGTCAGGTCAATGTGCTTCAGGAACATCCGTCATACGGCAGTGGCATAGAGCCAGCCTTCGGTGAATGAATGACTCGGCCTGAGATTCGGTGATGCGCTGAATACCGATGCAGCGATAGCACGTGCCAGAGGGATCGCAAAGAATGGGGGAGGCTGGACGTTGGTGTTCGGTCGGACAGGAGTCTCCAACAATGAGTGAACAGATGTCACAGAGAGAGTAATATTGAGGTGCTCTAAAGATCGACGATAAAGCTTCAGTAACGGCGAGTCTAAAGTGGTGATGATGGCGAGTGCAATCGATGAGGCATGGCCACTTCAAGTTGCCGTTGTACCACCAACAAGCGGTACGTACCTCACCCGTCGCTCCATCCAGACACGCCAGCCCAAATTCGGCCTAAGGGGCCTACTGCTATGGCCGGCATTTAACCGGGCTGTCGAGTCACGGGACCTGGCTTCGCACATTTTGCCCTGTTGCAGCCCAACTTCGCTCGGTGCTTCCTTATCTCGCCTCACCCAACAATTATCGCGACGACGAATATCGACTATCGACCCCCGTTGCCCGCGCCGGACTCTTCGTCCGCCCTTGCTCCATCGCCGCAGCTCGTAAAACTAACTCTCAGCTCACTGCCTTCAGCACTTCAACCGCTGCCGCCGCCATGTCCAGCTGGTCGAGTGCCCAGCATCCGCCAGGCGTTGCTCCTCAGGCAGCTTACGCCTATCAACACAGTGAGTCTCTCTTCATCCCTTCCTCAGGGGCTTGTTCTAATCTCATCTCGTCAGCGACACCGGCTTTTATTCCAGTTCAAGTACGACAAAGCTTCGGCTCATATGTTGCGCCTCCGCCGCCTCCATACAATCCGTACGCGTCAAGCTCTCCTCAGAGTCAGCCCGCCACCCCCACCACCAGCACATCACAAGCAGCACCTGTAGACCAGTCCAAAGGAACCAAGACCGAGTGGCCGGAATCGGTTCGACGATATGTCCAACGGTCATTTCATCCCGAGAATGACGACCCCTCTGTCTCCCGTGCTGAACTGGAAGCCAAGTTGAAGGATACCATCGGCAGCGCCAAGGAGAACAACTCGCTCTACACCATCGACTGGGATAAAATGCCTCTGCCCCAAGCGTTGGTGAGGGCCGACCGCGAGGCGCAACTCAAACTTCACCACCGTGCTGCCCCGATAACCCAACCGATATACACCGACGACTCGTTCAACCCTAGAAAGCGCAAGTCGAATGACTTTCCAAATGACTCCTCCGCGCCCCCGTGGCACTCTACTAACGCAGGTCGATCCCTCGAGGATCGCATTTCGTATTCCCCCGAAAAGCGGGCAGCCCTCGATGACCCCAAGTCTAGTAAGTTCCAGAAAGAAGCCAACAAGCGCAAGCGGCGCTTCGAAAACGAGTACAAGGCGGCCAATGTAGCGTCGCTCAGCCTGAACCCACCGCCGCCATCCGGTCCCATCGTCGGCACCTCTGAAGTCCTTGAAAAGAAGTATCTCCGCCTGACTGCTCCCCCTGTTCCGTCAAATGTGCGACCCGAGAGAGTTCTCCGTCAGACGTTAGAGTTGTTGAAGAAGAAGTGGAAAAAGGAGGGCAACTATTCCTACATCTGCGACCAGTTCAAATCCATGCGCCAGGATCTCACAGTGCAGCGCATCAAGAACGATTTCACCGTTTCCGTTTACGAGATCCACGCCCGGATTGCCTTGGAGAAGGGGGATATTGGTGAGTATAATCAGTGCCAGACCCAGTTGCGGTCGTTGTATGCAATGGGCCTTAAGGGCAACCCCATTGAGTTCAAGGCGTATCGTATCCTCTACTTCATTCATACTGCCAACCGCACCGGCTTGAACGACACTCTGGCAGATCTAACAGCAGCGGAGAAGGAAGAGAGGCCGATCAAGCACGCGCTCGACGTGAGGTCTGCGCTGGCGCTGGGCAACTACCACAAGTTCTTTCAGCTGTACCTTGACACCCCCAACATGGGTGCATATCTGATGGATATGTTTGTCGCCCGGGAGCGCCTTGCGGCTCTGTGCAACATCTGCAAAGGGTGAGTTTCTCCGTCCCTCCTCTTTACCGACCATGACTAACTTGCCAATAGATACAAACCTGACGTCAAACTGCGCTTCATCACTGAGGAACTCGGGTTCGAATCAGACGCTGATGCTGCTCAGTTCATCATTGACTACCAGGGGCAACATCTTCTTGAAGACCGCACAGAGTACATTGCGTTCCTGACTGGTAAAGCCAATGGCCTCTTCGAGAACTCTAGAGCCGCGGCTTTCCAGAAAGTGGACATCAAGGGGCAGATCTGAATTGGTCGCATCGCTCCTTGCCATGCCACTCAGGCCTCTCTCCTCTCCCTGCATCATTTATTGCATATGGCTCACGGCCACCGGTCGCCTTCTTCTTTCTGCTCTTCTCTCTCTTTCTGAAATTGCCAGCCCGCGCTTGATACCTAACGAATAGAGCGTCTTGCCGGCTACGGCGGTGACGTCTGACGATTTCTTTTCCTTTTCATTTTGCAATTCGTCTATAGACACGGTCTCATATGACGGCTTTTCTCTCTTGTCCTTGCCTCCATTGGACAGTGCCAAGTCACTTCTATCCACGCCCGAGGAAAAGCAAATTCTTGGCATTCACGTCGATTCCGGCGGTGCTCTGCTCAAACGATTCTCTGTTCTAACTTGATACGTCAGATCCCTGCTTCCGTTGTAAGGAGGGATATGAGTTGGTTATGGTAACAACTCCAGCCTGTTGGATGTTGAGAGATGGATTCCGACGATGGGTGGGGGATGTTTGCCTGAAAGTGTCTCATTGCGAGGACACATTTGGTGTTTTGGCTTGAGCATCATCACGGGTTGGATGGAACCGTTGGAACACTGGAAGGTTTACGGACGGTGTTGGGCGTTGGTAATGGCTGCACAGCAAACAATGGTTCTTAGTCTGCTTTGACGCGAAGTTCTGATACAGGGTCCGCGGCATGCATGACAGAGTCGGAACTATCATGAATTGATCAAAAGTTGACTCTTATGAAGATTGTTTTGAGAATTGATACACACTATTGCTACCACTTCGAACTCTCTGCTGCTTGAGGTGTGAGAACTATTGGCGTCCAAAGTGCAACCAACCTTGAAGGCCTTGGTGTAATCGATGAGGTTCAGGGAATGACGAGTCAGGTTGCGTGGCTCTCTGGTAATAAGGTGAAAGTTTTCGTTTCCCTCTTGACTCTATTATCGCTTCCGCGTTTCACCATTTGGAGGGGGTAGCGCAAGACGGCAAGCCATGTGGACAAGGGGATGCATCGTTCGGGTGGTGGAGTCGATGTAAGGCAAGGTTAAGGTAGCAGTGGATGGGGGACGGATGCCACTAGAAGTTCTGGAAAAGACGCTGACCTGGAGGCGTCACAGCCGAAGAGAAGATCAGTGTGATGTTCTGCTTTTGGAGGATTACGGCGGGCTCTTGTTCACGTTGAAGCACTGTGATGTTGAACTATATGGGCTTGGTGATGGGCTTGATGGGCTTGATGGGTGTTGCTGTGAGGCTTAGGGCTATACTGTATGTTGTACCGACCGAGTCGATATAGGACTTGCGTGTACTAGTATGAAGGAATAGAGTCTAGGTACTTGGCGTGCTTGACTCAGAGGGCTGAGTTCTTTCTGTTCTTTTTTTCCCCTTCGGTGCACGGTATAGGAACTGTATCAAGAACGCAGGTGATGCAAAATCCAAAGGACGGTGGTACTTGGTTGAGTAAGGCACCAAAACGGAATGAATCGCAAGGGAAATGAAATGGATGCCCAACCAGAGGAGACAGTAATCACACTTTCAGCCTCGTCGGCGCAGGGTGGCGCTGAGCATACAGGGGTTCTCTGGCTGGCTGGGAAAAACATCTTCGTTCGAACGAGTACTCCAGATACAATGACCGGCTCGTCTCGTGTAGCTGGACTGGACCGTGTGCCCTTTTGGGTTACAGACGCGGATGCAGCGACGCGGGTGTTTGTACAGCTACCGGCAGGCTGGCAACCCAAGCGTTGAAAGAAGCGCCGAGATTGGACGAGAAAGCACACACTGGTGGACAGGAGGGATGGGTGTTGATGTACATGAATTTGGCCTGCAACCACCTGCATGCACATCATGGGTCCGATTCACCCATCATCTCTTGTTTCGTCCAAGCTCAGGCTGCATTACAGAAGAGAAAAAGAAGGGAAGAGAAGAAAAAGGCACCCGGGTGATATCACATCACATCAAACCCTTGCTGCATCCCTTGTCGCCTGGATGAGACTGACCTTGCGCGCGGCCGCCCATTGGCAGGGCACATCCATCAGCTTTTCGACGTCTCTTCTGGCGACCTCTTCTGCGCCTCTTTGGCTCGCGGGCCTATGGATGCAACCCTTGAATGGACTCAGCGCTTGGACGCCGTCCGGTTCAGCGCTGCCCCCCCACCGGCGGCCCCCCCTGTAACCCACCTGGGATCCCTCCATCCCGGCCGTCGAGGCGCCGAGCACCCACTGAATGGCGCTCTCACAATGAGCAGAGGGCCACTGACGCCTCCATTGACGCAAGCCCAGTGCTTTTCTGTGGCGCGAGGGCTTGAGGTCAGGCTCGCTGCAGGCCGGCCGGGGACAGACAGAGGCGGAGGGAGAGGAAGGGACAGGGACAGGGCTCGTGAGCATACTGATAGGGAACTCAATGGCAGACACTGACTTGTTCGTACCCTGCTCCTCTTCCACGTCGTTTCTCCCGTTGCCTGTCTGTCGCACAACGTGAAGCCACAGCCGGCGCTGCTGGGTACCTGCCTTGAGGTACCCTCCTTGTAGCCGGGCAGCGTAGCGAGGGTCTGGCATACGTCGGTCGCAGCCTCACGCGCGTAATATACGCACTATACCAGGGAATCCCCAGGTCGCACACGCGCGCACGAGGGCTGCGAGTACAAGGATTGGACAGGCGCTCATGTACACTGAATGGATGGATTCCCGTCCCTCGTCCCTCTCATTGACGAACCCACAGCCACTGCAAGGCAAGTTCCGTGTCCGCTGCATTGGTAAAAGGCCTTTTCCCACCTCTCTCTCCATCTGCATCTGTTCCAGCCGCTTCCCATCGTCGGCCATACTGCCAGTCTCCTCTGTATCGTCTCCCGGACCAGATTCTTCCATCATTCCTTCTGGTATCTCCGCTTGGACCACGCCCGTAGATTTGGTCTCGTCCTGTCCAGGGCGTTGCGCCGGTGATTGCGCCATCCTCTGTCTGGGCCAAGTGATATTTTTCTTGACTCGGACCGCCTCTCATATCGCATCTGCATCGCATTGGCCCAGAGTGCGAACCTGGAGGCCAAGCATCACCAGCTCCACGGCTCGCGGAAGCCCAGCTGCACGTTTCCAGGACGGCCGCCTGCATCGCCGAAATCGTGAGGCCGGCCAGCAGGTACAAAGCTCAAAGAGCCCAAGCACAAGCACAAGCACAGGCTCAAGCAGCCAAAGCGCTGGCGTCGCGACGACCATCTTTCTAGAAGCACGAGGCGCAGCCGACGCACCACAAGAGGCTAGCGGGCTACTGCTGCTCCCTGGCAGCATCTGATATTGCCGGCTGCTGAATAGCACGCGCACCAACTTGGCTGTGCGACTCGACCGGGCAGCGCAGCTTCTCCTGCATCCAGCCGGCCTTCTGCTTCGTTGCCTCATCCTCGTCGCGCGGCCTTGTCCTGCCTCCGCCAGTCTCGCCTCGTTGTCGCCGGCTGGCCGTTGGCACCGCAAAAAAAAAAAGTGCCCTCCACTCCCTGGCCTCGCCTCGCCGCCTGAGCTCGACTTTGTGCGCACCCCCCTCGCTCGCCCTCGTCGCCAACGTCCCAGCCGCCGAAAAACCGCTTCCGCCTGCGACGCTCGCACGAACCCGATAGTCCCTCTCCAGCCAGACCACCACCGTCCAGACCCTCACGCCTCGCATACGCCTCACATCCCGGCCGTCACGGGCTCGTTACACAGCGCGACACTGCAATACAATACACAGGACAAAAGATGAAGGTGCGTCATTGCCAACTGCGCAAGTCATGCGCTGCCAGCTGCAAACCGCTCCCCTCCCCAGCGCTTGCCGGACCGGCGACACGATGGCCCTCGTATATCGATCGTCTTGGGCTCGCCAGCTGCCAGCTCCTAAACCTGCCTCCGTCACAAGCACAACAGTCACGGCGCGCGCAGACGAGATAAACAAACAGGCTCCCTTGCGACCAAGTCTCGGACCAAGAGAGAGGAGATCAAGACTAACAGCCATGGCCTTCCTGCAGGCGCTTCGCCGGTCTATCAAGGGCGACAAGGAGAAACAACACAGTATCTCCATCACCCCCAAGGCTGCTGTCGCAATCGTTCCGCCCAAGAAGGTTCGTCGATCAGCGTGCTGCGTTTGCAAGAGTTCACTCCCCTCTCCCACCCAAATCCCCAGCGGCTGTTTTGCGGTGCGTTCGCCTGTGTTGGAGTCGACTGGGTCGCATGATGGAGACATTATATCCGCGCAAAAGCCAACAGCCTTGCCCACCCCCCCGGTCTTTCTTCCTTGTTTCGAGCTGCGTTTGCAAATGCCATTTCATTTCGTCTCTTGTCGAATTTCTCACCTAGCGCCTCCCCAAGCACGGGCCGTTTGTGGGCGAGCCTTTTCTCACGCTCTTCGCAGGTCATCCGAGCACTCTACGACTACGAGGCCCGCTCCCCCCAAGAGCTGAGCTTTTCCAAGGGCGACTTCTTCCACGTCATCGGCCGCGAGGACGATTCCGACTGGTACGAAGCCTGTAACCCTGCACTGCCCGACGCGCGTGGTCTCGTGCCCGTCGCCTACTTCCAGGCCCTTGGCAAGACTGAGCGCGACAGCCACACGTCAGACGGTCGCCCGTCCACTGCCAACAAGAACCCTGACCACGACTCTGGCTACGGCGAAGCCAACCCCGTCATGCAGTCCCCAGGCTCTTCCGCGTCGGCCAGCCGGCGCTTGTCCAAGTCCGCCAAGCAGGGCGCCATGGTGTACGGCGTTGTCATGTACGACTTCAACGCGGAGCGGCCCGACGAGCTCGAGGCCAAAGCCGGCGAGGCCATCATTGTTATTGCGCAGTCCAACCCGGAGTGGTTCGTCGCCAAGCCCATTGGCCGACTCGGCGGTCCCGGTCTGATTCCCGTCTCCTTTATTGAGCTACGTGATATGGGCACGGGCAAGGCCATTGAGAATCCCGGAGAAGCCATCAGGAAGGCGGGCGTCCCCAAGGTGGAGGAGTGGAAGAAGATGGCCACCGCCTACAAGAACAGCAGCATTACCCTCGGCAAGTTTGAGGGCGGAGGTCCGTCCCAGCCGATTGAGCAGGGCATGGAGCGCCTGAGCATCCAGAATGCCCCTCAGGTGAGTTGTGCCCCCATCATCTCGACCCCTTTCAGTATCTCTCTACTCTACAGCCTCCTCCCAGTTCACTCCATCTCTCGTCTCCACAGCCTCGCCTCATTCCACTCCACCTCTCTTCCCCAACAGCCTCGTCTCATTCCCATACTTTACTTCTCTCCTTTCACGCTATCCAATATCTACATCTTGCTCCACCTCACTCTCTGTTTTCGACTGCTTGCTTCTCTGCCGCTTCATCTGCTCCCTCCCTTTTCTCTTCTCACTCGCACTACCTTTACTCTCCCCTTCACTCATCCTCTGGTCACTTCCCTTCCGTGCCCTCGGAACCTCTCCTCCAGCCTCGCCTCTTGACCAGGCATTAATCAACCCCCAACAGTCCCAAACCCCCAGCGGCCCCCCTCAGCCTGCTGCCCAGCCCCAGCAGACCGAGTTTGTATCCAGCGCGACGACGGAACTCTACGCCCCCATCTCTGCCCGAATACCCCGTTATTGCTTTGCCGAAGACAAATATTGGTTTGTTATCGAGACGCAGCTCGAAGATGGGCGGCACTGGGAGCTGTCCCGATACTACGAGGACTTTTACGACTTCCAGATTGCCCTTCTCACCGAGTTCCCTGCCGAGGCGGGCAACACTGGAACCCAGAAGCGAACCCTCCCCTACATGCCCGGCCCCGTGAGCTACGTGACAGATGCCATTACCGAGGGCAGGCTGCATAACCTTGACGCATACGTCAAGAACCTGCTGAACCAGCCCCCCTACATCTCCCGCTGCACGCTTGTCAAGCAGTTCTTCGCCCCCCGAGAAGGCGATTACGAGATGGACCCTGCCACGGTGGAGGAGGAATACCGGCTATCCCAGGGCTCCCAAGGCTCGTCGTCCGGGTCACATGCTAACCCCGACTCGGTGCAGTCGTCGCGCAATAACCTGAGTGGCAGCGGATACAATGGTCTCTCGGCTACCCCGCGACAAGTCAGCAACCCGCAGCAAGGTGAGTTCTCGCGGCTGCTCCCGTTGATTGCCGACTGTCGGTGAGACCCCAATGGAATACTGACTTTGCAACTTCTAGTCATGCAGCAACAGGTGCCTTCGCAGCCGGCTCAGCAGCCAGGCCAAGCCTCGGCCGCCATGAAGATCAAGATGTTCTACAACGGCGACCTGATTGCCATCCGGGTCCCCACCAACATCCAGTTCCAGCAGCTGTGCGACAAGGTCCGAGATCGACTCAAGGTGTCGCCCAACGAGGAGCTGCAACTGTTTTACAAGGACGAGCAGACGGGCAACAAGCCTAGCCTGACCAACGACGCCGATCTGGACTACGCCCTCGAGCGCAACGAGAAGCTGATGCTGTACGTTGAAGTGGTGTAACCGCGACCACTGGGAGCTCATTAACTCTTCGATGTCTATACTTTTTCTCTTCTACTTTTCTTTGCACGACTTGGGCCGCCTGCCGTGGTGTTGGAATGTCACGACGCGACGGGTTACGGCGATCGACGTCTTGTATTGGTGATACCCGCCTTTCAATCAGCTGGAGCTTGGTTCTCTTGTTCTTCTCGCACTCGTGTTTTTTTTTTTTTTACTCGGAAACAATGGTCTGGATTTTTTTCCCCCTGGTGCCTTGCTTCTCCCTGCTTGTCCAAATCAGTCCCACTGATTCTGGACGAACGTATGGAGAACGGTGGCTGCCTCACGGCCTATCCGACAACACGGTTTTCATCGCCCTTATCAAGGAGACACCCTCTTCGTTCTTCACTTTGTTCATCGGGTACTGTTTACCGGATAAAAGGAACTTGTTTCGATTACAAAAGGCCACATTGTGCGACCAGAGGATAACACGCCTTTCATGATTTTGTTTTCTGTTTTCTCACTCACTCAAGATACGATTCCGGTTAGCCAAGCCTCGAAAAAGGCGATGGGGAAGGAAGACGGCCTCCCTTGTTCTTTGGTCGAACCCCTGAATCGGATGTGTTGTTATGTAGGGTCTAGTCCCGAGTCCTTGCCTTGTTTCTTGAGTCTTTCCTGTGTCATCTCGTTTTGTTCATTTTTCATTTGTCAGAGGGGGAAATGGGGGAACAAACTATACCTTGCTTTATGGGAGAGACGCGACTGGTGGATGTAGGGGGTTGTGGCAGATGCAGGGAGGATGCGAGGAAAGGACTTTTCACACTGATCTTTTGATGTGTGATATCGATGAGCGGGGGTGAAGGTGGAGGATGCGGCAAGGGGTGGGATGAAGAAGACTTTTGTATGTGACTCTGTATGTATGGATGGAACAGATGAAGGATGTTTGGTAGGCAGATTCGCAAGAAACTGCAAATTTAAAAAAAAGGGTTCAACACAAATGGACGTGTAGAGATCAGCAGTGGACAGCATACGCCCGTTTGCTTGTTTGCGTAGTATATTAAATGCGCCTATATTGGCTCTGAGAGGATAGCTGTGCCAAGCCTGACGTCCTCCTGTGTATGTATATCCTGTACATGTATCTGTTCCAACCAGCATTACGACGCATTATCGACGTCTAAGTATCCAAGTATCTTCATCAGACAAGAATAAAAGAAAAGCAAGACAATTGAACCCTTGCACATCGCTTCGTAGGGAAACAACCCAACTGAAAAAGAATCATGCACGACGAAGGACACCTTCAACGTTCAAACACCAACCCCCATCTCCAATTCATCCCGCAACCTTTTCCATGAGATGTCTCCTCGTCTTCATATTCACCACGCCGCCGACGCCAAAAGCCGGCACGATGCGACACACGCGCGCCGCGGTGCTAACGAGCCAATTCGTTCTCACGACTTGCCACCGCTGGCGCCACGCTGTCGTTCCCTGGGGACGATTGTACATGTCCAGACCGAGGAGGTGGATCGGCGTGGAGAAGAGCTGGACGGATGCCGGGGCGAGGAACTGCGCTGCTGTAAGGCCGGAGACGTTGCGCTTCAGCGACTCGGATAGACGGGCGTCTATTCGCGGGGCGAGGAGGGGGGGAAGATTGAAGGATGCGAAGATGGTGAGGCAGTCGCGCATGGTGAAGAGGATGTAGCTCGGTAACGAGACGGGTCGTGGTGTAGATACCCCGGGGGGGCCGAAGAGGCGCGCAAAGACTTGGTCCTTGTACACGCAGAGGCCGACGTTTGCGGCGGACGAGGCGGCGAATTTAGCGGGGCCGGAGGTGGTGTGCCAGGCGGGGGAGTTGGATGACACGGAGGAGAGGGTGTCGAGGACGTTGGCGGTGAGGTATGTTCCTGCGTAGAGGGCGAAGACGAGGGCCGTTGGGCGGGAGAGGAGGATGGTTTGCGGGCGGGTGAGAAGGCTGCGGAGGGAGGTGAGGAGGGAGGTGGAGAGGGGGTTGCGGCCGGAGGCGTTTTCCATGATGGAGCTGTTTTTGGTTTTTTTGAATCAGCTTTTGATTTTGATGGAGGAGGTTGAGACGGGGGAAGGCTTACCGGTCAATTATTGTGATGATGGGGGCGATGAGGGCGCCGGCGCAGGAGGCGCTTGTGGCGTCTGCTGCGAGGCGCGAGGCGAGTTTCTCGGTGTTCCATTTTGAGTGTGTTTGCGTTTGGGTGATGGATGGGGTTGCTGCGATGGTGTGGGAGAGGCGATGCGTGTCGAGGGTGAGGGAGGTTGTGATGGTGCTGGGGGAGAGGGTTGTGGCCAGGGGCCGTGAGGCGGAGTCTTCTGTTTTCATGGTCAAGTTGGGATGAGTGTGACAGCTCTTTTGACGTTTGAAATTGGTGCCTTTGATCGAGATTGAAGGGATTGACTGGGCGAGACGATGAAGGATTCTTTATTTCATGTTGTCTGGTTGGGGTCTTGAGGCATGCGATGGAGGGTGAGACGGAAGAGGCTGTTTGACGAGATGCGCGGTTGGTTTGAGTATGAACAGGCACGCTGCGGAAGCATCAAATGTGTCCAATCTTGTTTCCACGAGAGAAATCTCTAATCAAGCATATCAACCAAAGCAATCAGAAAACGTGACGCAGGGCTGCGCATCTCCAAACGCGATCAACTTGATAGTAAACCAGCCTCGCAGTATCGATATCGATACCGATGCCGACACCGACGCATCGCTTCCTCAGCTTTGAGACCGACATTATGCGATGCCAGCCAGCAATCGACTCGCATGGCTAAAGACTGGGCTCTGACTGGCCGGATTGAGCACGCGGGGCCCCGGTCTCGGAGCGCTGGCTCGAGGGATCGGGGAAGATGCCCATGTCTTAGTAAGGTGGGAAGCTTCGTGGTACACAGACGGGGTGATGATAAGGCAGATAAGGTAGCCTGAGTAATAGCCCGTGTGCCTGTTGGTGTTTGGTTAAAGACGGACGGATCACGAGCTCACGTTATTCGGACTCTGGTATCGTCTGGAGATGGCATTGTCGGCGGCTTGAATTCCGCTCCGTGGTGGGCATGTCTTTGTCCCGTCTTGGTAGGGGTTCAATGAGCTGGGGATAGTGGCACACATCTTGACGCCAATTGGCGGGGGCGGGGTGGCGGGGGATAGAACACATCACCAAAGTCGAATCAGGTGAGTTCAGATGCTGAAGGATATTCTGGGAGCGATCTATGAGGCAGACGGACGAGATGCTTCTTCAGCGGTCAAGTCTTCTTCCCTGCTTGCGGAAGGGATCGAGATTACCTAATCTTGGCGTCAATTGGGCTCTGACCGACCTTTGTGTGTCGTCCCTTGGATATCATGTTCTTATCGCACCATCGACACACACAAAGACAAGACAAGACAAGACAACGAGACAGACAGGCACCGGATTCTCAGCACTCGGCACCTAAACTGATGGGCTGCCAACGTGGTGTGGCTTGGCCCGGCCTAGCGCAAGGTACAAGCACCAGCACCAGAGCAGCTCCTCCTGGTCGGGCGCCAATCGAGCCTCGGCCAGTCCTGGAGGGCATGTCATCGGATTCCCTCGCCGTCGACGTGGCTCGCGGCTTGTGGCTGCGTCATGGGCGATGGGCTCGTTTCATGGCTGCGGGCAGGATGGGGCTTCGATGAGGTATCGGTGGGATACGGAGTCATAGAGGACGGAGTCCCCTTGGGGCAGGTAAGCCTCCATCAGGTATCTCTGTCGACCTGGGAGCATGTGGCTTAAGTTGTATGGCATCAATCGATAAGGCAGCTGCGCCTAGGGGGGAGGAGAGGGGGGAAGCTCTATTACCAGCATTACGGAGTACGGAGCACTCTTCACGTCATCGAGGCTGGTCTTCATATGGGTCTCTCATCCCTGTCCTCACCTCACATGCAAGTTACTCTGACAGCGCTGGCTCTCGTCCCATTTCACGGGTGCAGCCGCTGGACAGGACAGAAGCTCCGGGACAGGCGACATCAACGAGACGAGACAGCCGCGGCATCGCTCACAACGCAACAGACGAGGCGTCTCCGGAATCAAGGCGTCAACACGTAGAGGGGCGTTGGGCTGTCCGGGCTTATTATATCTGCTGCGACTCCATACATGGCCTCTGCGCAGCACAGCAGACAGGCCGCATGCTTGATAAGCGGCCCACGATGGCATGCCCGTGGCCATGTATAGCCATCTTTGTGACATATCAGCGATAACCTGGAGAGCCTCGGAGTGTTACGGAAGCCGGTTCAGGCCTATCAGGGACGTCGCCATTGTCTTTAGAGGACCCTAGGCCATCTGCGAGTCGTCTCGCTGCTAAAGAGCGTGCGTTGATTGCGCCCACGTCTCCCCAGCTCCAGTCACGGCTATGGAACCCGCGACGACACGCACTTGGACACCCCGGCCAGCTGCCAGAAAGCGGCGCCGCAGCATGTCGCAACCGGGGGGTCTCTCTTCGTCGTGGCCGTGCTTGGGCCAATGTGTCCGCGTAAGGCTGCAATGCAGTGGTGGCAAGCCGGGCGGATGGAGACACACGGCAGCGGCGGCGGCCAATCGTGGGCGTCCAGCAACCATGGCCATGCACGGCGGACGCTTCGCTACGTGGCCAGGGAGCTGTGGGATGGGATGCTGCGCCGTGTGGTGCTGTGCGGTGCGGTGCTGTGCCGATGGACTTCCATACGGAGGAGTGTCGTACCCTTCCTTGCATGAATGCCCTCGTCGAGTCACTGCCGCTGTCTCTGTTTAGTCACGGCGCTGCATCAGACGTGCTCACTGCGAGGGATCTATGCAGGCGAATCGTGTGCATGGCCACGACCGAGGCACACGGCCGGCCGTCCAAAGGGTCGCACTTTTGGGTTTATAATGGCTGGCCAGTCGTCTCGTCGGTTGCTGGAGGCTCGAGATGTTCACCCATCTTCACATCAACCCATCCTGACCTGAGCACATATCGTTCTTTTCTTTGTCTTGACTTTATCTTATCCCCCTTCTTCTACCCGACGGCGCCTGACAACCTTTGATCTTGGCCGTTTACATCCTGGGCGGCCGTTTCTAAACGGCCCATCTGACCTGCCGCCCTTCACCCAGTCTACTCTTACTATGACCGGACGAAGCGGGAGCTCCGATGCGACGTTTTACTTTCAGGCCTGGAACACCGCCAAGGTGGTGAGCGCGGAGTCATGGGTCCAGAATAAGGGCCTCGCCGACTTTGTCGAGCAGAACCTCAGCGCCGAGGCGAAGCAGTGGTTGTTCGTCAAGGGCTGCGTGCCTACCAAGGAACTCACCGGGCTTGCCATTCCCTACTCTGTAAGTCACCCTCGTCAAACGTGTCATAACCAGCATCACGACTACGGAAGAGGAGGACGAGGAGAGGCTAATGATGCTCCTCCTACAGATCGCCGTCAAGCTTCGTGCCGCAAAATCTGGGCAGGACCCGAAAGATGCGGTCAAGGCTCTCTTCAAGTTCCGCAACAAAGAGTTCCCCGACCTTGCCCGGGTCTACTTCAAGACCCGACTGCACAAGTCGCTCGACTTTTTCAATGCCTTTGCCGAGGGCGCAGAGTCCGACCCTCTCCTGGCCGATTTCAACGTCGTCAAGTCCTCCAAGAAGTTGAAGGACAAGGTCCGGTCCGCCATCAAGTTTGTCAAAAAGGACGTCTGGGGTGACCTTAAGAATGGATTGTGAGCACTCAGTTTCCCTTTACTATCTCGACGAGTATCTAGACCGGACTGTGCTAACCCGCGTCTCCTCCAGAATCGGTGGACTGACGTCAAAATCCGAGTTCAAGGCAGCGAAGTTCATCGCGAAGCGAGGCCAAGGTATGTACAGGGCCTTTGAGGAAAGCGACATTGGTGTCTACGGGGACATAGGGGAAGCCGACGTCGTTAACATATGCCTCGACTTTTCAGACCCTACCTTGAATCCCCATGTTCTGCCCACTGCACCGCTCCAGAGCCCTCTTCCACTGCCGGACTTGAGCCCTGCTCCTCTTCAGCCGGGGGTGAGCCCTGCTGCCGTCCAGCAGCCGGTGCTCCTCCCTCCTCGGCCCAGGACGGACTCGGATGCCTCCGATCTCACCGTCGGGTCCACGGTTGCGTCGGCTTCTGACGCCAGCTCCATGGCTTCTGTCGACACGGCCCAGTCTTCCGTCTTTGGCGAAGACGCCTCCTCTGATCTGCATCATCACGCAAAGGAGGCCTGCTCCGAGTTGTCGCCTGTTCCGGAAGAGGAGGAGCCAGTACTCGCCCCTCCGGCCGCCACGGAGAGTGACCCTGTGGTGGATGCCGACGTTGAGGTTCCAGCTGTTGCGACGCCCGCCGAATCGTCGGAGGCATCGTGCCAGGACGTTACGACGGAGCCCGTAGAGGTCGCAGATGTCAGCGTGGTCACCGACGTCGCCGACGTCACGGACATTACGGACGTCACCGGCATCACCGACATTACAGACGTCACGGACATTGCAGAGGTCATCAACGCTACCACGACGCCGGCTGCCGTGACTCCTGCATCGCCTGGCATTGTCGCGACCCGAAGAAGGATGAACTGCGTCCTCTCTCCCCAAGACACGAAAACGGCCTACTTTGTTGTACAAAATGCCGGCAACTGGCTCAAATACCTGGCGGCCAACCATGCCCCGAGTGCCCAACACATGCGATCCACCTTTTTCGATTCGCCCATTATTCTCGCCGCAACCCTTTCTCCCGTACAGGCGCTTACGCCAGGCGGGATGATGCGTGTGTACTTTATGTCGCAGGCTCGGAAGCAGCTCGAGGATGGGGTGCCTCGCAACGAGAAGAATCGCGCTGTCCGCGCTCGCAAAGGCAGGTCGGTTCGCGAATGGATCGTCGGAAGCGCCAAGGTGTCCACTCGCACCTTGAAGCATCTTGGCCAGCAGCTCGGAAAGAGAAACGCCAGGCTCCTACCGGTGGCTTCGCCCGCGGTGCGCAAGGTCGACTCGGTCGTCGGCCCCAACAACCGACTGATAGAGATGACCCCTGCGCCAGGCGTTCCTCAGGCCATCCTGGTCACAACGCCCCATCCTGTCGAGGATGTCCGGGAGGGCGACATTGTGCAGGAAGAGCGAGACGACGGCTTCGTCCATATCGAGAGCAACATTGTCAACAGGCCCGTGGAGGTGGTGGCCGACAAGGTTGGTGGTGTCGAGAAGAAGGGCAAGGGGGAGAGGAAGCGACGCCTCAAGGGCAAGGGCAAATCCAGGGCAGACACGGACAAGGCCAGCATCAAGAGGACGATCAGGGTGAACACGACAAACACGCATACCGGCGCGAGGGCAGATGTCATCACAGACATCACGGTCGATGCCAACAGCGTCCCGCCTCGCAGACCATCCAAGGTATACACTCCTCCATTCAGTCGAAAAGCCTGGCGAGATGTAGAGCCTCAAGAGCCGCAGGTCATCTACGACGTCGTGAGCGGATACGACTTTTTGCAGGTGGAAGACGTCCAGGTCTTTTCCTTTTCGACCTCGTCGCACGACATGATGCTGCGCACCTCTCCCCCTCCCGCCCCTGTTGCTCCCGCTACACCGGCAGTGGCTGAAGAGGGCGAGGGCCTCGGCATTTGGTCGCCTCCGGCCGTCGTCGGCATTTTCTCCTGGATGTGGGATCATTTGTCTCCAGTGAGTTGGGTCAGGTCCTCGGGCGCTCACTAGATTTTTAACAACTTTAACCCAGGGACCGTCACGAATGTGGTCAATGAGATGAAGAGAGAAGAAAGGTTATGAGCACACGATGGGTTGGTGGAGGAACGAATTGGCAGACGCCTCGGATGGAGGGTCTGGCGATTTGCATTTTTTTTTTCTTTTTCTTTGGCATTGCGATGGCGCTTGGGTTCAATTTTTACCACCACTCTGCACCACGTCTCTTTCATTTGTTTCTTCTACGAAATCTCGCCTGAGGGAGCCAAAACTGGGGCTTGTGCTCCCCCCGCGACTCATCGTCTTCACGGGACACTCGTTATTTCCTTTGTTGATTATTGGAGAGAAAAACAGATACATGTATGATGGATGTCAAGAAACGAACAAAGATACGATATTGGGATGGGATGGATGATGAGCAACGAAAAACAAATATACGATATCAGCATGGGATGGAATATATGGGGGATAAAGCATTGGGAAATGGTATAGCATCGCTTGGAGGCATCGGGACAGATTGGGCCAGAAACAGATTGCAAGATATTTTTTACATTCTTGGTAGATAGAGCTTTTGGATTCTTTTGAATGGCACTTTAGCATGAAATTACGATGAATTGACTTTTGAGAGTTTGCATCTTGGGTTGCTTCAGATGTTGTTGATTGATTACGTGGGTTTACTCACTCACTCTACCGGGCGGTGACTTTGTGGTGCTGAATCTACTATCGTTAGCTGACCCTTAAAGGAGCTTTGTGTACTTGCTTCATCAAGCCTCACATGCTCAAATTCAGATGGCAGCGTTGGGACGAATGGCTGGTGGTGTGAGATGAGGTCGTAAGCTGGTCGAGAACTACCTTGCAGACATCACGGTCGATGCCAACAGCGTCCCGCCTCGCAGACCNCGGGGGGCGGAACTGCTAACCAGGACCGGTTCAGAGTATGACAGCAATACCACTGAGACTCTTTATTTCTCCGTTGCGAGCAAGATGGATGTCGACAATGACATGTCGAAACTGAGTGTTTCCTGGAACGGAGACGAGCCTACTAGGAAAAAACAAGTTTCAAACTCGATATTGAACCGGCATACAGAAGGGACCCGAGAGGTAACCTCTGAAGCGGACTATCTCTGAAGACAACCTCCGACGAAGTGGCCATTGGGGACACGACGGCATAGCAAAGCAAGCTCGAGGCCAATTACTGGACCAGCTCCGTATATAGATCCCAAGAAGTACACGGTTCCCGCGGCTTTTTCGTTTTTTTTTCCGTCAGGCCTTTGGGCACGGAATATGAAATGTCACGAGAAGTTTGAAGTTGATGGGGAGAGCGTTTGCCCAAGGCTTTTGACAGACAACGTACGGATAGAAAGGTTTTGAGTCGAGAGAGGGGCGGTGGAAGTCAAGGGGGGGGGATCAAATCTCGATTCTCCTCGAATGGGGGCTCGCCGGGCACGACTTTTTGCTCTTTCTTGACGGGGCGCGATGAATATGACGGCAACCTACTATGAGATGCTCTATCTTCAGGACCTCACCAGCCAAGATATACGGCACCAACGTTTCAGAGAAGCCCGGAGGAGCATTCCCAACTGGCAGGTCTTCCCCTCCACAAGCAACCCACTCGGCAGGAGTCTGCTGGAGGAGTTTTACCACATACATAAAGCACAGCGCTTCTTTGCGGGAGCCTTTCTCGCCGTCTGCTCCTTGTATGAAGGAAGGCTTCACAAGTGGCGACACGCCGGCTGCTCTAGAACAAGGGACCCTCGATCTGCCAGTGGACTTGGAACCAGAACTCTGCGTTGGAGATGCCGGTCAAGCAGATGCCCCATGGAGGAGGCTGTTCGCCGACAGGAACAGCTGCTGGACGGAGAAAGCTTGGACCTCGTCCATCATGGCGTTCGTTGGCTCCTGCAAGAGGCAACAAACCTCGCACAAGGTGTTGCATGTGGCGGATCACAGACAAGACGCTGTCGAGCTATTTATTGCTCGGTCTTTTTATGGTGGAGATGTCTGTGGAACAGGCTTTGTTTAAAAAAGGAGCTCGAGATGAGAAGCTGCATTTTGCAGAGAACGCGACAGGCCTATTCGGAGTCCCGGCGATGCTCATGGATGAGTTTGGCAGCGGGGACGGGCATGTCGCATTGAGATGACATTTTCTCGACTCATAGGTTTTGATCCCGGCGATCAATATAGAGACAGCCGTCTAAAAGCTCACAATCTGAGGAAAGTTCGTGAGATGAAGCCGAAAAAAAAAGCGCAAAAATGAATGCCCACTATCAGAGTCGAACTGATCACCTTGTCATGTCAAGTATTTTACTAGTGACACGCTATACCGCTTAGCCAAGCGGGCTTAGAAGCTGATGAGTGTAACTCATTTTTATTGGGTATATGAACGTTTAGTACTACAGCAACCTCCTTCCGCCATGCAGTCGTGGTCCTTACCCTATTTTTCTTTTCCGGCTCAGGACTTTGACCTCTTTTTATTTTTCCCATCACCAGGCCGTCCGACTACTCTATAGGTAGTAACCATATCGGATAGAGTAAACAGTATATCTCTGCATAATAGAGGTAGAGATAGCAACAACAGCAGCAGCATATAGCGATAATATAAGCAGATGGCAATAATAGGACAAGGCAAGACATATCTTGATAAATGGCAGTCAAGAGGCTGTAATTGGCGTTCTCTGGCATCAGCCTCATGTATCATTGCCTGATTGACTATGCATATCTTTTACGCCCGAAATGACCCGGTGATTCATTTTTGCATCAGAGGCCCTGAGGACAAGCTTCCTGAAACGCCCTCTCTTTTGTGTTTATAAACGAGCTGCTGCTGTCTTGATGAGAAGTGACAATGAACCATGATATGGAAAAGAGTCTGTTGCGTGGCACAATTTGCGGATTCTTCAGGTAAACTCGGGGCAGCTCAAATATCAGGAAGAAGAAGCATGAAGCATCGCGTTCATGCGTATTGGGCATAGATGGTTCGAGGTCTGGATGTGAAGAGACAGACACTTGTCTCTCTTCAACGTGACTCTCGTCCTAGACCCCTGGTCAACCTTCTCCAAATGAACGGAACGACATTCAACCTCCGTCCCCCTCAAACTCCCAATATCGCTTCCTTCCAACCCTCCCCATCCCAGCACAGCCCTTCTTTCCCCGCCAAACATATAACCCAACCAAGGCCTCAGTTATACAACCAAAAAGCTTCAATCTTCAACCTAACTCACTTCGAAGATAGAAAGCATTCACAATCTTGGTGTAACATTCTTCATCATCGGTCTCCCAACTTACGCTCCCTCCCACCTCCCTCATCTCATAGAAAGAACGCAAACTCACGCACCCCTCCATTCGGAAATACGTTTAAATTTGTTCCAATACGTGGAGTTGCATTGGGAAGAAATCCATGGTATGATTTAACGCCCCCATACTCCTGTAAGGACCTTCTAAGGAACCAACGCTTGCCGTGGCAATGTAGCGCTGGCATAGAGAGAGGGAGGCAAGAGAAAGTGCCCCTATTTCCTGTAAGAAACTGTGATCGCTTAACGCCTTACAGAGCGCCTCCTTGAGGTTCCGGACCGAATCGTAGTTGTAGTGCTCTCCAGCTCAGTTTAACGGCGAGGACGATTAAATCTCAACCTTGATGGAAATGGTTCGCACACTGGGCTCGGTAAAGGACCTCATGTCCCATATGTGTTACCCTGTATATTGACTGCTCTCATCAGGTGGACGATGAAGTGGACAATGAAGTCAATGTATCTCAAATCAAAAGTGGTATTCTTGCAGTCTCTTCTCCTGTTTCCTATAAACTCTCATTGTCGCTCCCATTTTTAAGTGCCCAAACGCCTCGCTGCCATCAACCAAGTGCTCCTGAAGATCCATCTTACTCCAACCATTCCGATAGCCATGCACCCAAACAAACCAGAACTAAACGCCTTCAAATCCTTTCCTTTCCATCCATCACGCGGTTCCCTTGTCGTCCCGCTCATGCTCCCGAGGCTGCTCATTCTCGCGAGTCTGCTCTTGACCACGAGCCTGCGCATCATTGTGAGCCAGAGTCTGCTCCGAGGAATCAACAACCACGCCTAGCATCGGCTCTACCCGATCGCCTCCCAGCGCAGACTTCCCATCAAACTCGGTTTCAGACGAGGCGTTGCTCATCTTCCGCAGCGCCTTCTCGTCCACCGTGAGAGCACCTCCAGCCTTATCCAGGTCCATAAAGATGCAGATAATGAGCGCCACTGCCGCGAGCCCGACGCCAATCCAAAACACATTCTTGTACTGATGCTTGAGGTCCATCCCGTTCAACACGAACTGCTGCTTCGCCACGTCGGCAATCGCCAGGAAAAAGGCACCGCCGAGGAAGAGCATCACGCTGATGAGCGCACCGGCGAGCCCCTGGCGGTTCTTTGGCAGGCTGGTCGTCAGGAAGACGTTGCTCACAGTCCACAAAACGTCGACGCAGGCGGCTTCGCAAAGCATTGCTGGGAAGATCCATGCCCAATAATTAGGATTGTCGGGCATGATGGCGAACATGAGCATAGCAATAATCTTTGACACGCCAGAAGCAATGATAAGCACTTTGCCGGAAAGGAGGTGCAGGATGAGGCCGCTCGTGGTCGCCAGTACAAGACCGCCCGCAGCCCATGGGCCGAAGTAGGTCGCAGTCAGCAAGGGTGACTTGTCTAGGATGGTCTCGATGCTAGTTTCTTCAGTTAGCTGGAAGTAAGAGTATGGTGTGTTACGGCTTGGCTCACTAAAAGTTGGCATAAAAGAGATAGATGTTGAAGACTCCCCAGGTAATAAAGAGACACAGAAGCATTCTCTTCATGCACTTGACGCGAAAGATGTCTGCCGGAATAAGAGGCGCCTTGGCAACCCAGCCTTCAACATAGACAGCCGCACCAAGAAAGATGAGGCCGAGGATTAGCGTCACAAGAATCCGGGGTGATGCCCATCCATTCGGAGCGTTGGCGCTGTCTGTCAGCGCGTAAATGAGCAGCATCAGACCGGGCACAGTCGTAAACACACCCCACCAGTCCATCTTGACGTTCATCTTGCGGGCCTCTTCATAGTCTCGGGGGGCAGTCAAGATGGTTCCCAAGGCAAACACAGCAGAGATGATGCCGCCCAGCCAAAAGAACCACCGCCAGGACAGCAGATCCTGAGCCATGCCGCCGACGATGATGCCGGCAAAGAAGCCCAGCGGCGCAAGCGCGCCATAGAGACTGAAGACGATGTTCTTCCGCGGACCCGGTCTGTAGATCCGGCCCAGCAACGAAATGCCGGCAGGGAGAAACGCTGCAGCACCAAGGCCCAGCATGGCGCGGCAGATGACGAGCATGATGAAGTTGCGCGTAAAGCCACCAATGACGGACCACACCGAACACCACACCACACCTCCGTTGAAGAGAAGGTACCCTCCGTACATGTCTGCCAGACGCCCAAGCGGGAACAGGAATGCGCCTGCAACCAGCGTCAGGACGCTCGAGGGCCATGTCTGAGCTTCAGGGGGGATGTCCAGCGGCTCGATCAAGTTAGGTAAAACGACTTGAAAACCGCTAATGATGAAGTCCTAAGGAGACAATAAGTCAGTTGAGCTCTTGTGTGCCATATACCGATTTTCAACGCAAGCATGTGCAAGTACCCCGGATGGGAGGAATGGAGTGTCGCGTGTTGGCATATGTCAAGGAGACCCACCGCCATAGAAAGGGAGCCCAGGATGGAGATGACAAAGGCAACCTCTTTGAAGGTAGAGGAGAAAGCTGCAGGACGCTGTCTTCCGAGCTTCTCAACATCGATCTCGTCGGCATATTGAGAAAGCTCATCGTCCCGCTCCGTGACGAGGACGGCGGGATCAGGGACAGGCTTGTCGTCCTTTTCCGACATTTCAGCTGTGCAAAGAAGTTGGAACACAAGAGGCCAACGTCCGCAACAGGTGTATACCAAGAGACGGTCAAGACCTCTTCAGAGAACACCCGTTGACCACGGCGATGACAGTATCCCCATCTCAGAGCCAGTGGCATCATTCTCTCTTTTATAATGTTCTCCCTGTCACGACGGACACGGACCGCCTCAAAGGAGAATTTTCACACCCCGATTCATGTGCTAGAACATACGCCATAGCTATGCGCCCTCGCCATCTGCCGTGAAGTTTCATGGTGTGAACAGTCTCGCAGCGAGCATTCCGTTGTCGGTTCTCGTACTCCTCCCCGTTGATTAATGAGCCCTGAAACGCTATGCACCTCCAGCACGCTCTCCAGCCACAGCGGCAAGAAACGCAAAAGCTGTCTAGAGATTTCCCATCTAGGGATGTTTGTTGCAAGTGCACTAGAGATGTCCGACAGGGGCTCCACATGGTCCTCGCCGGAAGGCAACCCGACTGAGAGCTTGAAAGTACTAGCCACATCAAAAACAGCTGCCCTGCCACGTTTTTTTCCTCTTTTCTTTTGCGATGGAGCATGGATATCGAGTCGGAGCAGGGTCTCCATGGGTCATGGACCTCGTTCCAGAATCGACACAGCTTGCGCAGTGGTGGAGATGGTAAGAATCGGGCTGGTGCAACCCCGGTAGTGGCAGCGCCCAACTGGGTCTCGAGAGTAATTGTGAAGACATCGTGACTATTCCGCAGGGGTGGTGTGGCATTTGGCGCCAAGGAGGGAGACACCCGTTCGGGACTTGATGGACACGGGTCGTGACCTCTCACTGTTGCTTAATTTCAAAATCTCCGTAGGGGGGAGAAGAAGAGAGCGAAACGTTCGTCGTCGCTCCCTCGCCTCCGCCGTCTGATCGAAGATCGTTTCCAACCCCCTAGCGGAAGGCGAGAGAGTTTGCCGGGAATGTGCTCGTAATGATGTAAGACGTTTGGCTTGAGCCACTCAGGAACCGGCGGCCGTTCGACCCGCCCGAGCGGTTGTAGAAGGGATTGGATGGAAGAACCGGGAGGGAAGAGTTGGAGAAAAGGACGCCAAGAGCCGTTGCATTTGTTCCCTCATGCAATCCCTCAATCCCAACCCTCTTCCGAGATTCAGGTACTAATCACTGCACCATGGGCAAACCGATTTCCGCATTGGGCGCTTGTGCGACCTCTGGATGGACAAGATCCGGCAGACCAGGTGAACAAGCTTCGGGACCTAGGACCGGGGGGTGGGAGAGGAGCTTCCAAAGCTTGCCGGGTCTGCAGGTCCCGGCTAGCGGTCGCCGTGCATCGGACGCAAAGAATGTCAAGAGCTTTCCCATTTGGGCACGCTTGCGGACGTAACGAGAAAGCTTGTCTCTTGTATGGCCGTCTAGACTTGCGATTGGGGCGGTGGCGTGTCCCCGGAGTGGTTGGTAGGTAAAGGGGGGAGGGGTTTGGATATTGAGATTATGCTGCAACTCCTAGTTCCTTAGCTGTTATGGATAATCGACGGTGGGCCGCACGCTCTGCCCGCTGCATCACGACTGGCTGGCTTCGCTGGCGTGCCACATCACGTCTGGTCGGTTTTTCATGATGGGCACTCACCATCATGGAGCTCTCTAGGCATCGTCTCCGGGGGGGGCTTTTTTGGCGCTATTCCTTCACGTGCGCCGACTTCTTACCGCCGTAATAACGGGGAGACCACAAATTCTTAGGAGAAGGTCCCAGACTCTCGCCATGCTCATACTGCTTGAGGCGTGACAGAGGCCCGCACAGCCGTGATCGACCATCTGCTTGCCGCTGCTGCTGCTGCTGCTGCTGCTCTCGTTTGCCGGCCTTGTTGCGCGTCGCTAGTAGACCGTTGCTAGACCGACAAGGACGTGAGTGAGGGAGGCAGCAGGCCGACAGTTCTGAATCAAGAAATAGCCTGAAATCAACCCACAGCTTCCGTCAGCCGCATCGCACAATCCTCGGCTTATATGCCAAGCAACGGCAAGCCGTGTCACAACTGCCGCCGTCGACGACTGCGCTGCGATCGCTCGTGGCCGACGTGCCACAAATGTGCGGTCTCAGGGCAGGAGTGCCTTGGATACGGCAAGGTCTTCATCTGGCAGCAGACGATTGACGCTCGTGGAATCTTGAAGCCGTCAACAAGTCGCCGGACACCGCTTGGTGGCCCCCTGAGTTCTGGTTCTGGCTCCGTCTTCTCTTCCACCACGACCAGCTACTTCCCGCCTTTCCTGGATCCCGCTCCTGGCCGTCGTCCCGAGACGGGCCCTGATGGCCGGACGCATGATGCAGCTGCCGGGGAAGGTAGATCCGTTTCAGGCGGAGCTCAGAAGGCGCCAATTCGTCGCCTCTCGCCGCCATTGAATGGTCATAGAGGCAGCGGGTTGGCGTCGGGTGCACCGGAACCAGCTCAGGATGCAGCCTCAAGTCCCGTCCAGGAAGTGTTGAGGCCCGCGACACTGGGCAGCTTGACGGATCCTCTGTTCCAAGACCTTGATCGCAACTCCAGATACTATCTAGCACATTGTAAGAGGCTGCCAATCCTGAAACTCACAAGGCTAGGAGGATGAGAAGGCAAAGTTGGCTTGCTAACATGTTCATCAGTTGCCGATCGTGTCTGCAAAGATTTGGTGGCTCGCGATGGGCCGGGGACAAACCCTTTCCGAGACCTCATCCCTTTGACTAACAAGCATCCTCTGCTGCTCCAGATTCTCATTGCCACTTCTGCGATTCATTGGTCCAACATCTTCCGTCCCATCACGGCGATCCCGACGGGGCTCACGGACCCGGGAGGCTATCTTGCCCAGCTGCGTTCAAAGGATCTCGTTTCCCGGCAAGCTCTCATCGATGCGTTGACGGCGAAGCAAAAGGCCATGGGCCACCTGCAAGAGGTGCTCGACACCTTGGATCCTGGAGGAAGCGAAGTCGTCCTTGCCGCCATGCACTTCTTCATCAAGTTTGATCTGATAGACTTGGAGAAGAACGATACAAAAGGATGGAGGGCTCATCTGGAAGGCGCTAGTAGTATCCTGGCTTTGCTGAGGCCGGGAAACAATGGAAGCGAGGCAAACAGGATGCTGCGAGATTGCGTGGTGGCTGATTGTTTCATGTGAGTGCTGTCGCCTCATGTCTCACCGTATTGCTCTCGGCGTAGAAGCGCTGCAGCTGGAGCCTTTCTTCTGCGTGACGCAAACTGACCTCCTCGCTCCCGCCAACCTGCAGATACCACATTTTAGGGTCCACGCTTGCGTCGGGCAGCCTCGCCGCCAACATTGCACGCTATGCCTTCGAACTGCTGCCGGTCATGAAGCGCGTCGAAGTCAACAGTTATCTCTCGTGCCCGCCGGAGATCCTCCAGATCATCTTGGTAGCGTCCAAGCTCTCGTACGAGACGCCCTGCACTGACTGGTCCTTGACTGCGGCGGACGAGGCTCTTGCCCTGATTGATGAGGCGCTTGCGTTCGATATACCGGCCTGGGCAGACAAGCTCCGGCAGAACCCACGAGTGCAGGACATTGAGAGCCGCATCCACATTGCCTCGGCCCACCGATCGGCCGCGTGCCTGTACATCCTGCAGGCTTTGCCCCTCGCGCGAGCAGTCCGTCCCGTCGACACGGAGTTCCTGGTCGGCGACATCCTCGGAAACCTGGGCCAGATCAGCATCAACGACCCGTACTACAAGGCCACGTCCTGGCCTACCTTTATCGCCGGCGCCGAGACTCGCGACGCTGAGAAGCGGACGTGGGCCATGAAGCGGCTGCTGGGCATCTGGGAGACGTGCCCCTGGGGGTATCTGTTCACGGCCATCGAGCTGCTCAAGGCCGCCTGGGAGATGCAGGATGCGAGTCAAGGCTCTGACGATGAAGCCGGCATCAACTGGCTGCAGGGGCTCAAAAGCATGGGGTTCGATGCTCTGATAGTGTAGCTTGATTGCTGCTCGAGCTCGAGCTTCTCTTCAAGGTGGTCGATATCGATTAGCTAAGGCTGCTCCTTCCCCCTCCCACATTGTGGCAATTGACATGAACCTCTCCTACATGTACCATTACTAATTTTTTTTTCTCTTTCTTTCATCTCTTCAATCAGCTTAATATCTTCTTTTATTGTTATCTAGGTAGGTAGCGGAGTTTTTGCATCGAAGGAGACTGTTGGGAAGGTTTCCACCAGGGATGTGCTGAATCCATGTTGTACCCTCAAGACTCTCATTTAGACACAGTAGGACACTGTCGAGGTAGAGCAGCATAGTACACGTTATAGCGCCAATCTCGGCATGATGAGCCTCTAATACAACTTCAATAGGTACTTATCATCATATCAGTGATACTGCGGCCTATACCAAAGCGACGCCTTCACGGTTTGCACACACCCGCATGATCCACGGTCAACAGCAGTCAAATCCGCTCTGAATCCCCCCTTTAACCCACCCACCCAAGGCAAGCACAAATAGAAAAACGCACCAGGCCAAACACTGCTTTGCCACTTGCTGCACAAGCGGGAGCTACTGCACCCTCTAGTTCTAGTCCCCTCCCGCCAACGCTAAACCACAACCCTTGAAATCTTTCAAATTCCCATCCTTGCCGAACATAAACAGAGCCTGGATCATTTGATCAACGGCGGCTTGGTAGTACCCAGACGCCCTGCAGGAGCTGACATTAGCGGATGGGTTTTCCATTGGGCTCTGGCTTTTCCGTTTGCGTGTTTCCTCTGACATGTCCTGCATGAGCCCTAAATTGCACACTTAACTTGATCCCCAGTGAGTTAGGCAGCTGGTGAGGTTGATGTCGACATCAGTTTCTGATGGTCACATGCTCCCAGGTGTGACAGGAGCGTGGAGCAAAAGCACGGCTGAGCCGGTGTGACGACTCGAGCATACCCTGGATCGACAATTACCAAGTTTTCACTACAACTCTGGTCCAGCTTCCCCTCCTCGGATCATGTCCTCCAGGGATCCGATACCGTTGCTGCAATATACCTTTGAGCCAATCAATCATCTGAAACTTTGAATAGAGCAAGGCATGTACATGTGATCAACCCACCGAACAGTCGCTTCAATTTATGTCTTGATATAGTATTGGCTTCTACTCTACGTTGGAGGCCCGTTACTCAGGCCGCGCCCGTACACTAAAGTAGGCGCCCCTCCACATCTCCCAAGACTGCCGAGGAATTTCTACCTACCGTCGTAGTTGTTCACTCCTTTCTTTCGCCAAAGAGGGGCTGACTCAAGCACGTCAACATCAGAGACTATGACACCCGGCAGATAACAGACCACGGGAAAAGGGTACAGCAATGTAACCCCAAATTGAGTCTTTAACGAGGGTAATAACAAGAAATATTGCACCAAAGAGAAGAGATGGGCTGGCAATGTCTTGGTATAGGCGAGCTCATGTATATGATACAACGCAGGAAAAAAAAAAAAAAAAAGAGATGTAGCTTCCAAGTCGACGCGCACTCCCGCTATAAACCTAATGCTCGTCCTTGATAGCCAGAAGAGGACTGGGAAAGAAAAGTAGAACGATCATCTCACAGACGAAGTCAAAGTGTATAGACCAAAGAAGAGGAATAGAGTCTGGTGGCCATCAACGTTGTTCAAGCGGGTGCTATGCCCCCTCAGGATTCAAGGAAAAACCTAGTAGGCCAAGGCCACCGCCAGCCATCCAAGACGTGCAGTACCTCCAGAAACTAGTATCAAGGAAATCATTTGAGGACTATTCACGCATACCTCGTGAATTCTAACGGAACGCCGCTAATGCAAAAGAGCCCTTGCTGGCCGTGAGGCCAGTCGTGAGATCGAAAGAAATAATTGCCGGCGATATGCCAGTCGCAGGTGGTCTGATGGGAAACTCCACATTGTCCATGCAGAGTGGAACAAAAGAAAGAGAAGCATCTCGAGCTAGGGAAGCTCTTGAGAAGAGGAAGGCTGAAATCAACGTCCCCTCACGCGTGAGATGGCTCTCAGCGGCACCAGCGCTGAAAAGAGTCAAACGAGGCAAGGTAAAGAGTAGGCTGTGTAAGCTTCGACTTTGACGTGAATAAAGACGGGGGAAAGGTGCGAGAAGGATCCCAAAGATCACCAGCGGCGACTGTATACGTGTTAGGCATTTCGCAAACCCAGACCGGAAGCTCCTCGTCCTTACCTGTAAGCCGAATCCGCATTCTGTTGGCGGCGGCGTTGCGTCTTGGGCAATGCGAAACGATCTGGCCGTTGATGGACACCAGTGTCGGCAGGAGATCTTTGCCTGGCCGGTCGCCCCAAAAGCTCGGCTTCCAGGGAATTCAAGTCGGATGATCGACTAGAGACCGACGAATTCCTAGATTTTGGCCTCTGATGCCGCTCTTTTGACCGCGACCGAGATGGACGATCCAGAGGGGGGAGAGTAACGTCGTCTTCTTGCACAGCTGGCTCCTCGTCATCCCGGCCTTCCAGCTTGGTCACAGGCTGTGCTTCTGTCTGATTGCCAACTGTAGTGCCTAGACCGTTCGTGAACGATGCTGTAGATTTTGATTTTTTGAGCCGGCGTTCGTCTTCCAGCTCATCGTCTCGGCGCTTGTGCTTTCCGTTGAGCTGAGACACGACAGGAGTGATACTGCCAGGCGTCAAGGCAGCGTCTTCTCCATGATCCTGAGGGTGGTGGACAAGTTGTTGTTCGTCATCCCGTATTGACAGTGCCTCGTCATCCTGAGACGGTTTCTCAGGTCCGTCGCTAGCGAGAGAGTGGGCAGACTGTAGACACAAGTTACTTAGCAGATTATTCCACCAGAATGCTACGAATCCATGATCACCGTCGAAGAAGTGGTCTACATACCTCGTCAGCTGTGTGGGATTCATCATCGGGCCCCCCATCATTGGACTGATCATCCTGGTGCCGAGATCTCTCCGCGTCGTTCGACCCGGTGGGATCTTGCTGGAAACCTGATTTTGAGGAGTCGGATTCAGGACGGGCATTTTGCTCTAGGTCACTTGTTGGCAAAAGTGCGCCGCCTTTGGTACTTTCTGCATTGACCGGAGCCGATGGTCTCTGAGATACTCCAGCCGCTGAGCTAGAAGGGTTAGAACGATTCGAGCGGTTTGAACGATTCGCCTTGTTCTGCGTCTTCTGGTTAGAAGAGCGACGGCGGGAGCCTTGATCTCTGTGTCTGTCACGGTGCTTGCCGTGACGATCATGTTTTCGTTTGTTCCTATTGTCACGATGCGTGTCCCTATTGTCACGATGCGTATCCTGCTGCGCGTGAATGCTTCGAGGAGGCTTTGGCGGCAGAGAGTGAAGAAGTGGCTGGCTCGGCGTGGCTTGAGGATGATGGGGTTGGGCAGCGTGCGGAGGCTTGGAGGGAGGATGATAGTTCGCAGGCCCCGTGTGAACGGGGTAAGGAACTGGTGGAGGCGCGTACGGTTGCTGCGGGTATGGCGGCGCGTACGCCGCTGGAGGAGGGTAAGCAGGTGTGCTAGACGGCCCCGGAGGCGGATATGAAGCATAGGGAGGTGGATACGGCACTGGTGGTGCTCCGGGTGGTGCTCCAGGTGCCGACGATCCTTGAGAATGAGCTGCATAGCCCACTGGGGCTGCGGGAGTTGTACCGTAAGGCGGCTGGGCGTACTGCGCCGATGGATACTGGGGGGGGCCATAGCCGGTTGGGTAGTGCGAAGCTGGCTGGTAAGGGGCATAAGGGTTCGGAAACTGGGGGCCTGGCTGCTGATATGATGGTCCAGCTAGCGGAGGATATGAAGCCGTGCCATGGCCCATAGACGGCTGAGGAGGAGGAGGTGGTGGTGGAGGGGGAGGGGGAGGAGGCGCATATTTCGTGATAATGGGCCCCCTGTTTGGTCTCTTTTGGTTTCCATGATGCCGGTTGTTCCCCTGGCCAGCATGTCCAGCAGTTGAGGCGTTTCTCCAGGCGTTTGCCAGGCCACTAGAGCACCTCATGCGTTAGAGAACAGGTGACAGAGATGAGGGGTCGAGGCATCATCAGGGCTCAGGCAGTGAGGATGAACGAGAAAGAAGAGGGAAAGAGCTTACGCAGGAGTCTGTCTTATCGGCTCCGGACAAGCAACGATCCAGTGGCCTCTGTTGCCGCAGTTGTAGCAGAACGGGTCGTCAGCCGGCCTCGTTTGGCCATTTGAGGACTCAGCCATGTTTCTAATGATGTAGAGGGAAGGGCGGGAAGTGACTCGGACTATGAGGAAGTGAGGAGAAAGGCGGCGCCAACAGTGGTTGAGGTGGTTGAATTGCCAGTGAGTGAGCGAGGATATAGAGACAAGGGAAAGTGAAGACTGTCACTTTTCTTCGTCAAGGTCAAGGGCAGTCAAAGGAAAGGTAGGGTGATGAATGAAACAGGCCCTCGTCGCCTTGAGCGTCAAATCCACATCAGCGCCTCGTCACATTGCACAAGAGGCAGATGAGGATGAGGCCTACCTTTTGCTGCTGGATAAGACGACCTAGAGGCGATGAACCCCCTTTACAAACGGAACCGAACCCCCGCCCCAGGCCGTTTCGATCGATCTGCAGCGATGTCTCATGCGCCAGATCGGAAGTCCAGGGACCCTGGAGAAGGAGGAAGAGGCGAGGGGATTCTGGATTCACGAGCTCTGGAGAGAAGCGCTGGACCAGCCGGTTCGTCAACTGGGCAAACGGTTTGAGTGCAAGTCGCGTTCGATCAGCTGCCCACGTGAGGCTGCGCACAGGCCACCAAGAAGGTTGCAGTTGTCTCAGCTGCACTCCGAGATTTAGCCGTCGCCAAGGTATATCGAGACGGACGACGACGAGGGAGGATGGTGCGTCTTTTGTTGATGCGCTCAGCGTTGATTGGCGGGCTGCAGGAGAGCCTGTAAGGATACAGTACGATTGTGTATGTGGCGAGTGAAACAATACAGAAGAGAGATTTGAGAGCGACTAAGGTAGTTGAGAGTGAGGGGAGAAGTAAACAGCCACTGTTCTGGGCTATGGCCTTTGAAAGCTCTCAAGTTACCTTGGGCTTTGGCTCTGTGGCGGTGTGCAGCTTGACTCTCTCGGACGGTGGCTGAAAGTTCAACTTGACTCACAGTGCAGTCCTCGAATTCTCACCACCAGGAGTGTCGTGTATGAAATGGGAGAAATCTGCGCGGGTTGTCAAAGGTGCTGATTCCTCAACGTTGAGTTCGGCAAGACCTGCTGCAAGCTAGGCAGTACGGAGTGGGAGCGGTCAAGTCTCAGGATACTCAGGCCCGTCGCCGTGGTGTCGGCTAGAGGCTTGTGGCTGGAGTTGCTGGAGTTGCACGAGGTCCATCGGCCTGCATCGCACGAATCGCCAGTGCTACGAAACGAGGCCGCCGTCTTGGTTTAGGCGAGAAACACGGAGGGACCCTATGGGAAGATGCTTGTAAATAAATTGTTGAGACTGAGAGACGAAGAGTTCACGGCGCTGATATCTTCTATAAGTTGTACGGATGACGAGGCATCTCAGTTGCATGTATGTTGTAATTGGGTAGGTTCCCCTTGCGTCTGTCGTGTCTGCCGCTGTCTTTTGATGGACGATTTATAAGGCACTTGGGCACTTGATAACGCACCCGACACGAGGCATCCGGGAAGATACTTGCGAGTCTCCCCAAGATCTGCCCGCCACTCAAGTATAGTAGCAATACCGTAACTGCTTCAATGATGAATCTGCAGACCGGTTTAGCGCGCTAGCGGCGGGAGCAGCGCCAACCCACGCTGCCGGGCCCTGTAATTGATGCCCACCTCAGGGCAAACTGCTTGTCCGGCGACTCGAGGCCCTGATGCAATTTCTCAGCAACTGAACCTAAGCTAGGTAGGTAGCTGGAGACGAAGTTTTAGCGGCTCCCCCAGAAACCTGCATTGGTCCAGTCGCCTTGCCGCGAACGAGTCCCGTTCAGGTCCCGGTTGCTTGTGGCCACATTCACATCGCCATCGCCATCAGTCGCCGCCCTTTGCCTTTTCCCCTTCTAAACTCTCCTGTCCCTCGTTCTCGGGCTGGGAGGCTGGCGGCTCGTTGCATGTGAGAGGACAAAGACCAGCAGAAATCACAGGCCATCGGGCCCCTCGACCATGTTGGTGCATCCAGCCACGGCCCCTCCAAACACCATTGCCCGCAGACTCTTACCTGGATGAACTTTGTCCATGGACGTGCAGCCTGTGCAACCATCCGCTTCAGATCATCAATAGCCCAGCAGAGAGACTTTGCGCTCTGTAGGGGAGCGCCATGCCGTCGTTACCAGGTGAGTCGCTGCTTTGTCCTGGAGCGGGAAATGCGGGAGAGGAAGAGCAGGAGGAGGAGGGGGAGGACTAGAGGACGACACAAAAGAGCATCGACCACATGGGCAGCCAGACTAACACAACCTCAGCCTCCGTCGATCTAGACGAGTGCATCTCGCGCCTCTACAAGAAAGAGCTCCTAGCCGAATCCGTCATCGAGGCCGTCTGCGCCAAGACCAAGGAGCTGCTCATGCGCGAGAGCAACGTGGTCCACGTCAAGGCGCCCATCACCGTCGTCGGCGACATCCACGGCCAGTTCTACGACCTCATTGAGATATTCCGAATCGGCGGCTACTGCCCAGACACAAACTACCTCTTCCTAGGTATGTGGCTATACCAGCAATAGACTCCCGTCGTTCTTGGCGGGGGGATTCGTTATATAGGCGTTGTGGCGCTGACACACAATCTTTGACAGGCGACTATGTCGACCGTGGCATGTTCAGCGTCGAGACGATCTCGCTGCTCGTCTGCCTCAAGCTGCGATACCCCGAGCGCGTGCACCTGATCCGCGGCAACCACGAGTCGCGCGGCGTCACGCAGTCGTACGGCTTCTACACCGAATGCTCCCGCAAGTACGGCAACGCCAACGTGTGGCACTACTTTACCGACATGTTTGACTTTTTGACCCTGAGCGTCGTCATCGACAACCAGATCTTTTGCGTCCACGGAGGTAGGTCTCCATCTGTCTTTCCAAGACATCACGTTCTCTAGTCCAATATCTCATGATTTTTTCGATTTCACAGGCCTCTCGCCCTCGATCCACTCCATCGACCAAATCAAAATCATAGACCGCTTCCGCGAAATCCCCCACGAGGGCCCCATGGCCGACCTCGTCTGGTCCGACCCCGACCCCGACCGGGACGAGTTCTCCCTCTCCCCGCGCGGCGCGGGCTACACCTTTGGCGCGCAGGTCGTCAAGAAGTTCCTCGCCGTCAACAACATGTCGCACATCCTGCGCGCCCACCAGCTCTGCCAGGAGGGCTACCAGGTGCTCTACGACGACCGCCTGAGCACCGTCTGGAGCGCCCCCAACTACTGCTACCGGTGCGGCAACATGGCCAGCGTGCTCGAGGTGAATACGCAGGGCGAGAGGTTTTTCAATGTCTTTGCGGCGGCGCCGGAGAATGACCAGCATAAGGACATGCAGCAGGGGATGGAGAAGACGGCGGACGGGAATGCGCTGCCCGACTACTTTTTATAACAAAGCGAGGAGGGAGGGAGAGAGCAGAGGGGAGCAATGAAAAAGGAGGCGATGTTGGATCATACACTTTCACCATACATAAATTCGTACCAGTGTTGCAACGTACCCTGCGAGCAGTTTGTGCACAGCTTCGTCACCATATAGAGTCGCGGATTATGCTAGAACATAGAAGACACATGTTTCTACATCCATCCGTTTCCGTGTGATTGCTCAGAACTTTTTGCTGCTATGCTTTGCTTTCATCAGGGGGAGAACCGCGTTTTTTGAAATTCGGCATTTTGACGTTGATATTTTTCATTTATAGATCAGATATCTTCATATCTCATGAGATGGCAAGTGGTAGATGGGTGGGGGTCGGGCATGATAAATATAATGCAAATGGAGAAAAAACAGCAGAAGAACAGAGTAAAATATGAAAAGGGGTTTGGGGTTAATGAGGACACCGCTTGCAGACGCTTTCCACAATTGCAAAATCAACTGCCCGCTACCAATCCTTGCTGATGTCAAAACTCCACTCGAACTCGAGGTGCTTCTTCTTGTCGTCGTCGACGAAGCTCGAGATGGCGTTGTAGTGGCCGCGGGCGAGCATGCCGGAGGGAGCCTCCTCCTCCTGGACTGCGGGGTTGTCAGCCGGCTTCGTTCCCCCACCTCATCTTCCATGGCTTCAAATGGATTATACTTACACTTCTTGACGTAGGTGGGCTGCTTGTCGGTGTTGGGAGCATAGCTTCCCTATATAAGCCATTAGTACTCTTGATTCCAACCATTCGACGCCAGACTTGTTTTCCACTAACAATCATCTCCGAATCTTTGGAGACCCGGACGCCCTTGCGCTTGACGACCTGGACGTAGTGCAGGCCGCTGAGGATCTCGTGCTGGACCTTGAACTTGGCGCTCATGGTGAACTTGGCGCCCTCCTTGATCTTGAAGGGCTTGTCCTTGAGCGTGGTCTCGCTGCCGGCGGAGGAGAGGTCGATGGTGACGGGGTCGCGGCCGGGGGAGTCCATGGTCAGGGACAGGATGATGCAGACTCGGGGGTCGTTGGGGTCGGACAGGTCCTTGCCGCCGCCGAGGCCGAGAGACTGCTTGTACCGCTGGAGAGACTCATCTCCGGCGTCTGGGTGGCGGAAGGGTTAGCAAGCTAATGAAACTGCCACTGTGAAGAATGGATGGGAATCGCCGAAACGGGGAGACGAGTGAAGAAATTTTCGGGCGAAAAGCGCTGGGGGCAGCTCTTGGTTACGCAGCTGATGTTTCACCCGGACAGGAGATCCCCGCTCGTGAAGCATATCCGTGCTGAAAGAGATATCTCGAGCGGTTCTTTCACGTCCACCATCAACAGAACATGGTGAACCAGAGCATCCCCTTCACGTCTTCCGCCCTTCTCCCTCGCCATCACAGCTTCTGGTAGAAGCTGTCAAAGCACATACCCATCTGGTGGTACTCGGCTATGCTCTGCTTGGGCTGGGAGAGCTTGTAGCCCTGAGTCTCCTCGGGCATGGTTTCGTCATCGTGGTGGGAGGCCATTTTGATGTGCTGGGGAGAGAGGCTCGAAGATGCGCCGGACAAGAGAGCAAGAAAGAAGAAACAAAGGAGACAGTAAAAGAAAAAGGGAAGCCAAGAGGTTCTGGACGATGCTATTCGCAGCTTGCTGATCGGGACGGGGTTCGAAAGGAGAGGAAAACAATGGCCCAGCCAAGTCGGTCAAGTGGTCAGAAGGCGGGATAGAGGCAAGAACAAGCCATGGAGGGGCAGCGGGCTGCTGGTGGGGGGCGGGCGGAGGGCGGGCGGTGATTGGGCAGAGGGGACACAGCTGCTGGGAGTGGTCCAGGCTCAGGGGAGGGTTGCGGTGCAAAGGGGTAAAGAGGAGCAGCGGGAAGATGCCCTGGACTGCACCACTTCATTGTTCAGGCCCTGGTCTGGCTCGATTGGATCTGCTGTTGTTATTGCCAGGCACTAGCGTGGTACACCAAGGGCACGCTATTGCGCCTGAGAAATTAGCGGTACCAGAGTAACGGCTCGTGTTAGGCGCAGGCCGGACTGTTTACCTGGCCTTGGTTGCCGGGCAGTGGGAGTTGGGACAGACACCTGATGCTTGGGGCGAGCAAACGTGAAACTGCTGATGCTGTGGAGATAGATGCCTTGGTGCGTCGATGATGTTTGTGCTCATGTTTAAGCAAGACAATGTCGGAGCACAGCAGCTGAGCAGATGCCAAGCAGAGTACCTACGGAGTAACTAGGTACAGCCAGCACCAGCCGTCAAGAGATGCTGCGACTGCTGAGTCATGCTGCGACATGCAGACCCGGAGGCTCTGCTTGTTCATCCATGTCAACAACAGAGACATCCATCTCCTCTTTGTGACAGTAACAGTCGAACAGGGGGTGCTGTTTGGATTCGGCAGCTGCTCGAGTTAGCGGCAACCACAAGAGCTGCAACGGGTTCGTTCTGTTGGGCGCTGGCCGGGACGCTACCGTGTTCTCAGCGAGAGACCCCCATAAATCCCAGGGAACCCCCAGGACCCCTACAACGCACTGCAGCGCCCACGACGTACCCGGTACTTGCGCCCGTGGCTGCAGCGTGCTTCGGTTGGTCATCCGCCGCCGCCACTCTGCACCCCAACAGCGCCCAGACCGTACCGAGCCAGCCCCAAAGCAGCACTAGAGCCTACGCACCGGCCCCGGAAAAGCGGTACCCTGTACATGCACGCAGTTCACAGTGCCTGTACTTCCGGCTGGCATGCCTTACTAGCACCAAGACCTCAAAGAGCCCACATGGCTGCGGAAGAGGCCAGGCCGCATTCAGGCGCTCCCAGCAATTTGCGCGACTCTTCGCCCACCATCGCGAGGGAATCTTTCTCTTCACCCTTTTCCATCTGCTAAGCAGCCCTCAATCTCAGCGACCCCCCCCCCAGGCCTCTCGTCTGCTGCGATTTGCCCTCGTCAAGGCCCGTCGCTCAGCCGCGTGCCGGTCGAAACCGCTTCTGTCTGTCCGCTTCTGATTGATCCCGGGTGCATTGGCCCTTGTTTTTTTTTTCTCCCGACGCGCCGCCATCGCCAGCACGAAATCTCGGGAACCGTCGCCTTTTTTTTTGGACTTTTGTACGTTGCGCTCCATTTGTGCGCGGATCTCTGTCGCAAGGCTGCGCTCAAAGGCTGACCGCAGGACTTCAATCGCAGGCACGGTCTGGGTCTCGCGCGCCTCGTTGTCTCGCATTGCCTCTTAGCCGCCTGTAAGGAGTTTGCTTCTGGGCTTTCAACTGTCTCCCTCGACACGCTTTGCGCCGCGACAGACGTTACGCCGTATCCGTGGCCTTACAGAAACACACAATGGCCCCCGCCGCAGGAAGAACGCTGCCGGCCAAGCGGAATCCGCTGCTGGTTGAGGATATCCCTCCTTGTAAGTTGGCTGTTTCCCCCTGCGCTCCGTTGTCAAGTGTAAACAAAACGTCATCCCCACCGTCTTCTTTCCGCGCGCTGCCCTCGTCGCCAATGCGGCCCTCGAACCACCACTGACGCGCGGCGATGCAGACTCGGAGCTCGTGTCGCGCCGCCGCCTCGGCCAGACCAAGTTGACGCCCAAGATGGTCGGCAACGAAGAGGCCGAGCCCGGCGCCCTGGGCTTCTTCGACTACGCCCATCTGCGCGCGCCGCTGCCCAAGGGCATCGTGTCGGGCATCTTCAAGTCCAGCCCCAACAGCTACTTCCTGATGCGCCGCAGCTTTGACGGCTACATCTCCGCGACGGGCATGTTCAAGGCCACCTTCCCCTACGCCTCGGCCGCTGAGGAGGAGGCCGAGCGCAGGTACATCAAGGCCCAGCCCACCACGAGCCCCGAGGAGACGGCCGGCAACATCTGGATTCCCCCGGAAGCGGCCCTCGCCCTGGCCGAGGAGTACAACATCAGCATCTGGATCCAGGCCCTGCTCGATTCCTCCAAGATCTCCACCACCCAGCCCGCGGATGCCTCGCCCAAGCACATCACCGCGCCGCCCAAGTTCGATCGCCTCAAGGCCGCCCCGCAGCTGTCCCCTTCGGCCACTGCAACTACCCGAAGTGGTCGTAGCCAGCGCTCAGCCAGCCCTACCAAGAGCGCCACCAGGCGCGCTCCTGCGTCTCCTCGGAAGCGCACCACCAGATCCAAGGCTGAGGCCGTGGAGCCGACAGCGAATGCCGATGCGGTAACCGCCAGCGAGAGCAATGAAGAGACGACGGAGAGCGTTCCGAAGTCGTCGGAACTCGAGCCCGCCATTACTCTGGAGAGCAGGGACAAGGCTGAGGCTTCCGGCCAGGCAGATGTCCCAGCTCACATTCCTTTCACGGCGGGCCAGCCGCCCTCCGCAGAGGAGATTGCCGAGATGATGGACGCCGCCAAGTCCATGGTGCAGAAGGACAAGGAGGCAGCGGAGAAGGCCGACGGGGATGCTGAGGAAGAGACGGCTCGGGACAAGGCCACCGCGAAGAGCAAACGGAAGGCCGCCGATGACGAGGACGAGGAGGCCGCCGAGGGAGACGACAAGGCCGCCGAGGCGCCGCGCTCAAAGAAGGTCAAGACGGAGGTGGAAGTGCGCAAGGGCAGGATACAGAAGAGGGCCCTGTTTGGCATTGGCGCCACAGTCGCAGTTGGGTATGTTTTCTCGGTTCCCGCGCCATGATGAAGATGCTGACTCTCGTTCTCAGAGCACTTGTGCCGTGGCTCGCAAACTTGCTATAAACGATATACCGAGGCTGCAGTCGCGTGTTCATGTTTTGTGTTGCGTAAAATCTGTTGATCTTTATGGCGGCTGAATGAGGACTGGGATGGCGCGGTTTTTGGCTGTTTCTTTTTCTGTTTGTGTTTTCATTTCCTTGTATTCCTTTTCTTCTCTCTCTTCTTCCTTGTGTTTTCTTTTCCCGTCATGTTTAATCTGTGACTATCTCTTTATTTCCTCTTTTTTCTTTACAACATAGGGAGGCGGTGAACCCTCCGAAGCCGCAAACATGTGTCTTCCCATTCCATTTCCCCCCCTTCTCTCTCTCTCTCTTTCTGATTTGCGTGTGCGAGAGTTCCTTTTCTTTTTGGACATACTGGCACCCTTTTCTATTTTCTTTGGACAACTCTCGCTGCAGATTCGACGTTAACTCTGGCTGATATCTGGGCCTCTGGATGGTTAAGGGATGATTTGTGGTGGGGCCATGTTTGCATTTCTTCTATTGTTTTGGCATGGAAGAAGGAAAGGGTGGAAGAAGAAGAAGGGGGGTTGGAAGATTGGTGGATTCATGGCCAGATGTGGTGTATCCATGTCTGTGAGCTGTGAGAGAGGTTCGAATGTCGGATTGTGTTGTTGTCTGAAACAACCTCGGATAAGTGTCTGGTCGAAGGCGGTGGGGGATACCTACCTGGAGTTTCATGAAGGGCGTGTGAGAGAAGGGAAGAGGGATGATTTGAGAGGATGGATGGCGATGATGGGGTTGTGTAATGCGGAACTCGAATGACAGTGAAGAATCAAGAATCTCACATCAAATGATGTACTTGTGCGTGACGGCATGTGCTACCCTGGGGTGAAATTGTACAAGGTGACGGTGCTGATATTCTGGTATCCGGTCGCATTGCATTGATGCCAACTTTGTGGGTAGTTGGCGTAGTGATGATGTTATTCAGATACCCGAAGAAATGGTGGTTGCCAGGGTATTTTGCTCGTCGTGAATTGGCGGGTGTTATTCTGCGAGTCCTTCACAGAATACATGCAGGCAAGGGTATTACGCCTGCTGCGGCTGATGAAGACACAAGTGCCGAAAGAGAATATCTTGTCAGGATCAAAGTGTCCAATGCCGTAGTACCTTATACAACATGAACATGATAAGCGCGCACTCAGTAACACTTGAATGCAGTTCAACGCCGTGCACCGTCATTGTCATCTACAACCCCAACCAAGTGTTCAATGTCCACCGCCTCACGACACAAGCAGCCTCAATCTCCCCATCTCCGGTGTCGCATCTACTACCTCCCGAGTACTTCCCCCCCAGCAGCCTCGCTCACCTCCGCAGCCCGTACCACCCCAGTAACTAACCCCATGTACAAAAAGGCCTTCCAATGAGGAACCTCCTCCCCCGGAAAATGGCTGGCACCGGCAATGTGCGGCTTTCGCGGGGAAGGGGGAATCCACCCCCACAACTTGGCAGCCCGTCTTCGGGTCGGATGGCCTCGGCCATTTGTGTGTGCGTGTGTGTATGTAAGTTGTGTGTGTCTCACGACGGTAAACTAGACAGTTTCTCGTCTCCCTTTTTTTCTTCCTCTATTATCCCCTTTAACATTTGCATTCTGACTTCGGTTGCGCTGCGTATTTTGGAGGAATTACTTGAATTGTTCGAGATGAGAGTAGTAGTGACACGGTTAGGAACCCTCGTGCAGAGGAGGGGGTTCGCCAGCACGCAGAGGCGGCTCGACAACTATGCCTTTATCGGGCTCGGCCAGATGGTAAGGCTCTCATCTCATCTCTTGCGTTCTCTCCCACCACCATGACGAGAATGTTATAATTGTGTGTCTGACAAGGTGCTACAGGGCTACCAAATGGCAAAGAACCTGCAGTCCAAGCTCAAGCCTTCGGACAAGGTCGCCATCTTTGACGTCAACCCGACAGCCATGGAGGGCCTTGGGGCGGAGATGAAGCCTGCGTCTGAGGGGGCGGCGGTGGAACTTGCGGCGAGTGCGCATGATGCTTCTAAGGATGCTGTAAGTGGGACGAATGGGGTCTGGGCATCATTCTCGAGTCTCCTGTGCTTGATGCCGGAATGTCATCGTGATTGCTTCATGAGATCGGGTTTCAGCTGTGAACGGTGGCTTGGCTACATGATACAGAAGCCGATCCTCTGGATGCCATCACTTACACACATACCAATTCTGTTCACAAGCTTCAACTGAGACGCATTCTGATGAATCTTCACAGGACACCGTCGTCACCTGCCTGCCAGAGCCACACCACGTCCGAGGCGTCTACGAATCAATCCTAACAGACTCCCTCCCCAAAAAGGACCGCATCTTCATCGACTGCTCAACAATCGACCCGACGACCTCCCGCCAAGTCGCCCAGTCCGTGTCCGAAGCCGGCCAGGGCACCTTTGTCGACGCCCCCATGTCCGGCGGCGTCGTCGGCGCCACCGCCGGCACGCTGACCTTTATGCTCGGCGCCGACCCCAGCGTCCTCCCCCGCGTCGAGCCGACGCTGCTCCTCATGGGCCGCAAGGTGCTGCACTGCGGCGCCCAGGGCGCGGGCCTGTCGGCCAAGCTGGCCAACAACTACCTCCTGGCGCTCAACAACATCGCCACGGCCGAGGCCATGAACCTGGGCATCCGGTGTGGCCTGGATCCCAAGACGCTTGCCAACGTGCTCAACGTGAGCACCGGCCGGTGCTGGCCCAGCGAGGTCAACAACCCCGTCAAGGGAGTTGTCGAGAACGCGCCGGCGAGTCGCGACTATCGCGGCGGATTCGGGATTTCGCTCATGAGGAAGGATCTGAGGTTGGCGCTGGTGGCGGCCGAGGCGGCGCAGGCGAGGACGGAGCTGGGCAAGATGGCGTTTGACATGTATGACAAGGCGGCGCAGAGGGAAGATTGCAAGGACCGGGACTTTTCGGTGGTGTATAGATATCTTGGGGGAAAGGAGGAGTAGGGGAAACACGATAGACTAATGGACCCTGGATTGCTTTTGGTAGGCCCTTGTGTTGGTTGGAGATTGTCTGATGATCGAGAACTGGCGGATTAGCTGGTTGATTTGAGCCCATAGCGGCCGGATCCATTCATGCTACCGGCCGGATAGATGGCCCGGTCGGAGCTGACAGTCGTAGGGCTGCATGGGAGGCAGTTGATGGCTTGCTTGATGGACAGTTTGCTGCACCACGGCATGGAGAGCACCGTAACATGGTTTCAATATTGTCATCAGATTGTCAAATGATGTCGCAACCAATAACGAAACAAACACGCATAAGAGAGTATCATAAATCCAATATGTGGATTCCGATCATCATCGTAAGGTTTCTCGGAAATGGAAAGAGCAAAGAGTTACGCGTACTCGCCCACATTCACACAAAGTCCGTACGACAGCCGCCTGCTTAGTCACCACTCTCCGCTGTACTCCCTACCTAATAGGTGGACTGTCGAATTACGCCGAACCCGAACCCGAACTCCTGCGGATTTCCAAAGCCTCGCAAGCAAAATTCATGCAGCGACGAGCGATAACAACTTTGTTACGAAACATAGGGAGGCGGCTCGTTTACGAACACGCGTATTCCGTCGTTTATTCTGCGCCCTGTGGATTCGCTGAAGCGGTGGAGGTGGCGTTTTGATTTCTGCGTGCTGGGCGCGGCACGGCTGCGGCTACGGCTTGGTTGGCTGTTTGATCTCAGTTGGACTCGACTATGGGATTAGGCATCGCCCGACAAGATGCTGACAGGGACGGACGGATCCTCTGTTACTGGTGGACGCTGTTGGGCTCTATTCTGCGAACAGACGGCGATTGTATCGGAGGCAAGGCCAGACACAGTTGGAGGCAATCTGATGATCTGAGCACAATCTCGATGCGAACTGCAGACAGACAGACACCCTCGACACAAGCCAGCGATATCTTTCTCAGATAAGGTTATGCGACTCTTTCCACGCCCCCCCCCGTCGAAACGAGGCAACGCTGCCATGCGTATGGAACACTCGAGACGATACGAACAAACAGGCTGGGCTGTGCAAGCAGGGGATGCGGCAGCAAATGGGCGAATTGCACGTCGATTTAGCGTTGGGGCCAGAGGCTGACGATTTGCGGCAGCAGCCCGCAAGGATGGAACCGAAGGAATTGCCAAGGAATTTTTTTCGCCCTTTCGCGCGTCGTTCTGGCTGATGGAGTCCCGTCGTTTTTGCTGGCTGGGAGTTCGGGTTTTTGCTGAACTCCATGTTTTGGATTGCGACTTGTTGCAGCTCCGTATATATTCGTCTGGAGCCCGTACCCTCCCTCCCAGCCGCTTGCGTCTTCCTTTTTCTCTTTCTATTCTCTTAATCAGCCTTGTAGTTTGAGGATCTGTTTGTTGTTTGCCAGCCTTTTTGATCTCTTGCAGCATCGTTGATTCCTTCAGGTTCACTGCCACCAGGACCGAAGCTTCCGGATTCCGAAACCCGACGACAAGATCTATCCAGGGGCGAAAGGATTCCAGGCACCGTGTGTGAAGTAGGACAGGCGAAATCCATCGGGTTATTAATACATACGCCATTCATCTGAAAGAAGTGAATCCGGCTTGAGACAACAAGAAAGAGAGGGTGCAGTTCGTCGGATCCCACGCAATGCCGCAAGACTGCACGGAGGTGTCGGCCCTTTGCCCGGTCGAGGCCACGGTGCTGGGCTACTATCCGAATCTGGGCTCCGGCATCTTCTTCGCCATCGTCTTTGGCATCTTGACCGTGGCCTCTCTGGTGCTGGGAGTATGGAAGAAGACGTATACATATGCCATTGGTCTTTCCATTGGCCTTTTGCTGGAAATGCTCGGTATGTATTGACGATATCTCATTTCATACAATCCCACTTGTACACTTCATAAACCCATCATACATACCCACTTACACACCTCATAGGCTACATCGGCCGCATCCAGCTGCACTACAACCCCTGGAACGAGGGCGCCTTTGAGCTCCAGATCTGCGCCATCATCCTCGCGCCCACCTTCATCTGCGTCTCCATCTACCTGACCCTCAAGCACGTCGCCATCAACCTCAACCCCTCGGCCTCCCGCATCCCGCCCCGCTGGTATCCCATCATCTTCCTGCCCGCCGACCTCAGCTGCCTCATCGTCCAGGCCATCGGCGGCGGCATCGCGGCCGCGGGCGGCAAGACGAACCGCAAGCTGCAGGAGAGCGGCAACCGGGCCATCATTGCGGGTGTCGCGCTGCAGGTCGTTGTGCTCGTCGCCTTTGGTATCATGAGCGTGGATTACTATGTCAGGGTGAGGAAGTACATGGCTCGTCCTGAGGCCCAGGGTACGGATGGGTGGAAGCTCTGGCACAATGCCGAATTTAAAAAGTTCCGCTACGCCATCTCCGTTGCCTTCTTTGTCATCTTGATCCGATGCATCTACCGGTATGCTTCCCTTCCCTCTTCCTCTCTCACTCTCATCCATGAAGAAGTTGTCACGGAAGTAATGGCTGACAAATTTTGCAAGTATCGCCGAAATGGCCGGCGGCTGGGGCAACAAAATCATGCAAGACCAGGTCAGCTTCCTCGTCCTCGACAGCACCCTCATCTTCATCGCCAGCTTCCTGCTCACCTTTTTCCACCCGGGCATCTACTTCCCCGCCATGCGCCGGGACCGCCAAAAGGCCCTGGCTGCGGCTGTCGGAACCGGCGTCAGGGGGCCTGGTGAGGAGATTAAGATGCAGGGGGCTGGGTCGTCTACGGAGGGTATCAGGACGGATGCTTGATTTTTCATGGAAGAAAAGGATTTGATTTTCCATGGAAAAGAAAGAAGAGCATGGAATGTTTATGTGCGAAAGAGATGGATGTGACGACGGGCGACGATGATGAGTTTTGAAAAAAGAAAAAAAAAAAAAAAAAAAAAAAAAAAAAAAAAAAAAAAAAAGAGGAGAGGAAGAAAAGAAAAGAAAAGAAAATCAGAGAGATGGTGAACGGATATATACAAGTCGTCCATGTTGCATCTTGGTTTCAGACGGCGTTGCATTGGTTTCAATCTATCGCCTTCACCTTGAGCTGCGCGAAACAACAGAAAACGACAAGGATACAAACACGCAATGCCCATTTTAGTGGCCAGCAGTTATAGAATTCCCCCTTTATTGATAGAAGGCTTCATATATCATCACAAATTCAAGGAATGGATGATAGAGCTCGCTTCCAACAGTTTATATCCATCTAGGCGCCATATTCTACTCCCCCATGAACATCATGACTTGACCAATCTATCCGTCTCTCCATCATCGTCACTATCTTCCTCTTCCTCGTCATCCTCATCATCATCCTCCTCCTCTTCCTCCTCACTCTCCTCCTCTTCACTCTCCTCCTCCTCCTCCTCCTCCTCTTCAGACTCTTCCTCCTGTTCCTCCTCCTCAGCAAGCCAATCATCCAACGTCTTCGTCCTGAAACCCTCCCCGAGCCCATTCGACTTGCCCACGGGCGCCGACCGCACCACCTCATCAAGCTTATCGGCCGCCGCCACCGCCGGCCTATCGCTGTTATACCGTGCCGTCGCGGCATCCCTTTCCGGCTCGCGTAACCGCGGATCAGGCTCCTTGCCGGGCTCGACCCAGTCAGGCAGCGTCTCGTATCCCCTGAGACCGTGTAGACCACCTCCTCCAGCTAGGACGAGCGTCGAAGAGCCCAAGAGGAACCCCTTTCTCGATTCGGAGGGGCTCGGGGCTTGGGGAGCCGGCTTCGGCGCGAGGAGCATCAGCGTGGCGAGCTGCGGCACAGAGAGCACGGCACGATACATGCGGGCTCGGTCTCGCAGGTCGAAAGACACGTCGTACCGCACCAGGAGCAGCACGTAGTCCCACAGTCTTTCGATGGGGTGCTTCTCTTCTTCCACGGGAGGATCCTCCTCTCCTGCTCTGTTCTTCTCGGCTTCACTCTTGCGGTTCAGGTGGTGCAGGTAGACTTTGGCCCCGAGAAGTAATATCTGTCGCTTGGCTGCCTCGGATTCGCTCGCAAAGTCTTTGAGAAGGATTCGGAAGACGTCTGGAGCAATGTTGTCCTCGCCGTTGAGACCGGAAAACTCGCCCACCAGCCAGATGATTGTTGCTCTTGCCTGAGGGTCTGTCGCCGAGTCAAGATTCTTGGCCAGGCGCACGACTGTCCCTGCATGAGCCTCTGCATCTTGCTGGATGAGGTGTCGAATGACCGTCAGCGACTCTGCAGCCAGCGTTCCATCCAGGCTTGTGATCTGGCTGAGGAGCAGTTTTAGACATCTGGGAGCCGTGGCTGCATCCGCTTGGGCGCAACGGCCAATGGCTCGGACAGCTTCGCGCACAAGAGCCTTGTTGGAGCCCTGAGAAAAGTGTTCCAGCTCTTTCAGAATGAGACTCTTGATGTGAACTGGACTGTGGGGGAAGATGAGTGCCAGTACTTCGAGCTTCAGCTCCCAGATCGGTGCGGTATCCGTCGCCCTGACCAGGAAATGGCTTGCATACTTGACAAAGTCAAGCGGACGCACAAGGCACACAGACACGATGTTATATAATGCAATCTGCTGAATGTCCTGAGCTCCTCTCAACAGGGCGACCAATGGCCCTATGGCGAGCTTGACATACTCCGGTGTACCGACGTCCATATAACATCTTGTGACGGCCACGACGACGCCCGAATTTCGACTCTGCAGCAGAGGCTTGATTCCGTTCAACAGGAGAGTCAAGTCAGGGTCCAGCGAAGTCGACTGCGTGGCGGGCTTGGATGCGCCTGATTCTCCGTAAAAGTCATCCACGCTGGTCTGTGTCTGCGTCTGAGAGGCTTCAGCTTCCGCGGCTGGCTGAGTCCGTCGTGGGAAGCATCTCCGTGCGTAATATGTCATGAGCTTGAGCGTGGCAAGCTGGCTCCATTCGTCCATGTCCACGACCTTCTTGATCAGGCCACGGTAATGTTTGTGTATCATATCGATCCTATCGGGGCAAACCTCGACAAATGCCGACACGGCGGCGCCAGCAACATAATACTGCTTATCACCCAGCAGCGTAGCCAGGTATTCCAACAATTGAGGTGACTGGCTCGGGTCCAGGCGGTAGCATTTCGGGATCGCAAGAGCAGCGGCTTTGCGCACAAGAGGGCTCATGTCCGCGACACCCTTCTTGATGGCAAGCGACACGATCTGGCTGATGACGGGCACGCGGATGCCGGACATGGTCTTGAGCGCGAGGGCTCGGACTTGGGGGTTCGTATCGGAGAGCGACTTTTGGATGGTGTTGATGGAGAGCAGGGCGAGGTCGGGCTCCTGCTCGGCATGGTGGATGAGGTAGATGTAGACGAGCTTCTTGATTTCAAAGTTGGGCGAGGCGACGTTTTTGACGACGGAGGAGAAGAAGGGGAGCGTCTTGTGGTTGCGGTACATCATCTGCAGCACCGGGAGCATGTTAGAGTCGGTATGATCTGCGGAAGGCGTACATAACACGGCAGAAGAAACGCACAGCTATGACACGCCGCAGTCCCTCGAGCACCTCGCGGTCGTTGCGGCTGTCGAGCAGCTTGCGCATCTGGTTGCGGTCCAGCATCTTGGAGGTCGTGCGGACGCCGCGCGTCGCCTGGGCGGCATCGAGGGTGAGTTCTCTGGCTGGAATTGGGCGCAACAGCAGGTCAGCTTCATCAGATCAAGACTTGCCGGCAACAAGAGCATAAACGCGGGGCTTTTGCGGTTGCTCACCAGCCTCCAGGAGGCCAGAGATTCTCGATATTGACTCCATTGTCTCTGGCCGGGCCTGAAGAAAGAAAAAGGCCTCTTTGGAGAGTCTGTTGCCGAGGCTGTGAGGAGGGAGCTGGTGGTTTGGGAGGGGAGGGTTAATATGGAATGAATGTATGGGCTCTGTGCCGTTTGGCGGTGCAGAAGAGATGACGTGCGAAGTTGGGGGTGCAAGCAGCATCCTGGCCAGTTGCGGTTTAGTGCATCAACTCACTACAGCTTGGTTCCCTTGCTAGGCATTTTCAACGACTGCATTCATTGTCTGTGAAATTGGGCACGCTCTACAAGGATGAGCTGAACTGCGAACACGAAATTAAATCATTCAATGCTCTCACTGTTCTTGTCATTATATATCAGGACGCCAATGCTTGGATAGCTTCAGGCACCCGTGTCTGGAGACGGTTCGTATGGCAAACACCATCAAACACCAGAGTCAAGCATGTCACCATATAAAAACACTTACATGACAACAATCTCATGACATCTCCCATCTCTCAACAAACCATACCCTCGTCATAGAATGCCACCTCCCAATCCCATCGTCCTCTCACCAGCAACACCCTCCGAACTCCTCGAGTACATCATCTCCCACCACAGATACCCAACCACAATCCTCATAGGCTGGCCCAAAGAGACATTCATCCAAGGCCTCGTCGAAGACATCACGCTCCAGCATCTCTCCCTCCACCGAGAACCAGCCGAGCAAAATCAACAAGACAAAGAAGGAGAAGCAACCAACAAACCATCCGCCCTTCACCCCCTCGAACGAAAATCCCTCCTTCAAACCGCCGTCTCGCGCCACATCCGTCTGCTATTCGTCCCCAGCACGACCCATCTCCGTGCTTACCTCGGCACATTCTCCGCCTCAGACTCCCAAATCCCGCCTCCTCCATCTGCACTTCTCGACGACTCCGACCCAAGATGTCCTACAGGCACACCGTTGCTGCTCGTATATGGCTTTCTCGAGCTTCACCGCGATGGAACCGAGTGGTCCGCCCAGGGCATCGGCACTACAGCTGCGTATTTCATCGAGACGGCTGCCAGGAATTCCTTTAGGGCTGCCATAGCTGAGCCGAGGGGAACACAAGGGTTCACGACTTTGGATGAGTTCTTGGACGAAAAGGTGCCTATCTTGAGTGGCACTGGCGTCAATTCCGATGGCGAGTGGAGGGGGCGGACGGTTCCCGTAGGGGCGGTGCTCAGTCGCTGGTTCGAATATGAACGGCAAGACGAGAAAGAAAGGGCAGAGACATCTTAGTAAATAGAAGGTATAAAGTGAAGCCAAATAGTACTCAGTTCCCATTGTCCATAGTCATGCTTGGCCATCATGCGTCCCAGATTGAAACAAAAATCCATGTCCAGCCTCCCAATCCAACGCCAATCCGTGGTATCTCCATCATCAATATGCGCCTGTCATCCTTTCCCATGTCGTTGCCACATTCCAGATATCTACAACTGACAGCATCTCGTAAACAAAGTAAAGACAATTCTCCGGTTAGCCGATTGTCTGTTCCATTTCGGTAATGTACAGCTTGATGTGAGCCTCCATTTTGAGATACTCGTCGTACGCCGCGTGGACTTCGTTCTCAATGTTTTCTTTCAGATCGAGCATCTGCTTGCCGTTAGCAGCCATCCATACACTGTCAAGACTGGGAAGTAAGTCTGTGCGCATACCTTCTTCTCCGTCTGCTCAATCCTCACTCTTCGAATCTCCATCTCCTTGCCCTTGTCCGTGAGCTCCTCCGTCAGCCTCTTGTGCGTTGCACGCAGCTCGTGCATCTTCTCTTTGGCGTCTTGCGCCTTTTGGTTGCTCTGCTCGCGGAGCTTCTCCGTCCGCTCCGTCCACTTGGCCAGCTGTCGCTTGAGCATCTGCTCTGCTCTCTCCACCTCGCGAGCATTGTTTCCTCTTTCAGAGAGCGCCTCGCGCTGCTTGGTGTTCTTGGCCATTTCTTCCTCCTCTTTCGCCATCTCCATCGCAATTTCTTCCAGGACCTTGATGCAGGATGCTACATCTGTGGTTACAACGGCAAACGAATCTGCCGATGTCTGGAGCGCTCGTGCCCGTCGGTCCAAGGAATCGATGCGCGTCTTGTCATTGTTGAGAATGTCCCGCAGCTCCGTCAAATTCTCCTGCAGAGCCGATGGGCTCTGTAGCACATACGGCCGCAGCTTGGCGCTCTCCTGCTTGAGTGTAATCTTCTCCTGCGTCTTTTGCTCCAGCACCGTCGTCAACTCGCCCTTCTTCTGTTTCGCCTCCTCCAGTCGCGCCGCAACCTTTTCTTGGTTCCGCCTGAGCTCGAGCAGCCGTCGTTTCAGCTCCTCGTTCCGCATCGTCTTTTCTCGCACCTGCGCCTCCATCGCCTGCCGATTGTTCTTCATGTCCTCCAGCCTAGTCTCGTTCTCCTGGTTCTCTGCGTAGAGCGTCTGTATTCGCGTCTTGGTCGACTCAGCTTTGTTATAGTGTTCGTCGATGACGCTCGTCTGAGACTCTCGAAACCGCACAAAGTTGATCAGATAGCTGAAGATCTTGACCAGGCGTTCGTATGTCGGCCTGTACAGATCGTTGAAGCTAAAGTCCTGGATGCCGCACTCCACCAACAGCCGCCTCAGCGACACGAAGAAGCCCATCAGATTGCGCGTGTCGGGCGAAACGACGTCTGCAAACTCGCCGCAAACGTCCTCTGCGGCGGCGCGCATCGCCGGCTCGACCGTCTCGCGTGTCGCATTGAGAAGAAGTTCGGCAAACCACTCAAAGATTTGCTGGACGTGCGCGGGATTCGGCTTCTGCAGGTCGGCGATGGTGAAGTTGATGCCAATGTCGGTGATGCAGCCAACGATCTCGCGGTCCGGCAGCCGCATGAACGCGTCGGCCTCTTCCTCCTTTTTCCTCGACCGTGACTGTTGCTGCGAGGCCGGTATGATGCTCACTCGAGGATTGTACGCCATTTCGGGAGGTGCAGCGCGCAGTTTGCGCTGTCGATGTGCTGATTGTAGAGCTCAATGGGCGATACGAAAATGGTTGGGGTTTCGAACGTGGCATGTAAATACGGGAACAAGGTTGCCGCAGAAACTCTGATCACGTGATTCCACCCTACAAGCAACAGAGCACCCGTCTATGTATTATCGTCGCGTATGATGCGGGAGATGAATTCCATCTTTCATGGCTTTTTTATTGGATATACTTTGGGATGACTTGCAGGGTTTGATCCTCATTGATGCAGTTTGTGGAGGTGAACGTTTGGTGCTGCTTCAGGGTGACGATGCGGCTGGGGGGACAGACAACACCGCGACACCGCAAAATATCTAATGTCCAAATGCTTTACATCTAAGCTCTTTACACTCAGCCAGCGTGATGACAAGAGCTTTGACTAGTTATCTATCATCTGCAAGATCTAACATGATATACACGCCATACCTATCTTACACACCTTGTCCCCGACCTCGTCATCCCTTCCTGGGAACTACAACTCCCTAAGCCTTGTGCTTCCTCAGCGTCTGCAGCAAGACGGGCGGGTTCGCGCCAATCATCTCGTCGACCTTGCTGCCGTTCTTGTAGAAGAGAAAGGTGGGCATGGCGCGAATGCCCAGCTCCTGGCTCAGCTCGGGCAGCTCGTCCACGTCAAACTTGACAAAGAGGACCTTGTCCTTGAATTCTGCATCCTCAGAGGCCCTTTACTTGACGGTTAATAAGAAGTCGCCATTCTTCATTGTTGAGCAGACAAACTTTTCCAGGATGGGAGCGATGGCCTTGCATGGCCCGCACCATGTTGCGAAACAGTCGACAATGACCGTCTTCCGGTCCTCGACAACCTTTTTGAACTCTTCGGCACTTTTAAGCCCCCCTAACGTCTCAGCACGTGGAAGTTGTATCGTTTTGTAAGGAGATGCAGCTCACGTCTTGACATGGTGGACTGCAAAGGCCGGCCGGCTGGCGTGGAAGAGCCGCTGCGATGCGACGCCTTGCCGGGTGATGGAGGAGGCCGGACGGATCATGCGTGCGGGAAGCATCTTGGCGAGCGAGTTTCAGTAGTAGATGAACAAAATTGTGATTGAGCGAGTGCGAGCAAGGGGATTTATGAAGTTGATGTCGTGAAGCAAGTGGCGATCTACATGAGCAAATATCGGGGACAGATCTGTATGAGGTAAGCCAACTCTAATTGTAGGGAGCGGCTATCCAGCACCCCAGCAACATAATGATCTTTACCACTGCTGATAATATTATACGATAAGAGCGTCTACTCTCTGCTACTATTATTACATTCTTCTAGTCTTGGTAGGAGCTTCTATTAATAACTAGTAGATAGAATATAAAGAATCTCCTGCAGCTTTCTATCCTTGTATATATACCTAAACTTGGGGCGCTGGATACCTAGCCAATCTGGGGTGCTGGATCATGTAGCCATTCCCTAATTGTATCTGGGCCAAGGCCAGCGGGGGCTTGAACGATGACTACCTTGTATGTACCTTAGCACAGACACCAGATGGCTGCAGTGGAAGCAATCGTTTGCAGCACCTCAACAACTCGGGCCATTAATCTCTACCACTCAATGCTTGGACACTCTGGCCTTTAGTGTATATCAAGACTATCGTAGTCTCTGGGAACATCATGTGCACTTGAGGTACCTGTTGGAGCAACAATCAAGTCTCGGGAGTTGCCTCACCTGATTGATACCTACCTTATCTTGCGCATTAGGAAGCCGTGTCTCGCTTACCTGTATTTTGTCCACCGCCTGCCATCTCAGTTCCCCCATTTGAAGTCAACACACTCAACTCCATTAACCCTCAGCATCGTGATGATCATTTCCACTCCGTCTGTCTACCTGCTTTTTCGTCGACGACGTCATAATCGCTCTTCCGTCCGGCGTTGGGCGCCGTGATGCTTGCTCCGGAGCCTCATCCTCTTATGCCTGCGGCCAGCTTTGCGGCTGACGTTTCTCTTGAGCGTCAGCTCTCCCGACGATTCCTTTCTTGTCCAACACTATATGCCGATTGCTCAGTATCTACATCTTGATGTAAGCTACCTACCGTACTGGGAGAACATGTCGATCTCTCCCTCGAGACATGATGCCATTGACTGCGCTCTCTTTCCTTGCAGCGTCGAAACATGAACCAGCAAATCGTCATCTTGAATTGCTGCATCTAGACTGCCTACAACGGTCCATTGATCATGGCATATAAAGCATCCGAAATGTTCTTCGGAAACAGAGCGGCAAGATTTGGATCAAGCGTCGACGTGGTATCTGTATGAGTTACACACCCGCGAGACGCCTCTTTCCCATCCAGCCGATCCTGCATCCAAGATATCGCCTTGTACACGCCGACGATTCCATACTTGACGTGGCTCAAATTGGTCGAGTTGGCTCTCTCATAATGGACGCTGACGCCCTCATCACAGTAGTCGCGCACCTCGGCATCTATCCTGTTAATGTCCGAGAGATGGTCGACGGCGCTCTGATAGATGTACAGCGGAGCTTTGACCTTTGACAGCGGAAAGTCGTTTTCTTTCTTCCAAGCTCTGACGAGCTCTTTCTTCAATCCCGGTATCGAATCATTGCGAAACATTCCCAGAACATCCTGGTGGAAAAACAAGACTGTGATGGCCTGCAGACATTGATGCATCGGGCTGTAAAAGAGGTCGCGGAACTGCGGCTCCAGCGCCTCATCAATAGCCTTCTGAAGGTCTGGGTGCTGACTCGCCAGACCGAGCATCGCAGAGGGTATCAAGCCCGCACTCGGCCCCTTGTTAATGTCAAAGATGTCGCTTGCTTCAGCCAGGCTCGAAAGGCCTCCCATGGCGACGCCTGCAATGTCCAGCTCAGGGGCATAACTGCCTTGCATCGTGATGGCAATCTGCGTGGCAGCAGCTCCTCCCGAGTAGCCCCAAAGGCCAATCTTGGCGTTGGACTCAATGCCGGTGATGTGGTTGGACTGCTTCGCCGCTCGAATGCCGTCGAGGACGGTGTGGCCGGTGACTTTGCTTGCTGCAAAGGATCCCTTTGGGCCTTCGTGGTCTGGTACGATGACGATCCATTTCTGGGCGAGAGCTGCTTCTGCGAAGAGGAGTTGGAGCGCGGTGGTGTTTGACGCAAAACGGGGAGTGGTTTGTGATGAGAGCTGCATCGTGTAAGACGGACCGCAGTCAATCGTCGCAGAGTCCTCAGCCATCTGCAAGGAGAGGAGCTTGTCGAAGTCGGCATCGGGAGGGATGAGGGCTGTCAAGATGCCTGCGGTGGCATTCTGTTGGCTGTCCGTCGTGCGGTAAAGGATCTGGTAGGCTTTGTGGATGTGGGTTGGAGTCCATCCGTAAGTCGAGATTCGCGATGGTGGTTCTCTGTGGTTGATGATTTCGCCGGGGGAGAAGGCTGAAATGTTTTCTGGGACGGCGTAGAAGGGGTCTTGGCTTGGGGGGAGGCTGGTTTCTGAATGGTTGGAATGAGCCTCTGTGGTAGAGATGAGGGATGCCGCCAGCAGGGAGTAGAGAGAAATCATGATGGATGATGGTGTAGGCCTCTATGACGGATGCGTGGAGGAGAACGAAGGGGTAAGGAAAGCCTCCATGAGAAGTCAACCCTTGAATTGAGGTGGTTGAGATCAAGGATGCAGCACCGTCCAATGCAGAGCATGTTGGTAGAGAGTTGGCACAGCAAGTTCCTCTTATATCAGCCATGGAAGGAACAGAAGTAGTATGTAGTAAGACAGAGTGGGACATTTTACATATCATTGACCGCATGGGGATGGCCAGGGATGGTATGCAGGGTCGTCATACATAATGCATGTTGAAAGAATGGTTACACAGCTCTTGAAAAGATGCGTGGACAAGAGCTTGTGTTGCCAACCGCCTGATGCTCAGCTTTTTAGTCTCCAGCATTCTGTCCATCATACTGCACAGGTCTTGATTCTGCAACTGACAGGAGACAGCATGGAGATGACTTCTGGCCAGAACCCGCATGCCAGCATCCCGCTTCACCCAGTGTCTCACATCGCATAACGCCTGTGACTGTCCCTCGTGCGATGCACCATGTCTGTCTCAGTGTCTTATCCTGCTGCGTCCGCAGTTTGAAGACCAACACGTCATTCCAGGGACCTGGATTGAGTGCCCTTGGCCGAAGATGGCTTGTGACTGTCTTGTCCAACGATAACTTTGTACGGTATTCTATGCTCAGGCAGGGAGGCCAAATCAAGCCCTACTCTCGTACTTTGGCCTAATATGCATATAATACCTGTGCAGAGGGGAAGCTTACAAGACAGCACACAAAGCGTCTCCAACCTCCTGCTAACCTAAACCCCATGTGGGATGCCAGTCTTGGATTATCCGGCGGGTGACCAGAGACGCAAAACATCAAGGTCCTCTCTACTACCTACATGTTCCGATTGGAGCACTGGTTTGTCGGAATCGATACATCTTGTGGTCGTAGAAGGGTATATCTTGTTCATCAACTTACTAAGGTAGCCTCCAATGCCCATTCCATAGATGTTACTATACGTAGAAGCCTGCTCCAAGGGCTGGATTCCTTGCAAGTGGTGCATGTTTCCAACCAGACCCAACTATATTATTGCATCAGCATTAGAAAAGCATTTTCATCACAATAGTACTTACCCTAGCGACTCTCACGCAGCATTGAAGCACCGCTCCGCCTACCTTGGTTATATGTAAGGTATACAAGGTATAAAGGACGTATTGTCGGTCACTGGCTTTACAGCGATCTCTAAGGTGCTAAAGGTGCTAAAGGTGCTAAAAGGCGCCAAGGGGTTCCAGGTGGTGCCTGCAGGGTTTCCACTTCTCAGGTACGGTGCCAGCAGGTAATTACTACACCAAATCTACTACAAGACGTTTTCTACTACTACGGAAGGGTAGGTATGCTAAAACATAGCACACATCACCCGAGCTCACAGCATTTTCAACGCTGCCCGGAACTTGAGACTTACATGTTGCACGGTGTTATGCATCTCAATGCATTTCCACCCAGCTCGGCACGGGCAAGGAAATCTATATATTGAATACGCAGGTGCTTGAAAACTTGACAGCTTTTTTAACCTCGCCCGGGTCTTTAAAGTTGCAGTCGGGCCACCAGGGTAAACGTACCGAGGCGCCTTGTGAAGGCTGCGATAAGCGCCGATAAGAAGCTGTCGCATTGAAATTTCTCCCATCCACCCCACCATAACTCTTCGTCGCCAGTCATTGACCATCAAATACACAACGTCAACCTCCAGCACTCTTCTCGCTCTACAACAACAATCTCTCGTTTTCCAATCAATCCATATCCAACTTACAGACGACTCAGCCTCCCAGCCATGTCCAACATAGACCCCGACCTCATGGACATTGTCCACGAAGACCCCCCCAAACCCGCCATCACCACCACCAACAACAACAACACCAGCAATAACAACGACGACGAAGAAGAAGACGACCCCATCACCGCCAGCTACCAAGTCTTCCTCAACCCATCCCTCCCCCTCGGCCGCCGCCTCCTCGTCCTCCAACACCCCAACCGCACCGACAACACCCCGCGCCCCCCGCCCACCGAGCTGCGCCTGAAAGAACACTCGGGCATGGTCGAGGTCGACATGCCCCTCGACAACACCACCGCCTACGACCGCGAAAAGGGCCTCCGCTGGGGCCGCGCGTTGCAAAACTCCATGGCCGTCAAGAGCGGCGGCAGCCACGGTCTCGCGGGCGGCTTCGGCGTTGGCGCCGTCCAGCAGCGCGCCCCGCGCAAGAAGGGCGACGTCGAGGCCGACGAGGATCTCGATTGGAACGAGGCCGTGCGCCAGGGCAAGGTGCTCAGCACGCAGACGCTGGGCGGGCAGTATCCCGAGGCCGACGAGGTGCAGTACATGGTTGGCGTCTTCCAGGGCAGTATGTCTCTCCGAATACCCCGTACACCTTTCCTCTCGACAAGTTCCAGTAACACTAACAAGAGAAACACATCACAGAACACCTCCATCTCACCCCCGTATCGAACCTCATCCACCTCCGCCCCCAGCTCCACCACCTCGACGCAGCCACCCAGCAAGAGCGCCAGTCCTCCGCCGCCGCTGCCTCCAAGGACGGCACCCCCGCGACCGCCTCCTCCGCCCGCGCCATCCACATGACCATCAAGACGACCGCCGACGGCGCCGACGGCGTCTCGACCGAGACCATGGCCGACCGCCTGCGCGCCGTCCAGACCGAGCCCTGGCGCAAGATGCGCTACACCGACGAGAACGAAGAGACGGCCTGGGAGGTCTACAACGAGAGCCTCTTCCTCAGGCCGAGGGCCACCGATCCGACGACGGGCGAGCAAACGCAGCAGGCGGAAGCAGATCAGGACCTGGAGGAGCTGGTGCCTACGCTCGGCAACAAGTGGGACGACACGCAGTTCCTCGAGTCCATCAGCGGCATCAAGAAGCCCGAGCCAGCCGCCGAGCCGCCGGCAGAACAGAAGAAGCCGGAGCCTGTTGCTGCTGCTGCGCCTCCGGTTGAAGAGCAGCGCCAGCCTCCGAGGGCGACGCGTCCCAGGGCGGGTGCCGCCGCCGCGATGGCTGCTCGGAGGGGTGGGCGGTCAAAAGCGGCGTGAGGAGTTCAGGGGAGGGAGGGATGCGTTGAGAGAGTAATTACTTGGCATGGGATTTTGGTGTTTATGGAGTCAATTGGTTTCATCATTGTGGAATTGCTGGCTCGCAATTCGTGTATTCACGTTTAGATAGGGTTGGATATACATGAGATCTTAGATCTGCGAATCGTACCCATCTTTCCGTTATTACCAGGTAAGGTAACCATCTTTAACATCATACCCAGATCCCGTGACAGCCAGCTGCTCAAGGCCTTGTCCTCATCCGTATTGCAATAGAATGACATTCAAGCTGAATAACCCACGCATAACCACACTCCATACTAATCCGTGCTGCGCTTTTGCTTCCACTCCCTCCCCCCATCCATTCGTTGGTATGATAGTAATACACCAGACAATATCAAACGACGGTATCCCACTCATGTACCCGTTATCGCAAGCAACGCTCGCTGCACCACACCTCGCTTTTTTAACATCAATGCAAAAAACGACAAAGTTCCCTCCAAGTCGTCCGGATGATCTTTCTTTCTCTCACCAACCACGGCTAGTCCAATCCTTCCAACTTGCTTTGCCCATTGCAATAGTAGTTTCGAACGAAAACGTCTGGTGTTTGTTGCGTGTTGCTGGGCTTTCCGCCGAGTACATATAAAAAAAAAAATCAGTATCGGGTCAGTTCTTGGCCAAACTACTGGCCCATCAGCATGTCCACGTCCAAGCCAATCGAGTGCAGGAACAGGTTGACGCTGCTGAGCCGCTCCGCCGCCATGGTCGGAGGCAGCGTCTTTGCTAGAGAAATGGTGCCAATGACACGGTCCTTGACGGCAAGGACCAGGCGGGTCTGCTGGTCGTTGCTGGCGCTGACGCCGAGAGCCGCGAGGAGCTGCCACACGTAGACGTCCGAGCCCGTGTTAATGCTGCCGGGGAACATGTAGGGCAGTGACACCTCGAGTCTGCTGAAGAAGGTCTCATACGTTTGATCCCTGCAACGCACATCCGAGTCAGTAAAATCAGCTTCAAGACAGCTCGTAACCCAGATGATCAAAACTCACCATTTCTCCCACTGCTCAGGAGTGCCGCCACCAGTCTGCTTGAGCAGCACGGCGCGGCTCAAAATCAATGTGAGCATCGAGACGCCAACCCTAGTCTTGGCGATGAGATCAACATTGAGGTTCGTAGCAATCAAGTTCAAAACACCATCCACAATATCCAGGCCCGTATCGTTGAAATACTGCATCAGGGAGGGCATGACAGTCGACAAGAACAGATCAATGTTCTCCCGCATTCTCGCGTTGGGAACAGTCTCGTCGTTGGTCACGGCCGCACCATTCACCACATCCAGCTGGTCGAGGTGAAACACGATCATCGTCATGATGGTGGTGCGCTGTTCAAAGCTCAGGTGGGGGAAGATTCGAGGAATGGCCTTCTTTCCCTTGGCGCACGACAGGAAGGCAATGAACGGGTGAGGCACAATGACGCCGATAGGCTCGTGCACCTTGAGCTCTTGCCACAGGCGGGCGTTGAGAGCCTCCAGGGTCGCCGCCCACTCTTTGTGCTTCTCCTGCAGCTCCTGATCGCCCTGGTTCGTGACGGGCGGTGGCATGACTCGAACGTGGTCCTCAATCTTCATTAAGGTAACGTAGACGAGCTCGGCATTTCGCAGAATCGTCTTGCGGTCGAGGCTGCTGGCAGGCGACTTCTTTCCGCTTCCAGCTCGATGGTGGTGCGGCTCGTTCTCTGCGGCGCGCTTAATGTTGAGCAAGGGCTTCGGGGTCTTGGCATTACTGAAGGAAATCTTGCCCAAGCTGCCGGCGATGACGAGCTGGGGGTTCTTCGGCTTGTTCTTGGCCGCCTCGACAGCTCGCTGCACTTGCTGCTCCATGCGCTGGATGTGGTTCTCCGCGGGTCGTCCGTGGCGGCGCATGTTGCCATGGCGGCCGCCGGTCTGGAAGAGGTAGGTCTGAGCAAAGTTGCTCAGGGGTTGGCTGGGGTTTTGGCGCTGGCCGGCACGGATGTGGCTGTAGACTTGATAGTAGAAGTCCTCGGAGAGCGAGGCGTCGGAGCCCTGCTCGACGGGGTTACCCGTGGCGGAGACGAGCTGCTGGAGCTGGATGCGAGTGATGAAGTTTTTGTCCTGAGGAGTCATCACGCCGTTATCCTTGGACAGCAGCCAGATCTTGTGGTTCCGCTTAGCTCTCTTCGTCTCTTGGTCCAAAAACGCCACCTTTTCCTCCTCAGACATGTGAGCCAGCTGGGGATGAGCACTCATCTGCGCCAGTTTGGCGGCGGAAGCGGCCGTCTGGGGCAGTTCCTGGCTGCCAGCTGCGGCGCGCGCTGCCTCGGACGAGAGGCGCTTCGGATTCTGTAGAATCTGCACTGGCTGAACCGAGTGTGCGGGCTGCTGGTGAAGGTTATGATATTGCTCCTGCTGCCCATGAGGGGTGGGCAGCTTGGGGGCGAGGGAGGGTGAAGCCTTCGCCTGCGAGCCTTGAGGCCGCTGCAGGATAGTGACAGGGTGCGCCTGGCCGTGCTGAGGTAGAGGAGATGCATGCTGAGCCGACGGGTAACCAGCGGGGGCTTGCTGATGCGAAGCCAGCTCGGAGACGGGCGGCTGCGGCGAAGGCTTAGCCTGCGCGCGCATGGCAGCCTCAACCTCCTCCAAGCTCATCACCTTCCTTCCAACACTGCTCGACGGCGCGGGCTGAGGAGCTGGCTTGGGGGCTGGGGCAGCCGCCGCTTTGGAGGGGCCGATGCCCCAGATGCTCTGGTCGACATGCAGATCCGGGAGGGGGTCGGGCTCATTGTACTTTTCGTAGCCCGTGCGAGCAGGCCGCGTCGCCACGGGCTCTCCATAGTAGGGCTGATGTTGCGAATATTGCTGCTGCGCATATTGCTGCTGCGCATATGGCTGCTGCGCATATTGCTGAGACGATATGCCGCTGGGCTGGGCTTGGACTTGAGCTTGGGCCTGGGAAGCAGTGGCTCGCGCGGCTGGCTGAAGTCGGTTGAAGCGAAGATGTTCCTCCTCGATGGCATCCGCAACCTTGGCCGTCTGGCCGAAGAAGTCAAAGTCCTTGCCAACTTTGCCAGCAGCAGAGTCGCCTGCGCCAAACGCCCCGCCGCCAAACGTGTCGTCGTTGAAAGCATCGTCAGCGTCGTCCAGCTGGTCGCCTAGGCCATCGTAGGTGTCTTCGAAGTCGAGAGCGTCGCCTTCTTCTTGATGGCCCGAAAGGCCTGCGAATGGATCACGCGGTTGGGAAAACCCTGGCGCAGCGGCATTGTGGCGGCCACTAGTATCGAAGCCAAAGAAAGACATGTTGGTCGCTTTGACGAGGAATTATGTGATTATCGTACTAGGAGGCGTGCTGTCAGTGTGATGGCCCAGGTAGGGAAGATGGTATGTAGAGCGAAAAGCAGGAGGCAGTAGAAGAGTATCGAGGGCTGTAGGACAGCTTTGCAGGGCTAGCTGTTGATCCGTCCATGACGAATGGCGGCAAAGTCCGCCGAGTTCGAGCTTGAGGACAAGCAGTCGGTGGATGTTGACGTCCGGCCTGGCCCCGCATTTCTCTGTGCGATCTGTTGTCTTTGCTTCTCTGGCGAGGCTGAAGGGGACGAGGCTCGAGTTATTGGCCGCAGACTTTGTCCCTCAGCTCGCCCGCAGTGCTCTCCAACCCATTCGGCAGTCCAAAGCACAAAGATTTGCAGATATCAGAGGAAACAAGACGCAAAATGAGAAGGCGACATACCGCTAAGATAGTAAAGGATTGACGAGGACTTGACAAGCGCACAAAGCTATCATGGTGTCTCTTCCTGCCGCGAAGCCGAGGAGTGTCCAAGAGCGCAGAGAGCAGCAAGCCGAACCCAAAGGAGAGACGAGATCGCTGAGCTCTGTGTCAAGAGATGGCCTGTCCAACGAGGCGCAGCTGACGAGAGGGAGACGGAGGGAATCCAGACGCTGAGGAGCCCAACAATTGTGCGGATCTGGAGAGGGAGAGACTGACGTCCTTGGAGAGAGAAACCCCACATGTGGGAGGACAGTCAGCCGGCGAGGGAGCGAGTCACGTGCGCACGCATATGGAGGGGCAGCAGAGGGACGTGCCCAAAATCAAGAGACAAAGAGGACATGAGCATGCAGGCATCTTTCTCACGACGTACCTGTACATGACGTCCGATTGGTTGTCAATGAGTGCTGTGATACCTAGTAGGTATCTAGGGTTGGAGGGTGAGCTATGGACGATGTTGTGAATCAATGGGGTGCATCTTCTTTCCTTCGCTAGAAGCACCACCACCCAACATTTACAAGGTTTCCACCAATTTGTCCATCTCTATCCCTGTCCTGATGCGACGAGACGAGCGGCCAGCGTCTATGTATGTACGAGCCAGAAAACGATAAAAAGATCGCCGCTCGTTGAAACGCGTTTGACTCGGAGGCCTTTTGCGCCAGGAGCCGATCAGCCGAAAGCCATTCAGCATCCAATCTTGCACACATGACGAGATCGGATACCCGGCTTACTCGCGCTGGGGACATGGTCTGGCTACAAGGGATGGACGCATGCAAGAGGTAGCACCTCGTCGAGGCTTGGCTCAGGTGCCGCGTAAGTGCCGAGTGATGGATGAAGACATGATGGATATGCTGTCTAGTTTGAACATGACTTCCGATCTGCAACCCCTCTGTACGAGTCGATACTTTCTTCCCAGTTGCAGTTGCAGTCCCCAGTTTGGCTCGATACGAGGCTGGCGCACGCCCATCGTCTGCAGTAGCCGCATCATGGCCTATGAAATCCTCCCACCAGTGCTAGCAGCGACGATCAGCTCTGGGCCTGCGCAACAGCAGTGCGCTAGCGATGACAGGGGCTGGGCGAGAGTGACGACTGCGAGTGAAGCTTTGTCTGGCATTTGCTGTTGGTTGGCGAGATGCATCGCGTGCCAGCCATTTGTGCGACGGCTGTGATACCAGCACCAGGATCGAGAACCAAGCAAGGCCTCATACCGCTTGTTGCTTGTTGGACCAGCAGTCTGAGACCCTGAGGGCATCTCCTGTCCCTCTTGTTGGTCGGTTACCGTCTGTCAGCCCCCTTTGCATCTCCTTTGCGCACAGCCGTGGTCCAGCAATTCCCGTCCAGGTATCTGCCCAAAGACTTCCGCCTCCTGAGCCCGAGCCCGAGCCCGAGCCTGAGCCTGAGCCGGAAGCAGCCTGCCGGCGGTCTCGGCCTGTGCTGAATCGGGAGGCATCAACCAAGCCATTGAGCCAGACATGGAGACAGGGGCAGCGATAGCAGATATAACGTACCAAACGGCGTGCATGGCAATTAATCCATGACGCCAGTTCAATTGAGCCCGCGCTCCTGGTCAATATCAAATGTCAAGATATGTATGGGGACGCAGCAACAGTGGATGCCTCCCGGTCCGTAGTTGCATCCACATCACCCACCGTCCGCAGTCCCGTCGCCTCCCTGCGGTTCAGTTGCTCTAGGGGCCTGGGTCAGCATACGCAAGCCCTGTAACGCCCAGCTGCGTAATGCTGCGTGCGCCGGCGCAATCGCCTGCAGCTGCTGAACCCGCTAATGCTAGCAACAGACCACCCGAGGGATTCACTAGGTGGCCATCCAATCGATCCTTTTTTCTCACCCAGCTGGAGCCCTTTTCCCTCCACCTTTACCAGTGCCTCGACCATCGTATCGACGGATACCCGCCTCTGCTTCTGTATTCCTCCTTTTCTTCCTTCTCTTCTTTCATTCTCTCTCGGTTCCGAGTCTTCTCTTTCTCTCCCTCTACAACTCGGCAGGCTCCATCATATCATTGCGGCTTGTTGCCCTGGCTTGTCTTACCCAAGCCAACGGCTTCAATTCCCCTCGGCCTCATCTCCAGCGACACTACCGGCCATGTGCGTCTAACGGCATCTGTCCCGATTCCAGTTGCTGTTGTCGATCACGCTTTTGCTGTGGCTCGACAGATTCCCCTCCACTTGACATCCGCGAGAGAGCGAGACTTTTCATCTCTCGCATCTTCATCGATTCGGCCCTTTTGTCACTTCTTCTTCGCGTCTCCCAGCAATTGTCGCCATCATGGCGTCAGCGAATGCGCGCTATGTGCGCTATCTGCTAATCGCCTTCTTCGTACGTCGCTCTACAGACTAGACACCTCTGCCACTATGCAGTTGTCGCTAACGTCAAGTGAAAGACAATTCTCGTCTTCTACTTTGTCTCAAACTCAAAGTATGAGGGCGTGGATCTCAACAAGGGCACCTTCACATCGCCAGACTCGACCAAGACGACACCAAAGCCGCCTGCCACTGGCGATGCCAAAGACTTTCCCCTGGCCCTGACCCCGAACGATCCGGGTTTCAACGACCTCGTCGGCATTGCTCCCGGTCCCCGAATGAACGCCACCTTTGTCACCCTCGCCCGAAACAGCGACGTGTGGGACATTGCTCGCTCGATCCGCCAGGTCGAGGATCGCTTCAACCGACGGTACAACTACGACTGGGTGTTCCTCAACGACAAGCCGTTTGACAACACCTTCAAGAAAGTCACGACGTCTCTGGTGTCCGGCAAGACGCACTATGGCGAGATTGCGCCCGAGCATTGGTCCTTCCCCGACTGGATCGACCAGGACAAGGCCAAGAAGGTGCGCGAGGACATGGCCGAGCGCAAGATCATCTACGGCGACTCCGTCAGCTACCGCCACATGTGCCGCTTCGAGTCCGGCTTCTTCTTCCGCCAGCCGCTCATGATGAACTACGAATACTACTGGCGCGTGGAGCCCTCCATCGAGCTCTACTGCGACATCCACTACGACCCCTTCCGCCTCATGGTTGAGCAGGGCAAGAAGTACAGCTTCGTCATCAGTCTCTACGAGTACCCGGCCACGATTGCCACGCTGTGGGAGAGCACCAAGAAGTTTATAAAGAACCACCCCGAGCACATTGCCCCCGACAACTCGTTGCGCTTCCTGAGCGACGACGGCGGCGAGACGTACAACAACTGCCATTTCGTAAGCTTCCCTGCCCGCTGATGTCTTCTTTTTGTCTCCCTCCTACCTATCTGGCTACAAGTTGATTGACACAGACAATAGTGGTCCAACTTTGAAATTGGCAGCCTGGAGTGGCTGCGAAGCAAGCAATACATTGACTTCTTCGAGTCCCTGGACAAGGACGGCGGCTTCTTCTACGAGCGATGGGGCGACGCCCCCGTCCACTCGATTGCCGCCGGCCTGATGCTCAACAGGAGCGAGATTCACTTCTTCAACGACATTGCCTACTGGCATGTGCCCTTCACGCACTGCCCCACGGGCGAGAAGACGAGACTGGATCTGAAGTGCCACTGCGACCCCAAGGAGAACTTTGATTGGAAGGGTTACTCTTGTAAGCGCCCCCGGAGACCATGATGCACAAGAATTGTGACTAACACGTCTTTGTGATAGGCACATCCCGATTCTTTGAAATGAACGGCATGGACAAGCCCGAAGGCTGGGAGAACCAGACGGACTAAGAAAGCATGGAAAGCTTGACAAAATGGCGGCGCTCAAGTTGATTTTTCATCGGAATTCGCGAGTTACCATTGCCACACATACTCGTGTTGCATTTCGCGCGCAAGCCTCAACACATCAAATGCATGCGCATGGACGGATGAAATAAGGGGTTTACAACAAACAAGAAAAGTGAGAAACAGGGAATGGGCATTTTGTTACATCGCGCGAGGCATAAAGGGGCGTCTGCGTCGGTCTGTCTAGCTTTAGGGTTTGGACATGATTGCTCTGTAAATATATGTGTATGGTGAACTGAGAAGTGATGCAGGAATCTGCTCGACGTTCCGTATCTCTCTTGAAATGGCGACTCTTCCTCGTCGCTGGGCGAGTTTTGAATCGTGATGCTTTTGGTGTGTATTATACAGGGCTCATCTCGTTTGCAACTCTATGGTACTTTTTATACATGACCGTCCAACGTCTAAATCGGCATGATTCTCAGATGGGCAAGGAAAATGTCGTTTTCAAAATCCTTTCTGCGCTCTCAAGCGTCGACAGCACCATTTCAGCCCACGGTGGCCTTCTTGGGCTTCTTGGTACCATATTTACTCCTACTCGTCGTCCGACTCGCAACGCCGCCCTAAACATCTCGTCAGTCCCTCCATTCCTTCAAATCGTAACAATTCCACAGAAATGCTTACCAGATCCAGCGCCCCTCTCACCAAATGATACCGCACACCGGGACAATCCTGCGCCCTGCCGCCCCTCACGAGCACCACGCTATGCTGCTGGATGTTGTGCCCCTCGCCGGGGATGTACGCCGTGACGACGGCCCCCGACGAGAGCTTGACACGCGCCGTCTTGCGCTCTCCCGAGTTGGGCTTCTTGGGCCGCACGACGCCGACGCGGAGGCAGACGCCCTTGAGCGCGGGGCAGTGCGTGTTGGACAGCGCGGGGGAGACGGCGTGGCGGGCGCGCTTGCCCTTGCGGATGCCGCGCAGGACTTGGTTGAGGGTTGCTTGCGGGGCGGGCGTCGTGGAGAATGCGCGGCGGAGGAAGAGAGAAGCTGGCGAGGAGGAGGCGGACTGTTGAGGCTGGAATCGGAGGAGGGAGGAGGAGGATATTAATGAGGGCGTCGTTGAGAGGGCTGTGAGGGATTGGCGGGCGGGGGAGAAGAAGGTGCGGAGGAGGGAGGCGGCCATTGTGAGGGTGTTGATGGTGCAGAACGCGATTGGCGTTGCTGCGGCCGGCCTTCTGGTGGTGATTGATTCGGTGGTTGTTGGTTTTGTTGCTGGCGATGCTGTCGCTCACAGTCCTCCAATTCGAGGCCATCACCAAATCTTGCAGGTGGGCTGAAAGAATGCAGGTCACATGACCTTAAACCCGGAGCCCCGGATCTTTCAGGTTCCGATCAGACACACAAGTTAAGGCACTCAAGTACCTCCAGCATGTGACAGCAGGGGGGTCCCCACCAACCACTCCGCGCGTTCTCCCTCGGCTAATCCCCGGCCATGGCTAAAGATCAGACTTCCCCCACGTTTTTGGCTGCTGCCGCCCCGCTGAAGTTCGGCATGGTTATCCTCGGCTTGAGCTCCTTCACCGGGTCATTGATTGAACCGACGACTTTACCTTGGGACAGGGAAGCCCGACGCCGGCGATGCTCTTTTAACTATTTCTCTTCTTCTTCTTCTCTTCCTAGCTCCTTGTTTTGGACTTTTCTTTTGATTAGCCTTGTGTCTCTCTATACCCTTGTTGGTTACTGCTGCTGCTGCTGCTGCTCCTTCAGCTGAGCTTCCTCTCGTCTCACTCGTCTCACCTCCTCACCTCACACCTCACCTCGCCTCATCTCAAGCGCCCACTATGTCCTCGTCCTTCACACGGGCTCTTCGCCCTGCCCTCCGGACCAGCAGCCGGACCCTCGCCCAGAGAAGCTCAGCCATCGCCGGCATCGTCCGTCCAGCCGCCTCAAGCAATGTGTACGACATGTCACCCAATATTTCCGTCTCAGAGCTCACAGCTGACAATCACATGAAAAACAGCACCCCCCTCCGCCGTAACTTCTCCTCGTCCACCCCCCGACCCTCCGCCTCCGCCATCGACATCTCCGACATCCCCCCGACGCCCATCACGCACCTCTCCGAGATCGAGTCCGCCATGACCGAGTCCGTCGCCAAGTTCGCCGCCGACGTGGTCCTCCCCAAGGCGCGCGAGATGGACGAGGCCGAGGCCATGGACCCGGCCCTCGTCGAGCAAATGTTCGAGCAAGGGCTCATGGGCATCGAGATCCCCGAGGAGTACGGCGGCGCGGGCATGAACTTCACGGCCGCCATCATCGCCATCGAGGAGCTCGCCCGCGCGGACCCCTCCGTCAGCGTCATGTGCGACGTGCACAACACGCTCTGCAACACGGCCCTCCTGAAATGGGGCTCCGAGCACGTCAAGCGCACGTTCCTCCCGCGCCTCGCCACCGACACCGTCGCCTCCTTCTGCCTGTCCGAGCCCGTCTCGGGCTCCGACGCCTTCGCCATGGCCACCCGCGCCACCGAGACGTCGGACGGCTTCGTCCTCAACGGCTCCAAGATGTGGATCACAAACTCGGTCGAGGCCGGCGTCTTCCTCGTCTTCGCCAACCTCGACCCCAGCAAGGGCTACAAGGGCATCACCGCCTTCATCGTCGAAAAGGGCACCCCCGGCTTCTCCATCGCCAAGAAGGAGAAGAAGCTCGGCATCCGCGCCAGCAGCACCTGCGTCCTCAACTTTGACGACGTCGCCATCCCCAAGGAGAACCTCCTCGGAGAGCGCGGCCAGGGCTACAAGTACGCCATCAGCATCCTCAACGAGGGCCGCATCGGCATCGCCGCCCAGATGACGGGGCTCGCGCTGGGGGCCTGGGAGAACGCCGCCCGCTACGCCTGGAACGACCGCCGCCAGTTCGGCTCCCTCATCGGCGAGTTCCAGGGCATGCAGCACCAGATGGCACAGGCCTACACCGACATCGCCGCCGCCCGCGCCCTCGTCTACAACGCCGCCCGCAGGAAGGAGGCCGGCCAGGACTTTATCAAGGACGCCGCCATGGCTAAGCTGTACGCCTCGCAGGTCGCCGGCCGCGTGAGCAGCCTGGCCGTCGAGTGGATGGGCGGCATGGGCTTCGTGAGGGAGGGCCTTGCGGAGAAGTACTTCCGTGATAGCAAGATTGGTGCCATTTACGAGGGCACGAGCAACATTCAGTGAGTTTTTTTTTTTTTTCCCCTTTGGCCTGATGATGTTGAGAAGAGACGGTGTTCAGGGGCTAATGATGTGATAACCAGGCTCAACACTATTGCCAAGATTCTGCAAAAGGAGTACACCAGCTAAGTAAAGTTAAAAAAAAGAAAGCATTGATGGAGGCACTCCAAACACACAAAGCCAAACATGTATATATAGACGGAAATTGAGGAGGGATTTCTATATCGGCGGTGTGTAATGATATCCATATAGATCTCAATCTCATCATCACGACTTCAAACCAATCAACAATCTTGTCAGACAGGTTTACATGCCTAGAAAGTACCAGGTCAACAACTGTTATCAATCCTACTCATTCACCATTCGTAAGTCCATAACATCAAAAATTCTCTATTAGTAGGCAATACCTCTTACTGCCTATCAAGCACGCTATCATTTTTAACACCACCCCCGCCCCCCAGCAAGTAAACCAACTTCTTCTCCTCTACCACGAGAACGAACGTCAAACAGGATAGGCTCCTTGACAATTGTTCCTTCTTCTGCCTTTTGCGTCTCAAAAAGAAAGTATTAAAGAGGAGAAGATCTGAGATTCCCAGCCCACAAGGGAACTTGCTTTTTCTTTTAAAAACACAAGATTGAATTTGAAAACAAAAGGTAAGAGTCGCTGCTTCAAAAACGGAACGGAAAGAGAGAAAGAGGAAAGGTCAATGCGTAGTCCGAGATGGAAAGCAAGTGAAAACAATCACTCCTTTCTCCCGAAGCCAGAGACACAAAAACTCACCGGTTCCTTCTCTCTCCCCTGCAGGTATCATCAAATGTCCATCGTATTCTGCCGCCATGCTAGCCAGTAGTAATGACACCCATCAGACACTTTTTCGTCTCGTCATCCTCGTCGTCACGTAGCTTTCCATGGCTGCTGCCATCGTGAAGCCTCGACCACAGCGAGTTTGCCCTGGTCACGTCTTGTCTTCACCATTTCTAATCTAGGTCCGCCGTGTAGCTGAATCCGCGGAACTCTTCTTGCATAGCTTGAGAAAGCACTGTGACACGGCGGGTTAGCGTACGTCATAAGCACGATGAGGGGCGACGAGGACATACCAGACTGGACCGGGGTAAGAACAGGAGTGACGCTGGTGAACTCAGAGTCAAAGTTGCTGGTATCTGTCGCGCTCTTGATCTGGGGCAGGAATGGCGGCTGCACCCTCTTGTGGTAGATGTCGTCCCAGTTGATGTTGCGGAAGAACGGCTGGCTCATCACTTCCTGGGCGTCTGTAGGGCCGCTTCCGAGTCGCTGGTCCGGTTCTCGCGTCAGGAGTTTCTGCAGGATGGAGACCGAATCCCTGGGCATGTGGATCGGGTAGAGAGGCTCATCGGCGAGAATGGCATCGTAAATCTCATCTTCGTCTTCACCTCGGAACGGAGACTGCTGCAGAAGCATCTGGTATATCAAGACACCAAAGGCCCACCAGTCGACTGCGCGACCGTATTTCTTGTCCAGCAGAATCTACAAGACATGTTAGTAGAGAGAGAGAGAGGAAGGACGACAGTTTTCATACCTCTGGAGCCATGAACTCGGGAGTACCGCAGAAGGTGCTCGTCGTTGACCCGTACCACATGTCCTCCTTGCAAAGACCGTAATCGGCAATCTTGATGTGGCCGTCGAGCGTCAACATGATGTTGTCGAGCTTCAAGTCACGGTAGATGACGCCGTTCTCGTGGAAATACTTCAAAGCCAGGCAGACTTCGGCGGCATAGAATCTAGAGAAATCGTATCAGTCCGTCTGCTATCCATCAGAAAGGGTAGTCGCGTTAGTGATCCAACTTACTGAGCACGCTTGGTGCCAAACTGGCCGCGCTGAATGTGGAGCATCAAGTCACCACCGCTGATGTACTCCATCACAAAGTAGACACGTGTCTCCGTCTGGAAACAGGCATGCAGGTTGGTCAAGAAGGGATGTCTCTCCCGGTTGGCGATGAGGAATACTCGCTTCTCCGACTTGATGCTCTCCACTTCGTCGTTCTCAATGATGAATTCCTTCTTAAGCACCTTGATGGCAAATAGACGTTTAGATCGCTTCGTTTCCGCCAACATGACCTTTCCAAAGTTTCCTTTTCCAAGAACAGCAAGGAAGTTGAAGTGATCGAGACCAATGCGAGCGCCGGTGCCGGGATCGGTGGCGGACGGCAGAGCCTTTCGCTGGCCACCTGGAGGTCCGGCGGCGGCCCCCTGGGCGGCCACGGGAGGCTGGGGCTGGGGCTTCTGTGCGGCAGGCTGCTGCTGGTACGGAGCCTGGCCCGGTTGCGGCGGCAGCGGCTGCTGCGGTGGAGGCTGCTGAGGAGGCATCTGAGCAGGAGGCGCCTGCTGCTGCGGCTGTGAAGGTCGTGGTTGCGCCGGCGGCTGAGCAGGGAACCCTTGATCCACGTTGGCATAGTCCGCCGGGTTGTATTTGTGATGCTGGGGAGCCGGGCCGGCAGCGCCGTAGTGTCCTTGGCCATAGGGATCCTGCTGGGCGCTGTCGTAGCCGGTGCGGCCCTGGGCGGCGGCCATGGCGGCGGACGCGGCGGCTGCGGCGGAGAGGTCAGAAGGCGCACGGCCGGGCTGCCCCGGTCGCTGAGGCGAGGTCTGGTTGTACATGAGCCGTGCCGCCTCTGTGGCCTCCGCGGAGGGCGTTCCGGGGACCGAACCGGCGCCGGCGCTCGAGAAGGATGCAGAAGAACCGTGGCCGGCGGCAGTTGGGCTCTTGCTGGTGCCGGATCGCAGTGTCTTTTCCGAGAGCGACGTCGTCTTTTGCTGCCGCTGCTTCTGGACTCGGATGCCTTCGAGGATTTGGTTGGCAACGGCCATGGACATGCCGCAGAAGTCGGGCACCAGGTGGACACACTGGGCGTGACTTGTGAGGCCACATTCTATTGAATCGTCAGACAAGCAGGCCTAGGGTGGAGATGTGAATATGAGCAGCCCGATGGCTTACCTGAACATTTTCTGCAATTCTTCTTTCCAAACGGAAGTATGTAGCCGCAGTGACAGCACCAGTTGGCCGTGACGTTGGAGAAGGGCTGGAACCTGTGAGGGATGCGGTGATTGATCTTCTCCTCGTCCGGATCCGTTTCCGCGTTGCTTTTGCTGATACACTTGGTGACCACGCTGGGGTAGCACTTGTTGTGACAAGTGTACTTGCAGTCCTCGCACTGCATTCCCGCAGAGTACTTGAGGAAGTCTCCGCAGAGGGCGCATCGCATGATGTTGTAGAACTGGTGCTGGACAAACTTGTGGCCGAACATCTCGTGCACTTCCTCCTTGCGCTGACGAACGGCACCCTTTCTGCCCAGACCGAGATCGACTTGGCGCTTGTCTCGGTTCTCCTTGACGAAGCTGAACTCGAGCTGAATCTGGCCGGCGGGCTCGAGGTTGAACCAGCCATCGATGGGACCGGTAACCACCTGGGGCTGAGGACCCGGGTCGCCGAAGGGCGCTGCCGCTGGGCCCTGGCCGCCGCCGGGAGCCTGCGCCGAACCTCCAAAAGAGCCGGACGTCGGGCTCATCGGGAACTGGGAGGGAGCTCCAGAGCTGCCCATTCGGTCGGCAGACACCCAGCCGGAGCTGTTCATCTCGGCCTCGATCCTCTTGCGGCGCATCTCCTCGACGATGTCGGATATCCGGACCCAGAGCATGGCGATGGGCATGGGGTGTTCGCCGGGCTTGTCGTAGATTGTGAGCTCAATCTCGTTGGCCTTGTCCACTTCCATGTTGTGATATTCCGCCTCCCAGCGGTCATTTCTCGACACCTTAGTTCGGGCCATGACAGTGTCTTCGACCTTAACGGCGACGAATGTCTCGGGGCCGCGAGCAAATCGGCCGGTGGTGGCATGATCCACGTCTTTGATCGCGACGACGCGAATAGAGAGCTGTCCGCTCAGAGGCTTGCGGAGGTTGGGCGTGTTGATTGAGTCGTCTGTCAAGAACACAATGGTCAGCAAGGGGGGGGAGGAATCACAGCATATCTCTTGGCGTTCCTTTCGACGCGTGACTTACCATCCTGGGCATCAGCCGAGTCCATGTCAACGTGCAGTTCTTCATATCTCTTCAATGCCTGCTTCAAGAGAAGGATCTTCTGCTTGCTCTCAACCCTACGAGCAGCTGCATCGGCCTTGCTCTTTCGATCGCCCTCCATGCCGTAGAGCTGCACCATCTTCTCAACGCCCTTGAGATACTGCTCCTCGACGTTGAGCTTGAACTGGATCTGCGAGAGCATGTGCTGGATTCGAGGACCGAGGTAGGGGGTATCATACTTGATCAGGTCTGCGAGAAGAGGAAGTCTGGTTAGCTGCCGCTCGCATTCCGCAAGGAGGGGGGGGTGGGATTGAAGAGGGGATGGCGGGGAGACGGTGATGAAGAACAGCAGACAGGGGACAAAGGCTCGGAGACGAAGCAGCAAAGGCTCCTCAGAGTACGCACCCAGCTTGGTGAAGTTGGGACGGGCCTTGGAGGCAGCTCCAGGACCCGGGGCACCAAAGTTGTGGCGAGGCGGTGCCAGATCCGAGGGCGGCCCGACTTGGCTCTGCTGGCCGTAGGCCGCCTGGTCTCCCCACGCCGCCGACGAGGCATCCTTGGGCGGCGGAGGAGGCCGGCCGGCGTCGTCGGCGCCCAGAGACATGCCCTCGACGCCCTGGCCGACCTTGCGCATCTGGATGTCCCGCAGCTTCTCCTCGAAGAACTGCAGGTTGCGGCGGCCGTCGCGCATCTGGGAGTCAAGCCTCGAGCGCACCGCCTCGTTGTTGGTCTGCGAACGCATGGCATTGGCGGCGTTGATCAGAGCCTTTTCGCGCTCGATCTTCTTGGTGATGTTCTGGATGGCCTCGTCCTCATTCATGGCGCCGGTGCGGGGAGCGCGATTCGTTCGCGCAAGACGAGACGGGGAGTCTGGTGGTGATGGTGAGGCTAGGGACTGCGGAGGAGCAGCAGGAGGGAAGCAGGAGGAGCAAGACGGGGGGTGGAGAGGGAAAAAACAAGCGGCTCCACGACTAGATGCTGCACCACGAGCGAAGGCGGCCAGACGGGCAGCAGACGGGCGGCTGAGGTCCGACACGGAGCTGCTGGGCGGGATGCCTGGGCGAGAGGCGGAGCAGAGCGTCTTGCAGTGGCAGGGAGGAGGAGGAGGAGAGAAAGGACCAGAGGCTGCCTGTCCCGACAAAGGTGGTGTTTTGTGGATGTCGTCAGTGATGGGGGGGGAGTCGGCTAGGTATTAAGGTAGGCAGGCATGTGGCGGGGTTTATTGTCCACAGCGCTGGAGTGCAAGGCTCGGGCGGTTTGGCAACGAGTTTTGGAGGCGCACGGAGGCTCTCAGAGGCTGCGCAGCGCTAGCAGCAGCACAGCAACGCCCTAGAGGCCAGTGACCAGCAGCTGTATGTAGATCCTCCACCGCGATTACATCAAATCTGATGGACAGCTGATCCTGGTGCTGATTCATACCTACCATGTAAGGCATCCACGATCAGACATGTGAGAACAGATTCTGGGGGACGGGAGCTGCGTTACAGCCACTGCCCGGGGTGTTTGTTCGGTGAAGCTGAGCCGACAGCCCAAATTGGGGGCTTTGGATCGCGATATCCTACGGGCGATAGTGGTTGAGGACGCTACGTTGGGCCGAGTGGCTTCCATTCTGTTTGCCTTCAGCATTCAACAGTACAGTATGTAGGACGCGTCTAAGCATGACGAGTCCTATATATGTATCCGAGCATGGAGACATGATCGTAGTCTCTGGCAGACAACTAACCACTCAACAAGCTCCCACGTGGTGCCTGGCCGGCGATTTTCTCTATCGAGCACGAGTCGGTCTGTGATTCCACATCGACCGCCGCCTCACAGCACTTAGACCGAGCCAATGGCCAAAAGCTCGACACTGACCACCTACCCTGTAGAAACCCCAGGAGAAGCGAAGAATTTTGGAAGAAGGGTGAGCTGGCCGAGACATGAATCGTGATTGTGCATCGTGGCAACGTAATATGGAGCTTACAGCTCTTGGGATGCCAGTCCTTTCCAGTGACAAATATTTGGCACTGAGTGGCACATTCATGCTGTTTTACGCATCTGTCCAACCTGCTTTGTAACGGACGTGATGGGACTCGAACCACACAGGGCAGCCTCGAGCATATCAGAACAGAAACTGGGTAAATATCTGAAATTTGATACTCACTCTCATGTGAACGTGACCAGCTGCAGCCACGTTTGACTATTCATGCGAGTAACTCGGTAGCACAACGCACGGCATAGTATTCACCAAAAGCTTCCCATCTTCGTCGGTCACAAAGAAGGCAGCGCCTCGTATAGAGAAAGCCACCACGAGACGGCTTAACCGGCCAATGCAATGCCACGCATTGCCTCTACCTACCTATCCAGGAATTCCTCGTGATACTCGTCACAGTCCAATCTACTCGAACCCTTCTAGCCAACCATCATCTCGTATAAGCAACACGAACTCAGTGGAGGATTTGTGACAACTCCCAGCTCGTGAAAATCGTCCAACCCTAAGCTCCAAACTCTATCCAAATGACATCCAGCTCCGAAACATAAGAAGACGCAGCGAATGAAACAATTCCGACGGCGGGGGTTGCATTAAGACGAATGATGGAAGCCCCAATTTGTTCCATCTTATGCTGTGCAACTCCCGCCTCAGCTACAGACAAAACAAAAACAAAATCAATCGATGAAAAATGTCCAAGCCAAACTTTCTCCAAAGTCCTAGGTGGGCAGTCGAGCAAGGCAGCTCACAAGTCCTAGATCGCACATACAACAGGGACCTCGTAAATGGGCTGAGCCCTGTCTAGGACATGGGGTTACACCGACCGCCCGGAACGACGTTGCTCCATTGGCTCGGCGAGGCTTGCATGGCTTGTACGGTTCCTCTCACTTCCGTTGCCATGGCGCTCCAAAGGCCATCCATTGTTTTGCTTGGTCTGATCTGTTAGTGCTTGTTTTTCTTGGGGTGGCAGATTGCGACTTTCGCGACGAGATCCGGGATAGGTAAGTGGTGGCAGAAGGACCTGTCTGTGGCGAGCTGGACGGCAGCTTATTGAGCCGTCTGTGTAGCCTGAGGAGCATGAAGCTGATGATACCATATCGAAGCAGTAGCGTCACAGATAGCCATACAGAGCATGATTGGGTACCTTGCAAGGAGAGGCTCAGCGCACCACGGCAAAGAACCATCAGCAAAGCCTCATCGCCAATTCTCACCTGGGTAAGGTATGGTACCTAGGTACAGGTAGGTAGCGGACAGCCTCACTTGACCATCCATGCCCTCGTCAATCAAATGCAATTGGCCTCATAGCCTCCATTGTACAAGCTCTCCCAAGTTGTACATACATACATGGTAATGTCGTTCGATCCGCCGCGCTATATGCGTCTAAACCAAAAAGCTCCTTGTATATCCCTTTCAAGGCCCAATATGGTACTGTGTCTATATTACATCAAGAAGTCGCATCGTTAGAATACATGTCTATCAGATCAACACCGCCCGTCGTCGTCATCATCATTTCCGTGCAAACATCGCTCCCGTGCTCCAAGCAATGACTATGCCGCTGATGAGGCCCTCGAGCACCAGGGCAGACGCGTCCCGCATGCGCATGTCCAGCTGGCGCTCGCTAATCAGATCCTCGAAACCCGCCTTCCAGACGTTGACATCCGTCACGAGGTTTTTCCACTTGAGCAGAACCTGCTTCAGTTCCTCAAAGCTGAGAATCCAAGCACCGGAGAGGGTGTAGTGCCAGGCCTCCTTGATCTTGTCCAGGTTGATGAGCCTCTCGGCCTCCTCGTCCGGCACCATGTTCCTGGCGGCCTCGGCAGCTGCGGCAGCTGCGGCCGCTTCGGCCATCTGGTTCAGGCTGGACTTGATGACGGCCAGCTCGGATTGAACCTCGTCCAGGACGCGCTTCTCCTCGGCCACGACGCCCTTGACCAGCCTCTTGCGCTTCCAGGGCTCGGCCACAAACTGCAGGACCACGAAGAGGATAAAGTTCATGCCCATCAGCCCCCAGGTGCCCCAGGTCGAGGCCCTCCGGATGCGGTCGCTCCAGATCTGCTCCTCGTGATAGCGTTTCAGGATGCCGGCGCTGAGCTTTTGGCTCAGCTTCTGCTCGTCGGCCTCGGCCTCGGTCAGGTTCTCCTGCGCCGTGACGACCTCGCCCTCGAGGACGTGGTCCGTTCGGTACAGCTCGGTGAAGCGCTCGAGGTCCGCGGGCGTCCAGGTGTCCTTGCGGGCAAGCAACGTCGTGACCTCGCGCTGGGTCGACGCCCGCTTGTTGTTGGACGTCTTGTACGCCTGCCTGGCCGCCCGGACGCGGGCCTGGGCCTCGGCCAAGCGCTGCTCCAGCTGCTCGTTCTCCACCTTGATGGCCTCGATGCCCGTGTAGCCGGTGATCTCGTTGAGCTTCTGCGAGGCATTGAGTACCTTGGACTGCAGATTGTCCATGATGCCGCTGAACTTCTTGTTCAGGGCGCTCCGCCGTGCCTCAGATATCGACGGCAGCTCCAGCCAGCTCGGCTTAGACCACGAGGGGGCGGGATCGGCCGACGATGCATCTTTCGACGTCGATGCCGGACTGTCGGGGTTGGGGGCGGATTGAGGGGGACTGGGTGGCTTGTCGGAGTCGCTGGAGGGGTGGGAGGAGTAGAAGCGGGCGGGAAAGGCGGCAATTGGGACGTGGCAGCGGATGTAGGCGGTCGAGGGCGTCCTTGCTGGGCTGAAGTTGAGGCTGAAGCTGGCCTTTGCTGCCGGCCTCGCTGCCAGCTCCAGCCCTATCCTGCCCTGCCTCCAGACGGCACGGCCAAACGGCTGCATTGTCTGCCAGCGCAGGGCCACCGAGCCTCTGCACTGTGGTGATTGTGAGGTCTCAAGGGGGACTCGAACCGCCGGATGCTCGGTGCAGCTTGGTGGTGACGGTGGGCTGGGGTTATGTTCTTTTGTTCTATTTTTCCCTTGCTCTGTTTTTTAGTAGTAGGTCGAGAGACAAATGGAAGGGCTGGGTGGGCTTGTCTCGGGCTGACCCGCTGCCTTGACACCCAATAGCCGGGCCTGTAGCTGATGCTATGTCTGGGGAAGAGGCGAGCAAGCTGAAGCAAAAAAGAAAAAGAAAGAAAAAAAAAAATTGATGACGATGGATGAAGAGAAAGAGGAAGGAGAAGGAGAAGAGAAGGAGAAGAGAAGAGAAAAGAGAAGCAAGGAAAAAGGCCCAATGCACCTCGTCAGCTAGGTACCTACCAATCGAAGGTGCTCGCCCACGGCTCAAGGCACCGAGCGCTGAGCGAATATGTTGTCCTGCTGCCCGTCTCAGCCTCCACCTTTTGGGGAAAAAAATGCAGAAAAAAAAGAAGCCCACAGACAAGCTTCCCCGGCTGAGTCCGGGTCTTTGGGCCGATCTCGACGGCTGGCCCTTGGTTCTGGTGTGTGTAGTACTCCATAGAGTGTAGACCGCCTTCGCAGAAATTCGCGCTTCAAATTGCTGGCACCGCACCGCATCAGAGCGGCTTAATGTGGGCGGTGCCTGAGGCCGGCATGCTGAGGATGGTGATGACAATGATTAATTGGTAATCGAGAATGATAGAGAGAGCCTACTTTTGATCCAACAAGAATCATTGAGTTGATTGAATCAATTGCTCTTCATCATCAGCTCGATTCATCTCCAGCTTCATCTCCCATCTTTCAGAGCCTCAACGCCTGTTTCGGGGCTTCTAGCGTTCTGGCGGGGCTCGCGGCCCCTGTCCCTGGCACCCTGGCCGCTGGGGCGGGGCATCTCAGCGAGGTGAAGCCGCCCGAAAGTGACGACACAGGGATTGGAGTTGATGGACATTGGGAGAGATTTTCATCGAGCAGATCAATTCCTCAACTGATATTGGATTATCTTTGAAGGTTGCGACTGCGATCAAGGGTCTGTCCACTTGATCTGTGATTGCCCTTCTCTTGCCCTTCTTCTTCAGCCCGATTTGATCAGCAATTGACTCTTGCTCTTCCTCCCACTGTTGCCGTTATCGCTGTCACATCTGCTCTATCAAATTGCCCCTCCAGATTTTCCATCTTGATCGTCTTCTCCTCCTCCATCTTCCACCTTACATTCTCCCATCTCCCCCTACCAACCCCCTCCCCGACACTCACAATGGGCTCCGTCTCGACCGACACGCCGGCCATGGCCACCAACCCCAAGTTCATCTTCTTCACCGACTTCGACGGCACCGTTACCACCGCCGACTCCAACGACTACATGACGGACAACCTGGGCTACGGCCCCGAGAAGCGCAAGCAGGGCAACGCCGACACGCTCCACGGCCGCGTGCACTTCCGCGACTCGTTCCGCGACATGCTCGACAGCGTCACCACGCCCCTGGACAAGTGCGTCGAGATCCTGCTGGCCAACATCAAGCTCGATCCGGGCTTCAGGGACTTTTACAACTGGGCCCAGGACAACAATGTGCCCATTGTGATTCTCAGCGGCGGCATGGAGCCCGTCATTCGGGCGCTGCTGGATAAGCTGCTGGGGACGGGGTGGAACATCCAGATTGTGAGCAACTTTGTCAGGGCGCGGCCGGGAAAGAGCCTTAACGACGAGGGCGGCTGGGAGATTATCTTCCGCGACGACAGGTGAGGACACCTTGATGATTGTCCGTCCCCTACGAGAAGCTTTGAGTATTGACAGCAGACGCAGCATCCACGGCCACGACAAGTCCATTGAGATTCGCAAATACTCGAGCCTTCCCAACCGACCAACCATGTTCTATGCCGGCGACGGCGTCTCTGATCTGTCTGCCGCCAAGGAAACCGACCTGCTCTTTGCAAAGGCCGGAAAGGGTGCGTGATTATTCAATGTGATGATTGCTCGTATGCGCTAACTGTCGCGGATCAGACTTGGTGACCTGGTGCGAACTCGAAAAGGTGCCATTTGTCACCTTTAACGACTGGACGAGCATCTCGCAGACGGTCAAGGATATCGTTGCCGGCAAGATTACCGTCCAGGAGGCGGCCAAGGGTCGCATTTAACCTGGGCCTGCGACGACTTTATGATACTTTATTTCGTTTCTGTCATGACGACTCTCCCATCTTGGCTAGGAGGAACTGGGTGTTATAGATTTTGGCCAAGGCCATTGGATACCCTCATAGAGGCATAGATCTCTTCAGACACGTCAAAGAAAGGGGCAGCTTGGATTCTTATAGAAGAAGGATAGATGGAGCCATCTGGACTCCAAGAGTAAGTCAATATATTGTCTCATTGTTTCATTCATTCTACAATATTTTGATATCATAAGCACCTCTCATCACCGCACTCACTGCTTCTCCTTCGTCTCCGCTGGGATGCCATACCAGCACAGCAGCATCACCACAAACAGCGCAATCACAATCGGATGCAGCACCCACGTCCCGACCGCCTGCGCCAGCAACCCCGTCACGAACGGCGCCACCGCACCGCCCAGGCTGCCAAAGGCGCTGATGGCCCCCATGCCGCTGAGCGTGTCCCGGTGCGACAGCCCGCGCATGAAGACGGCCGCGGAGCACGGGTAGATGGGCCCCAGCAGCAGGCCGACGATGGCGACGGCGACGGCATCGCCCACGACGTTGGGCACGAACCAGACCAGAATCTGAAAGGCCAGCGCGCCGACGACGAGGCCGTAGACGAAGGCCTTTTCGCCGAGGCGCTGCGCGGGCGCGGAGAGGAAGAAGCGGCCGAGGGTGATGCCGGCCCAGAAGCCGGCGGAGACGTAGCCCACGGACGAAGGGTCGCCGCCGCGCGAGTTGATGAGGAAGGAGATGACCCAGCCGGAGATGGACACCTCGGCGCCCTGGTAGGCGAAGATGAAGGTCGAGCCGAGCAGCACGATGCGCAGCTTGACCGCGGCCAGCATGCCCAGCACCGCCGAGCTGTCCGGCGTCGACTCCCTCTCGCGGGCGGCCGGGCTCTGCTCCCGCTCGAACCGCCAAAAGGCCCACGCCGAGAGGCCCATGGTGAGGAAGCTGATGCCCATGGTCAGGATGTAGTAGTGATTCCACGAGGCATGCGCAACGGTCACCAGCGCCGTGGCGATCAACGGGCCCGACGTGCCCCCTATGCCGTAGCTCCCGTGCAGCAAGCCCAGCATGACGGTGCTGTTCTGCAGGCTGCCGCAGAAGATGTTGCCCATGGCGACGTTGATGGCGATGCCGAGGCCGACGAAGAAGAAGGCGGCGACGACGACGCCAAAGGGCGCGGCGGCGACGAGCGGGATGTAGGCGCATCCCATGAGCATCTGGCCGATGCCGAGGAGGCGCGCGCGGCCGAGCCTGGCGCGGAGCGTGTCGAGGAGGACGGCGGCGAAGACGAAGCCGAGGGCCTGGCCGACGAAGATGAGCGAGACGACGGCGTAGCCGATGTTGTAGTGTCTTTTTTGATTGTCAGTGTTATAGTCTTGCTTCCCTTCATCCTTTGTAGGGTTGGTATATGTATGTATGAGACTGGACGGGACACCTACTTCTCCATGTAAGGAATCAGAGCACCGGCAGAGCTGTCGCTCAGTGCATTCCCAAAGTTGGCTAGACACACGGAGAGCAGCCGGAATCTGTTCATGTATGGCTCCCACGCGCTGGGCACCACCTCGACGGCGTCGACATCGGGGACGGGGCTCGTGGGACGGCTTCTCTCCAGGTCGGTGTCTTCTGTGCGTGGAGTGACGGCACCAGAGGCGAAGCCGTCGGCACGAGATGTTGTTGTCGCTCGCGCACTGGCATTGGGAATGTCTTCCTGGAAGGGGCCTCCGGAGTGGGTGCGCTGGTATGTCTTCTCGGGGGCTGTGAGCGGTCTGGTTGCTTCGTCGGGGGATGGTGTGGATTGGATCTCGACGAGGTTTCGGAGGAAGATTGCTTCCATGGTGGATGCTGTGAAGACAGACAGATCAATGGACAGTATCTAGTTCTGGTGGTCCCAGGGTTGAGCTCTGTTGCAGCCGCTGGATGATCCTGGGGAGCTCAACGGAGTGTCGCCAGGCACTTATACGGTGAATATATATCAATATCAAGCCCTCTTCACGGCCGATACGAACAAGCAATCCCGCAACGGCCCAATTTTCCACGGTCTCGTGGTCCGATAAGCTCAAAACTAGTGGAATGCCCAATTCAGGCTACTCGGCAAACCAACACTCAATCAATCAATCAATCAATCAAAACATGGTGGTCTACGGGAAAAGTGTGGTGGAAGCACTTTCGTAACGAGGAAATGAGGAGCTGGTGCGGGTCGGAACGATATCGGCTGCCGGCAAAGGAACCCTGTGATAGAGTTGCATGTGAGATGTGATGGCATGCTTCTCCCGGAGCCGCTATTTGACTGGCTCGGTAATAGACCGACACTGGCTTTGTTTTCTCCGCCGGGCTTCGGCCGCTGGATTAGGGTGTGGAACGGATGGCTTGTTCGAGTTGTCATGGTGTACGTGATATTGACGAGATTGGTGGTTCGTCTCTGCAGCCACCTGGCCGAGTAATTCCCACGATGATTCCGGTGAGTCAAACGGCTGGTGAACGCCAGAATGCCTGAACATCAGATTATAAATCCAACTGATTCTATGTCGTAAAGAGATTCCCCGCCAATTCTCCCGTTGGGTCGTCCAGCATCTCGATACATTTTTATCTTCACGATGGCTTGAGTTGGTCCCTGAAGCGGTCTCGCCCAATGGGGCAACACCGTGCCTGAGAGCGGGACGGGCAGAAGGACTTTTTTTTTCCTATTCGAGGAATTCCCGTCCTATCGATAAAGCTGCCCCTCCATCAAGGCCCCGGTTTATTTTCAACTCACCAACATGAAATTTTGTCTCCCGTCTTGTTTAATAGTATCACCAAATCGACCAAATACGCAGCCATGGGTAAACCGAAGCGAAACGTCCTCGCCGCCGCGCAAGAGGCCCTCACCCCTCCCGACGCCCTCGAGCCGACGCAAGCCATCGTGCGCGTCCTCAAGCCCGAGGGAAACAACCTCTACACCTGCGAGATGCCCAACAAGAAGCACGTCGTCCTCGAGCTCGCCCAGCGCCTCCGCAACACCATCTGGATCAAGCGCGGCGGCTACGTCCTGGCTGAGGGGTATCCCGTGGGCACGCAGGACAGCAGGGCGATTGGGGAGATTGTCAAGGTCGTGCGCGACGAGAAGCTCTGGCGGAAGCAGCCGTACTGGTATGATTTGCATCTCTCTTTCCCCTTTTTTTTCTCTATGCTCTAAACTTGTATTAATATTATAATGCTCCAGGCCAAAGGAATTCGAAAAGTCGGTCCAGGAAGTCAGCGATGAGGAGAGCGATTCCAACGTAGGAAAGCTGCCGCCTAGCGACGACGAGGAAGAAGAAGAAGACGAAGAATGAAGAGGTGTTATGTTTCTGCCCGTATAATCCAGCCATCCAGTGGCACTACGACTCACTAGTGCTGCTTCGGCTTCGATGTTCCACGCGGCTGCGGATTCGAACCCACAAATGCCATGGCGACCGTCACGGCCAGGACGCTCACCACGACGCTCGAGCTAAGAGGTGTGCTGGGGAAGACGTTCCAGGCCCATTCTTGCGCCGCCCAAAGGGGGGCCACGACGAAGAGATTGGGAGAGGCCGTCCACAGCAGATACGGGGTCGCCCATGCCAGATATGCATAGAACTGGTAGTGCAGGGACCGGGCAAACAGCAGCCCAACCACGTTGGCCGACAGGATGGTGGACATGACGTAGCCGGGAGTGACGACGCGGTTGGAGATGGCGCGCTCTTCCTGCTCTGTAAAGGGAGATCTGAATCGGATGACATAGGGGATCATCCCGAGCACGGTCCGTTCTCGGATCTTCAGCCAGCGGCCCAGGATAAAGGCCAGGAGGAAGATGGCGTGGAATGCCAGTAGCGTGAAAGAGAAGCCCCGGCTGAGGAACAGTTCCTCGCCCAGCATGCGCCAATTGACTGTCCATTCAAACTTGAACTGCCTCGACAGCTCGAAAGCCCGGCCGAGGTAGCCGGCCCAATTCGTCGTGATGAACGGGATGGCGAGCAGGAGCTGGACCTGCACCATGAGCCAGAGCAGCCGCAGGGCGCCCTTGAACCCGCGACCGAGGAAGAGGACGATGACGACGGCGGGGAGGACGAGCAGCAGTGACATTTTGACGCCCAGGCCGACGCTGTATGCGAGCGCCCCGATGGTCCACTCTCGTCTCTGGAAGAAGAAGATGCAGAGCCAGAGGAAGAAGGCGGCGAAGCAGTCGTTGAAGCATCGCAGGACGAAGACGCTGTGAAGCCTTTTGGAGAGAATGAGGAGCGGGAAGATGTACGGCGGGACCTGTTTGTGTTTTGAGCGGCCGTTTCTCAGTGACTTTGCTTTGGAAACGTGAGACGTCGGGCTCAGCTCACCTTGGCCTTGGAGTAGCATATCATGACGATTCCAAGAGTAGCCATGTACAGCACGGCAAAGAGCTGCTGCGCCAACAGGATGTTGGTGCCCTTGTTGGTCAGGTAGTAGAGCCCCGTGTAGATGTAGACATGGGCCGCGGGATACACCAGAGGCCCTGTGCCGCCCTCCATCTTGGGGTAGTCTCGCTCTCCGTGGACGAACTGGGTGACTTGTTCCATGTAGGCGACCCAGTCGATTTCCGTGTCTGTAGCAGCGTTAGTCTCGGCTTCAGATTAGATGCAAGTTCTGTTTCTTCGTTTGTAGAGTCCTCTTCATTTGAAAGTATAGACGCGTTTGCGCCCTTTCTTCCATCTCTTCAAAGCAGCGATCCTCGGTCTTTTAAGGGTGATGGTTCATCCAGATGGCAGACTAACAGGGCACTTTCCAGATAATCAGCCCGCACAGCACCGCATCCGCAAGCCAGAGTCCAGCTATCAGGACTTTGGACAGCGCATGGCGGCCGTTGGCAATGTCCACGGCGGTTCTGATGAGGGACGCCATGAGCGGCGATTTTGTTGGTGTGAAGACAAGCAGCCTCTTCTCGTGTCCCACTCCTCGTTAATGCCAGCCGTTTTGCGTAGGGTTCCGTTGACAAAACATGAGGTTGAATGAGATCTGAAGAAAAAAAAATGAATCTTTTTTGAAGAGAGGTTCTCGTTGGCGATGTTGTTGAGGGACACGGCTGTGTTGAGATATGGTTCACGTGAAATTGGCCGGTCGTTTTTGGTTGTTGATATTCCTGGTTATGTGCAACGTGGAGCCAATGAATGTTGTCTTGCTGGAGGTTGAAGCTGCCCCGCAAAATGCATAGACCCGCTTATATGCACTACTCAACGAACACCCCAGTTGAGTGGAATGATGAGCAGAGAGTGAAGCATGATTCAATTTCCAGTTCAAGTATCGATTCAGAAAGTTCTAACCCTTGAGAGAGCTATCAAAGGATAATGGAAACCGATGAAAAGAAAGGCAACAGAAAAAAAAAAAAAGAAAGAAAGAAAGAAAAAAGTGAAAAGATGGGCAGTCATACTTCTTGAGCCTTCCCACATCGAAACGTTACAGAACTGCACGCTTTTTTTTGCTCTTGTGAGATGGAATGTCGATGATGAATGAGGCAATCATGCCCCAACTCTTGTTGGTTAAAATGATAAAGCGGCAATGATTCGTGTGATAGTCACAGCCAGCAAGCACTTTTAAAAAAGATGAGAGATGAACAGCGAGTCTCGCCAAAACCACCTTCATCTCGTTCTCTCACCATCAACGATCCTATGTTCCTACCAGGAAAACAGCAAGATCAACAATAAGAAAAACACGACAAAACCCTCAATCAAGCATATTGTAAAAGCCGCCTAACGCAGACGAACAAAAGTCAACAAGTGCCTGTATCAACAAGACAGAGGCTTCGCAGTCAAAACACCACAACACCTCATCCTCTCACAATCCCCTCCACCAACTCAACAACCCTCTCCGCACACCCATACGACCCCTGATACCCCCATCCCGCATGCCCATAATTATGCACAACAATCAGCTTTGCCTCCCCATCACCCCCCTCCACCTCCTCCGCCTCAATCCTCACCCCATCCCTCCGATACGGCCTCAGCCCCACGCCTTGCCGAATCACACTCAACTCCTCGATGCCCTTCCCGCCCGTCAACCCAGGCGCAACGTCCACAGCCCTCTTCATGATCCGCACGGCAACATTCGGGTCAGGCACAGACTCCCAGTTCCCCACGTCATAGGTGCCTCCGAGAATCGTCCCTCCGCCTGCTGCGCGGGTCATGATGTATGTCATTTCCGTGGCGCCGTCGTCGGTCCCGGACGTGGCGATCATGGGATGGTATTCGTTCCGTACAACAACGACTTGTCCTCGCGCAGGCATCATCGTCTCGTCCTTAACGCCACCCAGTTTCAGCGATCCCAGCGCCGTGGCATTGACGATGATTCTCGCCGGCAGACCAGTGTGGCTAAGGCCTTTGGCATCGCGAATGTCCGTCAACACAGCTCTTTTGAAGACGACCCCGTTCTTGAGGCACTGTCCCACGAGCCAGGGGAGATAGATGGCCGTGTTGATGCACAGGCTCGTGAATTCGCAGCCGGAGTCGTGGCCGGGGATGACCTCGTTGGGGCCCAGTTCGCGGTAGTCCGGTAGAACGGATTGGTACCAGGGGTTTGCGGAGAAGAGAGGGTCCGCTACATGGACGCCCGGGGCTGATTCATCCTTCTTTCTTCGAAAGACGCGTGCTTCTGTAGGGAAATTCATATGTTAGTATCGTCTTTTGGGATGTGGAAGAGGTGGGAAGATGGGCACTTTGGAAATGGATGCCTGCTTCGGGAACGTCTTCCGTCAGGCGCTTCAGCTCTGGCCAGGTACGGCGCTCCCATCTGCTGTTCTCTTCCGAGGCCATTCTAGAGACGAACGCATTAGTGGCTATCCAAGTCATGCGAATGAGAAAGACGGGGAGTGGTTGAGAGGAGGTGACGACAAACTCACGGCAGCACATTCGCACCGGCCCAGGGCGAGGCATATTCGATATCATAATCACCAGGCATGTGCTTCGCGACCACGGTAACTACATTGTCCTTGTTTTTGGAAAGGAGAAGCGCTGAGGTGAGACCGCTCACGCCGGCTCTGTAGCAAAATGTATCTGTTAATATCTGCATCCGATGATTGAGTTCGGGACTCAATGCAGAGATATAGCTCACCCTGCAACGACAATCACATTGGCCATTGTTCTGATGAATCGATGTCGAGATTCAGAGGGATAAAATCATGTGAAGAGATGAACAATGTTGATATCTACAGGACTCTCTCCTTTCTTGCGATGTGCATGTCGAGAAGACGTGGTGGAGTTGACATTATTGAGCTGCGACTGCGGAGTCGGCGTGACTCCAGTCAATCTCCCCGCATTCGCTCGAACCGTCGCTCATCCCAAGTCACTTGAGCACTTTAACATGAGACACACAGCTGGACGACTTTGATGTCAAGAATGGACAATAATCACCATATACCAATGTTTTCAGATTAGGATTCTTCTGGAGAGGGCAGGCCCAAAGCCTGATGCACTTAGAGCCGAACAACAAGCTCTGCAGCACCATGTAAATTGTGCCGGTTTCTTTTCAGCGTGTAAGCAGGCTGAAAAAGAAAGCAACTGCTGCTCATTTCCAACTCACTGGCTTGGATCGAACCAAGAGAGGATCCACTGGAACACCATTGAGTCGCATTTGTCTCTACATGTAGTTAGTTGTTCAGAGGGTTCGCCCTAGCTTTCCCAAGCTGAAGCATCATGCCAGGATCGAATCGTTGGGTCTTACTCGGAAGCTGCCTCTATACATCCGAAGAGATGCTAGAACAAATGGAGTGCCGGGACATCGTTCGGAAGACTTAGTGGGTAGAATCCTACCCCTCCGGCTTCGTGAGCGGTGGTATGCCTGGCCAAAGGCCCAAGACCTGGTGAAACAATCTTCACCCCCAAAGTATGACTGTGAGCGTCCATTCGATTGTCAGTTCATGCATTGAGGCCGCTGCCACGGCGAGTCCGTTCACATCCCAATTTCGCCAATGCAACTCCTTCATTTCAGAGAACCGCTCTTGCGTCCGACATGAGCTCGTGGAGGTGCGGATACGGAAAGCGAAAGAGCAAACTGTAACCCCCCTTAGCCTTGCCGGGTCACTGATTCTCGCCCAGGGCCAATCGAAGGAGCTGCATTCAGATAAAGGGGGGGTAGCACAGGACCCCTTCAAGAAATCAAGTCGTTTCACGAGGCAAGCGTCTGCTCACCAAAGAGCTGTAGAGTTCATTGCGTCCACAAAGCACGGCATTGCGTCCGGACAATTGGCACATCACCGACGCAGGTCAACACACTTCCTCTGCAAGAATCGTCCTCTGTCGGGATCGACGTCGCCACGGGGAGAAACAACTTGCAACTCAAAAGGAGGGACAATGCTGGGTGATGAATCACCAGTGTCTCCTCGTCGCTTCTGATCTGTGATGCAGACGGGTCCCTAGTCTGGCTGCTGGTTGAAGTGGCGTCGTTGAGCACAACGCAGTTAAACTCGGGCCCTAATGAAATGTCCCATCCCGTCCACGTGGTCGTCCATCATCCGTCCGGAGGGCTGCGGGACAGCAATTCTTCTTCTCGCTGCAACCCGCGCAGGGAACATGCAGATAGAATGCTCCTCGCCTGAGATTCCCGCATTGTTTGCTCTGCGCTAGTATCCCCTATTCGTGCCCAGGACAACCCCAAAGAGGCGAGAGGCATTCCATCGCCGCAGCCTGTACGACGAGCTTGGACCTGTCGTGTGCTGCGCCGAGAGCAGAGACCAACGGGACGCGGCCCTATCGGGACGAGGATAGTGAGGGACTTGGGCACGATTCTGTGCGGTTGTGGGTGGCCAGAGGGTGCCATGTACCACTTGCTGCCACGACCGGTCCCGTTGGCAAATCCCTTGGGACTAGGCAAATCTCCCGCCTGGCTGTTTACTGGTTGCACGACGTTGAGATGACGGGGGCCGTTGCATTTCGCGGCCGCCACAAGTGGCACTGGCCACGTCCCCGAACTGCCGCACTTGGAAGCATCTCGTACTGTGAAAGCTCGGCCCGGCGGTTCAAGGATTGGCGGAGAGCATCTTGGTTAGGTTGCTTGCAGGATGCTTATCTAAAGCGGGCACGTATGTATGTCCCGTAGTGGCTGCCACTGGCCGTCGTACGGCTTCCACTTCAAGTGGCCATCTTGCTGTCGAAGCTTGAAGAGCTTGGAATACCCTCTCAAGTCTTCACGATCGAGTAGAGCGGATGAAGAAGACGGAGTGCGGCGAGAGTCTCAGAAGTTGGGACCAAAAGGCGCCGCAAGGTCTTGTCCCGTGCCTGGTAGCAGAAACACAGCATGATAACGGGCAAGCCTGTCCAACGTGTCGTGGCACAGCACAGCACGGAGCAATGCAATGGGAGGTCACAGTACCAATGCAGCGATGACTTGTCGCCTGCAAACTTGGTCTTTCGGGAGAGGCTCCGAGACCAACGTTGCGTCGGGTAGAAGTACATGGCCACAAATGAGGCAGATGTAGGCCAAATTGCCCGGGGCAGATGCCGACTCGAGCACCGCGCAGCAGAGCGAGGCAACAGGCTCACTCAAGAAAGCAAACACACGAGCAAAGATGCCGCTAGCACGGCCTTGTACCGAATGGTAATTGGGACGTTGACGGTGAGAGTACCACCGCCCTGCACCGGAGGCTCACTCAGCCTGCTCTGGCGAGCTCATCTCAGCCCTCTTCCAAGGCTAGACTTGGCCACCATGACGTCTCTCGGGCTGGGTCAGATAATAGTTGTACCGTCTTGCTTTGCCCAGAGAATGACGGTTGAATGAAAAGGGCTTTGGGTTGCAAGGCTCGTGGGTTTTTGTCAAGTCTGGGTGGCTGATCTGCCCAGGTTGCCAAGTCATGACGCAAAGACCTCCAACAAGGGATCGAAGAGGAGCAGGGGATCTTGAGCCGGCATCCCTGTTGGAAAAGGAAGCATGTCCTTTAACGCTGATGCTAACGCTGCTACACGTGTGAGAAGGATGACACACTGTACCGCCGCAAGTGCACTCAACCTGGTTTTGCTTCCCTATTTTCCTTGGCCAAGCTACTCGCACCTCCTACGGAGGACGGTAGCTGATGAGCGGACACCAAGCGTGGGGCGGATGTCGCGAGTATATCGATCGCGTTCCCTCAGCCATCCCAGCAAGAAATACCTGCAAGGTACAGAGGCGAAATTGTGGTCAGAAGGAATCGGGAGAGCCTCGTCTGGGACAATCAGCACCTGCTTGGTCCCTCTTGTGTCGTCGTCGACTGTTCTCGCCTCTGCCTCCTCGTCTTTTGTCGTGCGGCTCGGCTCCAGGTTGCGGCGTGTAGCTGTCTGGGTATCGCAGGTATCAGCAGCCATCTGACGAATACGAAGTCTACAGCGGGGGCCTTCCATGGTTCCTCAGTGATACGAAGGCACGCGCATGAGGAAGAGACGGACTGGGCATCTCGCAACGCTCTCCCATGCAGGCCCCTGTAGTCATGCCGTAGCGCAGACAAAAGCCACAAATGGGCACCAAGGCGAGAAAGAGAAAACAAGCAAGAACAAGCAGATGGAGACGGAGATGGTCCGTTTGTTGCGGACATGGCCAACTAATTGTCGGCCGTGTCTGGCGGACCGCCGGTCCTGCATGGGGATTTTGGACCAAACAAAGGCTGGGGCCTGCTCCATTTTGCGGCGTCGAGGTTTTGATTGCACGAAATAGTGCTCGTTGGACTCGCAGGTAGTTCACGTCGCATCAGCAAGTGGCAGTCGAGTTGACGCCGCCTTACCAAGTAGTTTCCTCCCCTTCATCATCGACATGTAATAACAACAGTCTCCGCGTCGGTCGAAGTGACGGCGACGGTCAGCAGCACGCGATTAGTCGACTTGTCTGGATGACCGCACGTGCAGTGCCCGCCAGTGCGGCGATGCACCATGTACCATGTCCGTACCTTGTAAGTGCAGGCTGGATCAAAAGGTGTTAGTGATCGGGATGGCGTCGAGATCGGGCTGCTATTGTGAGGGCATGCACATCCATACTGGCCTCCACCCCGACGGCGCCCGTACCTGTTCGCCCAGACGCCAGTCATTCAAGCCACCAGAAATAGGACGACCAAGGACGGTGCAGAGGAATGGTGGAACTGGAACCCTGGGCGACAGAAGAGATTGAACCTGTCTCACCTGAGCATCGGGACGACCAATGTCATGTCTCACAAGCGGAGCGAATGGCGGGACGAGAACCGCGGCGGTTCGTGACCAATTTCGCTCGCTAGCTGTGGCTTTGGACTTTGGGGAAGATGCATGAGGGAGAGGGAGGGGAGAAACTGCAGCGAATGGCAGCGGCATGAGGAGGCGGCTGATGTACTCGTACTTTGTCAAGGCTGCGCAGATGAAGATGGATATCAGGCAATAGAATGAAGCAGAAGCAGAAGCAGATCCGATGATTCTGGGGCCAGCACGGAGCCCGGAGGAAGGCGCTGCCGCTTCCCTTGATGTCTAGGTACCTCTACGTTACCTGCCTAAGGTAGGTAGTCCCTTGGGAGAGAATAGCAGCTGAGGGAGCGATAGTAGGAACATAAGAGCAGCAACAGCATCATCCAGGCGTTCAATTCAGATTCGTCCAACTTGATGCGCTTGTACTCCGTGGGTACTTGGATAATCTATTGACGCACTGACGCTAACAGTTGATGGCAGTATCCGCAGACGCGCAACAAGTGTGGCTGCGAGGTGGCAAGTCGAAGCCTCAGCTGCCCGGCTCTCGACTGGTTGCGCAAAAGCGCACGAGACTCAACACCACACCTTCTTTCTGCAGACGATGGACAAGCGGTTCGTCGTGAGTGGCTAGCAAAGGGCCATCTGATTCCAATTTCCTCATTTTCTCTGTATGCTAGTCGCAGAAAAGTTGGCCGTCGATTGCGCAAACCAGAGGCCCGGCATGACCGGTCTGTTATTGCATGTACAGCCATTCGCTTGAGGCCAGCCCTTGTACCGGTACCAAGGCCTTATGCGATGACAGGCAGGTACCTACATGTACCGGCCGCTGCTCCAGCGTACGAGGCCTTGAAGTCGACAGCTCTCCAGTTATTCCGAGTACAGGTACCAATCCAATAGCGCACATCGTGGCCGCTGTCAGAACACGGAATCAGCAGGACGGCGCGGGTAGGGCAGAGACTGGCCATACGCACTGTAAAGTAGGTAGGTAGGCTAGTAGTTGGGCTCCTCGACTCCTCTCGAAGCTCTGGGGCTCAAGAGTTCAGGTTCAAGGGGAGCAAAGCAGAAGGGGGGGGGGGGGGGATACGGAGTCGGGGCCCTGTCGCGGTCTCACATGCAGATATTCAACAAGCAAGCCAGGGGAGCCGTTCCAGACGTCTGATGCCTCGCTCTGCAGTTGATATGAGAGAAACCCCCGCCGCCCCGCTGAGGATTCTCCCTCTCTCCTCTCTGCAGTGGTCTGTCAACTGTCTCCTGCAAGTACTACTTCCTGCCTTTTTTACTGGGAGAGATACGATGAGCGACGATGCCGTCCAAACTGCTGGCATGGGCTCGTCACACGATGGAACCGTACCGGTACCTGTGCATGCGCCTGTTCCAGCGACTTCCATCCCAGGGGCTTGGGGCATGCCGAAGCACAACCTGCAAGTCTCGCTGCCCTGTCGTGCTACCAGTCTGTACAGTACACGTACAAGGGACCGAGAACGAGGGACAGGCAGATGGAGCAAACGGGCTTCGAAGACAAGCATATAAAGGGCAGCAGGCAATGCGCCTGCGGTAATATTGTATTTCAATGACCAGCGCCCCGGCACGTGCAGAATGATGGCATCGAGCCAATGCGCGAGTTTACACGTACAATGAGGTACATCTACAGACGTGTCGTGCAGCGCATGCAGAGGAAATGGACTGGAGGTACAGGTGCACCAATGGGCTCGTGGCCGCGGTGGCATCGCCTGGGCGCAGTCAAATCAGATGCAATTGGCATTGGATCCTCGTACCGGCCGTGCAGCAATTCGCTGTAGCAGCAATAGTACAATGGGGATGGATTCTCCGCCAGTCATTGCCGACTTGGCGCTGCATCAAATGGCAATGAGGGCCTGAAGACTGAAGCTGTCGCGTCTCCAGAGCGAGCCTGTACCTGTTCTTGCTGTCCCGTCCTCATAAGGAATCCATGGCATCGAAAGCACTCCAGCCCACTCCCCCAAGACCTGGGGCTTGCAGCCTTATCAGGGCAGCAGACTGCCTGCGCAAGCAACTCTTCGAAACCATTCTACTCTTATGTATGCACTCGTCCTAGCAGCGCTCTGCCGAGCTGCCCAACCAGGATCAGCGGCCTCGCGTTCAATCACAGGCTTCAAGGTCTAGTTCCAGGTCAATTCCGAGTTTTCGCCCTCAGGCCCCCCCGTTGGCGCTAAACGTGGCCCCGGCAGCACCAGCGCACAGGGCACGCAGTGGCACCCGCCGGTCGCTGGAGACCACTGGAGGTCACTGGCACCCTCAGGACCCTGGCCAGTACCCTCGATGTACCCCTCGATGCCCACGGGTACCTCCACCCGCCCCTCCACCTGGGCACTGGCCGATCAAGCGGCAGGTCGCGCCACAGGTACAAATAGCGCGGACACAGGTACCTGTACCCGTACCAGGGCCCTCTAGCGGCCGGATCAGCGCCCACAGGCCCCTCAAGCCTCCAGTCTGCAAGTGCCACAGGTGCTAGTCGATGCACCCTCTTTCCCTCTATCCGCCGTGCTAAATTACGTCGCCTGCCTCCTCCCTGTTTTTTGCCATCCTGAACCCTACCTTACCTGAACCACTTTCACTTCTTTTCTCTCCTACGGCGCCCTTTTCGTGATTCTTCTTCCTGCAGCGATGCTGGACAAGTCCAAGCCATCATCCCAACCGCTGTGAGCCTTCGTTACCGCGCCTCGACTGTGTTTTGGAGTCCCGACGAACCACCAATCGTTTTCCTTGACTGGCCCTCGTTTTCTTTGTCTCTTTTCTCGCCTTTACATGCCTCTCTAGGGCGGGACCGGGATTCATTCCAACTCCCCATTGTCGAATGCTATTCACGGGCTCGAACACAAACAAACCCCGGCTTGTTCGCTTCATCAACTGCACGCCTGATCCTGTCGACGCGCCTCGTGGCATGTGTTTCGCTTCCGGACTCCTTTGTGGTCGCCGCCTCCCGCTGTCTGTCGCTTTTCCAGCCTTAACCGACCATGATGCTGCTGCTTCTCGCCTCTCGTAATCCAGACATTCCGACTGAGCACACGCAGACAAGGTCGACTCGCAAGTAAACCCAGCAAGGGGGGCTTCTCACCCTCAAGGGGAAGCAAATTCAGCACAATGGCTCTATGGCCGTTTCGCACACGGGGCGACAAGCGCTCTGCCGCCGCTGGAGAAACCGCCTCTGGGCGCAAGATAGCAAGGGCGGCCTCCGTCAGACGAAACCGCAATGCGAGGAGATACAGCTTCTCGCCTGATCGGCAAGATGCGATTCATGTCGACCGAACCAACCAGAACCAGAACGAGCACTTGACGGGGGAAGATGCGCATGCGCACAACCCTGTCTGGCAGGACCGAGTGCCAACTCTACATCACAAGCGAAGCGGAAACCAGCCTTCGAGGAGGAAGAGCAGCAAACGCAAGAGACAAGACCACAACAGAGAAGCGGAGATCAAGGCCATGAGCGCCTTTACACCCGCACGAGCGACCACCGAAACTTTCGCCACCGGTCGCAGTTCCAAGCATGATCACAAGAGGGCAAAGACTCTACCGGCCAGGGCTCCTTGGGAGAGTCGCAACTCGGATCTATCACTACCCATTCCCATGTCCATCGAATCCCGCATGTCCTCCGATTCCAATTACTCGGCCTATCGAGTAACCGCCCTGGATTCCCTCGCACCTAGACCAACGCTACGGTATCAGGGGACCCGACTTCTCCCGTCTCGTGCCTCTGTGCCTACGCGATCGGGCTCTCAGAGAAACAGACTCGCCGCCCTTGACGAGGAAACGCTCAAGGCGCACAAGCGTATCGATGAGCTGGCTGACGAATTTGACGCCGGTGAGTTGCGCGAGCTCATGGAGAGAGATGCGAGAAGGCGGGAGAGGAACAGGCAGCGTGAGCATGAGAGGGCGGAAAGGAGATTGGCGCGAAAGGCAGAAAAGCAAAAGATGCAGGAAGAAACTGCCAGACAAAGGGGAACTCCGTCCCCAGAAAACCTTGAACGGGGCGTCATGGGCCGAGAGGTCGGTCTGGGCATCGATCCACCGTCAACGGTAGTGACGTCCTCTAAGCAGCGGACTTCCCCAGAGCCAATGTCCGACGTCGAGGAGGTTGCTCCAAAAACGCCAAAGACGCCACAGCCGGAACCCCTCGAGACGTTCCACCGAGTTGATACCGCGCCTCGCGAAACAGAACCCACGCCAGCCCCCGAGAGATTTCCACAGACATCCGGAAAGCTAGATGAACGTGTCCCGGCCATACCACCTGCGCTTCTCAAGCTAGAGGGCCACCTGGTACCCAAAACGTCCACATCAGGATCGACGTTTGATTCCGACAAGGACAAAACGTCTTCAGCAATGGACGATGACGCCACGACTCGGAAAGGTTCCGAGGCCAGCAGCAAGACGAACCGCATATCCTTCTCCACGCTGCTTCGTTGGGGAAGAAGTCGCCGCAGCTCTGGCGGACCATCCTCCTTTTCCAATACCTCCCGCGAAGAAATGTCTGCGGCAGCTGCAGCGGCCCATGCTCATTCACAAGCAAGGAGCACCGAGTCACCTGTGTCATCATATTCAGGCAACTATCTGTCATCCAAGCCAGGTTCAGGCCCGCCAAAGCGAACGCGCTCCCGCTTCCGAGAGGACTTGCCGGAACTTCCACTGTCACCACCTCGATCACGCCTTCAATCGCCCGAAGCAGACGCCTCTCTTCCCAGCGTTGCAGAGTACAAGTCTGCCGTCCCCGAACCGATACAAATCCCTACCTTGCGAGACGACACTCCAACATCTGGCCATCGTTCAATTGACATGCCCCAGATCCGCGCTTCGAGAGACAAGATGTACGGCAGCCACTCGGCCGAACCCCATCTTTCCATGTCCCTGGCATCTGTCGACTCGGAAGCCTCCTGGCTCTCGGGGCGGGTTGGTAGCCAGAGGAGCCAACGACTGTCGTCCGTACGGGATAGAATCCGATCCCGACAACAAGACCGAGACGCCAGACCGGACTCCCCAAGCAACAGCGCGCACGACGATCTCGAAATCACGGAAGACGACTACATGTCGCGCCTGAGCCCCGGTCCAACGGATCTGACATTCAACACCCGCTTGTCAGGTGAGGGTCGTCCAAGCAGTGACGGAGAAGAGATGGTGGATGAGGGAGAGGTTCGGTGGGGTGCCGTTGGCGCTCATCCGCAGTTTGTCTCGCATTCGCATAATCGCGATACCGTCCGCAGCCGCGAAGGCCTGCTCAACATCGACTCTGGAGATGAGGAAGACTTTGACGCTCCCATCTCCCCCGTGTCTCCGATTACTCCCAGCATGGACGAAAAGGTTGATCTCGAGCACGCCACAAGCGTGCGGATGGATCGCAACCACGCCCGTAACTTCAGCGCTGGAAGCGCGAAGCTCCTGGAGATTCACCCACGAGATTCAACAGATGGCAAGAGGAGGAGCCAAGAGCGGTCCAACGGTGTGTGAGCTGGTGCTGTAGTGGGTTGCTAATGGTCCAACAGTCGAGAGAGTTTCCGAATCCGCAAAGCAGCAAAAAAAGAGAAAAAAAAAAACGAAAAAGAAAAGGGGCACGCCTTGATGGCTTCAACGTAGATCTTGGGCCGCAGACGTGCTTCATTGACGAATCTCCTTTGTACATACCGACATACTGACCCGAGTCACTCTTTCGATCTCATTCCTTACCTGACGGCCGACATCGACAAAATCATTTCAAGACCAAATGAAAAAAAAAAAAAAAGTGAAAATCTACAACAAAGATTATTAAACGCCCAATCAGAATATAAACAACATACTCACGATTCAATGGAAACTCTTTCGACTTTGGCACCAAGGGCATCCAGAAGTGCACATTCAATCATCTTTGGGCCTTTGCTTCTTCGGCAAATGTCTCGTTGTACATTACAACAACTTTGACGATCTACGACTGGCGTTGGACTTTTGCGGTTATTTTCTGCTTTTATTCCCAGGTTGTTTTCTTTTCACAGGCACATATACCAGATTTGATACCCATTCTGTTGGAAGGGGTCTGCTTCTGCCCGGACTCCTTTTACAGCTCGTCTTGTGTTTCTGGCGGTAGAGGATGAGAGGGCTCATTCCGGGGCCTCGGGTGTTCGGGGAGGGGGAAGTGATGAGCATACAAACTAAAGCAAAATGGGAGGTTATCTTCTTTTGAAGACGGATGAGTTCTGCCTTTCCATGACTCCTTGATAAGGGCTGGTTGCGATTCACATAAGGTCCTGGAGTAGGTAGATGGAAGAGCTCTCAGCCGTCGCATAAAAAGAAGGGAAGGGAGGAAAAGTTGGGCATTCGGAAAAAAAATCTGGGAAAAATTCATAGAGGCTTCGTTCCGCTGGCACCTTTGATACTACCTATTTCATATCAAAAGTCGGTGTCTGCTTCTTTTAATTGAAGTTTTGCTCTTTTATATTCGAGTGACAGGGAAGCAAAAGATGAGACGGAGTGAATGTGTGTACATGGATGATGCGACTTTGTTGAGCATGAGAGCATCAGGAGGATGAAGGGAGGAGATTGAAGGGTAATAGAATCTGGTTGCACTTTAAACTTTGAGGTCCGTGATGCTCTTCTTGATCCCTCGCCGGTGTGGAGTTGTTGCTTTCGAGGTGTTCCCTTGGCATTAAGATGTATGTCTCTGAGACGTGGCTACCTAGGTAGTTGATGCAAGATTTGTTAGCTGCGCCGTCGTGTGAGAGATTTCCAGGCGCGGAATTCCGCAGACGGTGTTTGTTTGCAAGTTCACACCGCCCCGTGTCGGCGGAATCATACTATGAGAGGCGAAAGCATGAGCGGAATTCCGAGGGGCCATGTTATGGATTTAGAGTGCGGCAAGTCCACAGGCAATGGCGAATGGAATGCTCTCATTGTATGATCAGCGTTGATGCTGCATGCAGTCGCTATGTATCTATATAAGGATCATGGGGGGCTCGAGGGTGATTTCCAAGGACTTGAACAGGAACGAATATTGTGTCACATTTCGCACAATAGCTGACATATTGATTCATTCTATCTTTATTCAGTATCTGTAAATGCCCAGCCATGGCACAAAAGACGACTGCGTTCGGCAACTTTGTCGATCAAATCCTTATCAATGTCTTTTTCCAACCGGACGACGAATTGTCGGCAAAGACTGTCAAGGAGTCCTTTTCTCCTGACTTCACAGCCACGTTTGTCATATATCTTCATTACCACCTTGAAAATATCTGACAATGAAATGACAGCATCAACGGGGCATCCATACCAGGCGACGCTTACAAACAGGCCATCATCGACTTCCGCGCCAAGTCTACCTTCAAGGTCGTCAAGACGGAAGAGATTCTCGCTAGTCATGATGCGGACAGGGATAAAGGAGGGTCGGTCGCTCATTATACGGAGTTTTTGGTGGTTGATAAGGGGACGGGCGATGAGAAGAAGGGGTCTACTTTGACGATTATAACGTGTGTTGAGTGGGAGGGGAAGGTTGTTCTGAAGTCGTTGACTGAAGTGTATCACAAGTGATGGAAGGTGCTGTTACAATTACCATCTACGTAGTATCTACCTCTGAAAGTTCCCATTATCTGTGGAATGTGCTGTCAGAATCGTCATTAGAAATCTGCGTCTAAGCACTCGAATCATCGTCTTGTCATATCGGTCTTTGTGCGTATTTCCCTTTCTAATCCTCCAAGTCCAATATCTCCTGTGTTGCCTCTGAACACATTTTCATGAAAACTTCTTCCTCCATCTCGTCTACGGCCGTGTACTTGAGTCTGAGAATACTTGCAATCATACGCCGCAGTCCTTCCAGACCGTTGCGCGGAGTCATCTCCAGCTTCTGTCCGTCCCGCACGTTATAGAGCATAATACGGGGTATCTGGCCAGATTCAGAGGCCAACAGGTATGCATATGTACATGTCTGCACAATATGCGAGTTAGAAAGCTGCGAGACAAACTTGATCTCCCAGACGGACTCTACGATTTCCGATTCGTTGCCTTTAGAAGGGGTAGAACCGAGGACGATATCAGCTCGACCAAGAATTTCAGTCTCTTCCCTGTCAAGACTGAATATTTGGCGGAGTGGGACCTCAAATCTCAGATTTGAGGCGGAATTGCCCAGCTCGTCATGAAGTCGGCCTCGAGCGACGTTCAAATGATTGGCTCCTATCCAGTCGAACGCATGATCCTTCATTTGAACAAGACGCGGTCGCCATCCAGAGGTGTCGGCAAGGTATTGACAGGCCTGTCGGCTCAGCCATGAAATTTGCTCCTCTGGACAGACTGGTAGATATTTCCTATTGCCCTCACTATCGCGTTTGACCATTGTTATTTCTCCCGTGATGTCGTGTTCGAAAGCTGCCGCAACGACGAGGCCGTTGATGTCGCTGATGGCTTCATGAAATCTTCTCTTTGGATCCGAGATTACAGTGTCTCGTATCTTGACATGCTGCTCCTTGGGTAAAGGCGGCGAAAGCTCATGAATGGACAGCTCATGCTGAATGATCTTTTCGAGAAAATCGCCCCGGACGTGCCGGGCAATATCACTGACGGCAACCAGTTTGGGCAGAAGGAGTCCAAGTTCCACTGGCCGGCCAGGTTCGCCGGGAGATGCAATCTTGAAATCTTTGTCTTTCAGGTTGATGACATTTGCTGTTTTATATAGTGCATCAACGGAGACAAAGGACATCTGCTCCTTTCCCTGGTCATTGACCAAGACGAGCTGTTCCGCAGCACGTGTCAAGGCGACAAATACCTCGTTGGGACAGCGGTCATCCGGGAGATGGCGGCCTGCGTATTTGAAGAACGAGGCGTCCATGCCGAGTAGGATCACCAAATCCCGCTCTCTGCCTTTGAACTGGTGGATGGTAGATATACACAGTTTCTCCTTGATGACGTCGTCTTTCAGAGGGCCTTCGTCATCAATCGGTTCAGCAACCGGCACACCAAACTTCTCCACCAGGGTATTGGTCAGATACTTCAATGGCCTGTTATTGCGTATAGCCGGTGCTATGATCGCTGTGTTCTTGGCGCCGTGACGCTTGATCAAGGGTACCAGTTCCTTGGCCAATGTGTATCTGTCCCACCGGTTACAGTTCAGTATGATGGGTTTTGGGCCAGGCTTTGAGCTGGAGATGTATGTTTCACCGCCCAGGAAAGCATCGTTGACGAACTGAACTGTTTCCTTCGAGAGGCGGAAGCTCTGATCCAACGGAAGTTGAACAAAAGACGATGGGCTGAGAGGACCAAGCAACTCGGCGGCTGCAGTGAGGTAGCGATAATCAGCGCCACGAAATTGGTAGATGGATTGTCGCTCATCACCAAGCACGACAAGCCGGGCAGATTTTCCACCTCTCTTTGCTTCATTCACTCGGATGAAGATATTGACCAGCTTGAAGATGAGTTCAGTACAGTCTTGGAACTCGTCCAACACAAGAATATCAAAGGGCTCGGATTGCCCTTGAGGAAGCTTGTTGAGTGCGATGGCTCTCTGTATCTCCTGCGATAGTACAATATCGTCATGCAGATCGACATCAAACAGGAGCCTGGCCATCTTGTGAAAGGTAAAAGCCTCGACATTAGGATACTTGTTGAGTCGACGCTGAGTGTCGAGCTGAAGAGCCTTTGAATAGCAGAGCACGGCTACACGTAAGTGCGGGTAGGCAGCCACGATGGCTTCGGCCGTAGCTGTTTTGCCTGATCCTGGCCGTGCAGACACGACGACGTTGTGCTCGGTACAGAGTTTGACGACCTTTTGTTGCTCTGGCGATGGCACAAAAGGACGTTTCTTTCGTCGTCCTCGAAAGAGGCCCTGGCTAGATGTAAAGGGTCGAGAGGAGATGCAGGTGATGAAAACTCGGCCCTGATGAGATGGCAATCCTGGTGTCAGCACTGGTTGGACTACTGCCTCTTGGTTACATACCGACAGCTTGATGGCGAATGACGATGGCTGTGCTTGTAAGAATGGCCGCCAGATTGAAGATGAAAGGGGATACATCTTCAGCCCAACCGGTCGATAAGGCAGATTAGTGCAAAGACAGTTTGCATCAAGAAGGAGAGTAGAACAAGAGGAATTGGAACACTGTTATAGACGACGATGTTTAAAGTGCTGAGCGATTGAAATAGTGCCTCTAGACACAAGTGTTATTCGATAGCTGTTGCAAACGGAGAAGCAGACGAAATGCAATGAGTCAATTAACTTGTGGATGTTACCCTGTTACACAATCGCCGCATGGCTACGTGCAGCGATTCTTGGTGAATGTGGAGTCCTCCAAATCATATGAGAGCTTTCACAGACGAGTATGTAAACTGAGCATCTAAGGGATTTGTCTGTCTTCCAAGTTACCCTTCCTGCTCCTTCATCTGATGTCAACTACTCTTGAACTATTCACATGCCTATGGCCATTTAGTCTCACTGTGTAGAAGAAGGCGTTTGACATGGCTTCAAGGACAAGCAACAGCAGCCTGCTCTTTTCCTACAAGTATAATTACCCTGCTTGGGTGTCAAGAACCGTGGAAAATCTTCACTTGAGACGAAGAAAATATTGGATACACATGCTATTTGCAACGTATTCTGAGCGAAAATGGAATAAAGAGAGAGGAAACTGGGGGGATTGTTGATGAATGGAGCGGCGCAGTATGTTGGTGAAATAGACGAAAAGCATGGCGCGGAAAGGAGGAGATCACGAAAGACTGGGGCATGGGTGATTACAAGCGGTAATGATGATGAGTTTGACAAATTATAGAAGATATCGAGGGCTAGTAATCATCTCTATGCCCTTGCTGCGGAATAGATGGATCTAGAGTCGAGAAACGCGGAATTCCGCACCCTCAAAGAAGCACTCGATCAAACGTTCCATGACCCCACTATGCCGTTGGTATTTATATCTGGTAATGAACAGAGCCGCTGATTAGAAATCCAGGCTTGATAGACTATGGCTCGCACGTTGATTGGATTTGTAGAGCCAATCTCCTCTCTTTGAATGTCTTCGACCTGCTTTTACTGAGCCTTCAATTCCCTTCATTTACGCATATATATAGACGCAGATGTTCAATTCCGTCGCGTCAATATTTTCGCCATTCACACGAAAGACCACATAAAACCCATCGATTGCAATCCTCAGACCGTCATTTACGAGTATACACCCACAATGGCATCCGAAACAGAGACCATGCTGGCGGTCTATGCGGCAAAAGGAGACGTGGACAACCCCCTGTCAGGTCTCACAGTTGGCCAAGTGCCCGTACCCAAGATTCCAGAAGGCTGGGTCCGCGTCAAGATTGAGGCCGCCACTGTCAACTACCATGACGTCTTCACTCTGAAGGGCATTGGCCACCACCCCATCACTTTCCCGATTGTCCTGGGCTGCGAAGGCGTTGGAACTCTCGACGATGGATCCCGTGTTGTCATCTACCCAGTTATGATCTCGCCTGGGTACATCGGCGATGAAACCAAAGACGCAAAGCGCAATGTCTTCTCGGAGCTCGTTGACGGCACCATGGCGGAATATGTTGCTGTCCCGAGAGCCAACATCTTGCCCCTTCCCAAGGAGATTGACCCTCTATCAGGCTCTGTGCTTGGGGTTGCCTGGCTGACTGCGTACCGGATGCTCTTTACAAAGTCTGGCCTTCGACCCGGACAGACGATGCTTGTGCAGGGCAGCTCAGGAGGCGTCAGTACCGCTCTGATCCAGCTTGGTGCGGCTGCTGGCATGCGCGTGTTTACAACTGGTCGCTCTCTTGAGAAGAGGAAGCTTGCAGAATCACTCGGCGCGGAGAGGACGTTTGATTCTGGGGAGACTCTTCCTGAGCAAGCGGACGCCGTGTTTGATACCAGCGGTGCTGTGACCTGGAAGCATTCAGTTGCCTCCGTGAAAACGGGCGGCACGATTGTGATTTGCGGTGGTCATGGTGGCTTTGAGTTGCCTACAGACTCGTTCCGCTTGATAGTCGACCAGCTCAGCATTCATGGAGTATATGCCGGGACGCTCGATGAGTTTCGAAGTCTTGTCTCGTTTGTGGCGGCCAGGAAGATTAAGCCTTGCATTGGAAAGGTTCTTCCGCTGTCTGAAGGTGAGCAGGCTGTCAGGTTGGTTTTGGAGGGCAAGACTCAGGGCAAAATGGTGTTGACAGTTGGTGATGTAGCTGTATAATGATCCAGCGTCGTGGCAGGGCAGGGTTTAAGCTGAACAGATGGAGGGACCTGGATAGCGCGAGCGTGGAGGGCGTGATATAGGCCGATATATTTGAACATTTGACTTGTAGCACTCTCAGAGACACTTGCTGTTAAATCCCGTGTAAATTGTTCATTACGTATGACCGAAATATCAATATCATCTCGTCCGTGACTATGGAGCTGCCCCCGCTACGATGTTGCTGGTGTGAGTGCTGGGCATATTCATTCCTCCTCGGGCGACAAACGTAATCAGCCCCAAAGAACATGTATCTTCCTCCAAGAGGAGTCTCATGTCAAAGGCGAGTTTCTCAAAGAGATGCTTCAGTAAGCCATTCATGCCGAGGGTTTGTGGCCCTCCTGAGCGGTATACCAATTCCGCAAGTCCACGCACATGCTGCCTGGAGGCAGGGATATTGCCAGCCTGGAGCTGTGGACATACAAGGTATATTAGCTCTGTCCTTTCAGCTGATTCACAAACACACAGGCTGGTTTTCTCACCTCATCCAAAGCCAAGGATATGATTGTTGCAATTATCGAGTCCCTCGCCGAGCAATCAGCCCTATCAATGGCGCCCCTGATGGCGTGAAGGCACGATATTCTATACCGTGTTGCTAAAGTGACGTATTCCTTTCTCCGATAGACTTCGTATAGGTGACGGCAGGTAGATAGAAAGGTACTGCTCAAAAGGCCCACGTGTGACATGGCCAGCTGGATCCAAGCCATTCGCAGCTGGTGGTGGTCAAAACTTGCATCTCTGAGTATCACGCACTTGGATCCATATTGGGTGGTGACGATTGTTATGTCTAAATTCAAACTGTTAGCGAAGATGATGTCGTCTCTACGCCAGACTACCAACCACCAGCTACAGACAAACTCACAATGATCAAACAGGTAATGCTCCAAGGTCGAGAGGGGCCTGACAAAGCATCCAAAGGGATCCCGACGGCTTGATGCAAGGTGATTGACGGGATCAGGAGCCCCGGTTTGACACATAGGCATTGTTTCAGCCAAACACCGGTTCCTCACAACGATGGATTTGGCAACTTCACCGTCCCCTGGATGTGGATCAACCGGCGCCACATCATCGGCGTGGGGAACTTCTTTGCGGGCAAGCTTTGCTCTTGCATGATTGACCCGAGCAGCGTGTGAGTACGCGCGGCGCTGCAAGTGAGAAGAAGAAATTTGCGAGGGGTGCGACAGGTTGATGAATTCTATCTTGCTTGCCATTGGTGAAGGGGCAGATGGACCATCATGCAGACATGGTCTTGGACGTGGGGATCAGGATGAAGCCGGCAGGTGGGAGATAACAAGGACTGGCATGCAGTGGCAAGGAGGAGAAAAGATTGGCCACCGTCAACTGCCTCGAAAGTCGGCATGTAAAGCGTAGGTGAAGTCATCTGGGAGAAGGTTGATGTGATTACGAAACATGAGCAGATGCCGAGATCAATGTACCTTTGTACTCTTTCCTCATTGGGATAGATCCATCTCGGGCTGACCGGGATCCTTGCAGGGGCCTTTTGAAGACTACAGGGACGCTCACGGGATGCTGGTATTGGTGGACTCATTCAAATGTGCCTGGATAATCAAGTTTGTAGGCAGCTCAATTGCGAGAATCCCTGGTGCTAGATATTGAGCCGTGACGTGAGGTTGAGGCCTCAATACTAGATCAAGGCTCGAAGAGATGAAAGGGATCACAGGCAGGAGGTCGACCGGATTGATCACGTTTGGCGAGACTCAAGAGTAAAGAGAGGGTTGGCCAACAAACCTCATGTCATTCATACAGACGGAAAATTGTCAGAGATATAATGAGCTTGCTTTAATATTATTGCAAAACTTACCGTCGATCAACAGACGACGACCTGGCGCAAGTGCAACACAACCACTAACAAAAAAACGCCACTCATTTTCAACCAATATTGCAGTATTTCGTCTGGAGCATCGGTAATGTACATAATGAAGACTCACACATGACTAGCAAAGAGTTTGAGACCCATATCACAAGTATCAAAGTACTCCTTCTAAAGACGGAATAGAACCCACCTGCAATGTCGAGACACGGCCTGCATAACTAGGGGGTTGTGGGTAGGAGGAGACTATAACCATGTCAGGTAGTTTGCATATATATGTAGATGCTTATAGCTACAATATTAGGGCCAATATGAAGTAGTAGAAGAAGACGTTCGACGGCGACCGGGCTTACTGCTGTTTGGAGATATAAGTAGTTGCTCTCCCATCCAGTAGATACGATCCATCAACCCATTCTCAACCCTCTCTCCACAATTGTACTCCTCTGCGCTCATCGATGATGACTACATCGAAGCAATCCAAGGCCAACGTGGCCATCATCATCACTAGCACTCGAAAGCTCAGAGTCGGCCCCGAAGTCGCCACCATTGTCAAAGACATTCTCGAGAAAGAAGGCGGAAACGAAGCAAAGCTCTCGCTAGTCGACCTAGCAGACTTCAAGCTGCCCATCTACGACGAAACCGTCGTTCCATACCAAGTCCCCTCCCAAGCAACCTACGCCCACGAACACAGTCGCCGCTGGAGCGCGGAAATCTCAAAGTACGACGCCTACATCCTCATCGTCCCCGAATACAACTACGGCATGGCGGGAAGCACCAAGAACGCGATCGACTACCTCCGGAACGAATGGATGGGGAAGCCGGCGGCAATTGTCAGCTACGGCATGACGGGGGGCAAGAATGCCTCGGAGCAGGTCAAGGTGTCGCTTGAGGGGGCGGAGCTTCGGGTGAGCCCTACGCGGCCGCAGCTTGTTTTTGCAAGGAAGGAGGGGGAGGTGCCTGAGATTATGGATGCCATGCACAAGGGTGAGCTTGGTGTGAAATCTCGCGAGGTCTGGATGACTGAGAATAGGATGGACATATTGAAGGCTTTTGAGGAGCTGAAGCTTGCGTTGAAGACTCCTACGACGGACAAGCCATGATTCTGATTGGTTGTAGACAGAGTCGTGTGTCTCAAAGGCAGGAGTTGTTCTTCAAACTTCGATTAGCTATACGGTACCGGCATCCATGGCATACCATATATTTAAAATCAACCCATATTCAAGCACTACTCAGAACTTCCATCTCCTGGCCACAAACTACATATAAAGCCACACCGCTTCAAGTGCCCTATGCTACTGCGTCTCCCACGTTGCTTTGTCTCACATTCTACAGCCTATGCCCAGCTAAGCTCAATCTTTTCGCCCACCTGCTTACTGTTGAACCACTCTACAATCTCAATCCTCTCTTGCACAGGCTCCGCGCCATCCAGCGCACGCTTCAGAACCAAAGCCTCAGCAGCCCACCACACGATGGCAGACGCAAAGTTTCGCGCAATGCATTGCCGTGACCCTTTGCCAAAGTAGAAGCTGTCCCGCAGCATCTCGGGCGTACACTCCAGCCAGCGCTCTGGCAAAAAGTCACACGGCGCCGGAAATACCTCTGGGTTCAGATGCAGTGCGTATGCACCGATGCCAACGCTCGTCCCGGCCGGGATGGCGGGCAGGCCTGGGACTTTAAGACCGCCGGATGGGACGATTCGAGCGAGGCGAGTGGGATTTGCGAGTGCGAGACGGGCAGCCTCTTTGACTGCTCCGGAGAGATAGGGAAGCGATCGGGCATCGGTATCGGGATTCTGTACGATCTCTTTGAAAGCAAGGTCGTATCTAGCAAGGGGGCGTCAGTTCGAAGAAATCTCTTGTGTGTATAGAGTCCATTAAGAGCTCACTTGTCAGGGGCTTGAGCCATATGCCAGCAAAGGACGGCCAAGATCCGCGCCATCCCGTCTGTTCCTGCAAACATGATGTCGACGACTTGCGCAATAGTCTCTTCTCGTGATATGCCAGCCTTGAGCAGTCGTCCTTGGTACGTTGCCTTGTCACCCTGCGTGATGCTGTCATCAACGACCTTGGCAGAGAAGCTATGAACGGTATTGATGCTTCTGGTGATTGATACATGGTTCTTGTCGATGCTTGAAGCACAATAGTCGGCTACGCTGAAGAGCCAGCTTGGAAGATGGAAGAAGCGCCCTGCCGCAGCGAAACTGTCGACGAAGCCTGTTGCACTGAGTCTTTCGCTGCCGACACTGCTGAAGCAATCCCCGACTAGATACTCCGTCATGACGTCCATCGCCATGCAGCGGAACAAGTCCAGCAAATCGACTGGTGCGCCTCCTGCGAGAGACTTTCTGCGCTCTAGTTCAGACAATGCCGTGTTGATGATCCGCTGCATGGCCGGCTTGCTGTTGTTAATCGCCTGCTGTGAAAATAGAGGCGCCACTGCCTTGGCCCGTATTGCTCTATGCGCATGATCCACGGCTGAAAATATGGTGGGAAAGCCGTCGATGTCAAAGTTTCTGTATGCGGGAACCTTGAGAAAGCCGCCGTTGTCGACATATACGGGAGGGACGGCTGCTCCGTCGGATATGTCGATTTCGTTGGGGGCAATGCGAACGACTGGTCCGTATTTCTTGTGTAACGCCGCAATGACTCGGCATTCGATGCCTTTCCAGGCGATATACCAGTACCAGGTTGGGGTGAGGCGAGCGATGAGAGGGCCTGGAATGTGTCGGAGACGGTCGGTGGCCAGTCCGTGAAGGGCTTTCAGTAGTAGAATCGAAACGACCGAGAGCCCGATGGACAAGGGACTCAGAGACGCCAGAAGATGGGCAGTGAATGTAGCATTGACTGCCATTGTTATTGATGCTCAACGTTGATGTGGCGGACAGTTTGTCGATGGGGATTGGATGGATTGAACTCGGTCTGTACATGTGGTCGAGCGGCACGAATTGAGGGGTTTGCGAAATCAGGGACTCACACCAGCGGCCATGCAGCTCGAATCCTGCGCTCATTGGTATGGAACTTCATCCATAGGTAGGGAGTTGACATGGAAATCCAGTACATGCTTGCCGCAGAGACAAGTCTCACTCAACCGCCTTGCCAGCCATTTACACTCGATCATCTCTGTAAAGAGCGGTGGTGACGAGAGCAATTGAAGACTTCGACATTTCTGTATGGCTCTTTGGAGTGGTTGATTAATCGGGAGACTCCAACAGCTGGAGATTGGAAATGTCAAGAGAGATCATCGCGAGGCCATCAACTTTACCGGATACGTGCATTATGAGCGAGTCGGTCCAGTTGTTGTCTTTTTTTTTTCTTGAAATGAGAGCGCGGAATCGGCATGTCTCGCGACGCACTTCGACTCGTCATGATCCCCAAATCTTGATGACCTGCGTGATCAATTTTCAATGTTACATCCGTGGACAGCTAGGCCACCAAGAAGAGGTCCGGAGACTTCGGTGCCGGCAGCGGAGCGACCGCTATTTATTGCTCGACCCTGCTGCAACGAGATGCCATTTGGCGGCTTGGGTTGATTGCATCATTGTGCATCCGACCCTTGACCATTCGAATTCAACCCCCTTTCGGCGCGCCGAGTCCATGGACTTTTGAGATTCCTCGGCATTCCGGGGGACCCCCGACCGCCGCTCCGTTGCTTCTCCACCCTGCCCGGCCTCGTTTAGTGATCTTCGTCTGGGATCTATTACCGAGATGCTGCTGCATATTCCTACCATGACTCGATTCTTCAAGACTTGAACCACATATGGCCCCTTTTGACATCTTCCATATAGCCTGATATCGACCTTCTCCCCCCTTTCCAGCCTCGAGATGGAGAGATTACTCATCTTATGATGTAGTCTAATTCAACTGAACAGACAAAGCATCATTCTGATATATAAACTGGGGCAACACCACCACCCAGCGAATCAGCGTCTGATCCTCGGCTGACGTTGGATTCAAGTCCGAGGTTTAATATCCCGAGGCTTCCTGCTCATGCAAGTCGAAAGCCCTTCCTCGTCTCTATTTCCCATCAGGTCAAAGGAAGAATCCCTTTGGAGGCTAAGCCCTGCGAGAAAACGAGCAATATCGAAGCTATTACCCATCGAAGAGGCCGAAAGGGGACAATCATGTCGACTCGTCGCTATCGCTCTGCCATTGCCTGCCAGACCTGCCGGGTGCGCAAGGTGCGATGCAGCGTGTCCATGACGGGAGTGCCGTGTATTAGTTGCGAGCAGGACCAGACGGAATGCGTCTTGAAGCCGAGACAGGGCAAACGGTAAGACAACAAAAGCTCTCTCTATCTCTCATGACTCCGTAGGACATGATGGGAAAAAAGCCCTTGGCATCTGTCTAGCCGGATTGCTAACTGCAAGCCACACGACAACGTCCCACAGCTCTCGGCAGGGCAGCAGCAACACTACCGTGTTCCCGGCTCCGCGTAACTATGTCGAGAGCTCGGCAATGCGAGACACCGCTAGTAGCAGGCAGAGCAGAGGTCCCAATCTCTCCTCGCCAGAGTCTAGCCCCGGGGTGGACGCTGCGCCAGTCCGGGATTCACAGGCGCCGCTGGGCACGCCTGATACCAGAGTTTCAGCTGCGTCCAGTAACCCCAGCACTGCCGACGAGGAGCAGCTCGGCGTTGAAATGGTGGAAGCGGCTCTGGGGCATCCGCGAAGAGAAGGCCGGGTTCCGTACTACATTGGTTGGTACATCCCCGGATATGAAAATCATCCTGTTCTATGCTTTTTCATTAACTGACAGATGATCCATCCCTGCAGGCGAGCAAACAGGGGGACCGACTTCGACTATGCACATATGCACAACTGACCACGTCATACCAAAGCATCTCCTCATGCCGGCAGCAAAGCAGACGATCCTCACCGAGGATGAAAAGGCCTTTCTCCGCAGCAAGGGCGTCTACTCGTTCCTGTCAGAAGCGTCTTCCGACAGCTTGATCCTGGCGTATTTCCATCATGTCCACCCCATGATGCCCATTTTGGAAGCCGACAAGCTGCTAGAGTATCACCGCTCGAAGCGGCTGAATGAGTATAATCTGATATTGCTATGGGGCCTTTATACGATTGCAAGTAATGTGAGTCTAGCAATCATTCTTCTATTTGATCAGTGATGGACCTACAGCTGACTTTTTTTTTTTTTTTTTTTGCAGTACATGCCTGCGGATGTATATGAAAATGAAGGCTTTGCATCCCGAAAGGCCTTCCGCGCCGAGATGTTTGCTCGTGCAGTTGTAAGTCTATTCACACCTGCACAAAGGGTACCTTTGCATCATCATGCTGATCCTCGACATAGTGTGCATATCACAATGTCGGTGAAAAGAACAACCTCATCCTCCTCCAAGGAGCCCTGCTTCTGGGCTTCTGGAACTCAGACATAGAAGACCACATGCAGCCATGGCAGTGGAGCGGAAAGGCCATCAACCTCTGTCAGATCCTCGGCCTCCACCGCGACATCGACTCCGTCGGCTACAACTCGTCCATCACCGAACGGCAGCGCTCCCTGTTCCGCAGACTCTGGTGGACGTGCTTCTGGCGAGACCGCTGGCTGTCCGTCTCCCTCGGGAGGCCGTTGCGCATCAACCTCGACGAGTCCGACACGTCGGACCCTCTGGTCTCGGACATTGCCGTCGATCTGGAGGGGATCCCGGAGTCGGTCACTTCGGCCTACTTGCCGAGGGATCTGCCACGGCTGGCGGAATACTGGACGCAGCTTATACGGATGACGAAGTTGCTGGGCAGGACGCTCACGACGTGCTATCAGCTTCGACGGCCAAAGCCAACGATTAGCCAGATTGATGCCCTCGAGGCAGAGTTGATGCGCTTGAATATGCCGGACCATCCAGATCCGATGCTATCCCGACTGGCAACGTTCTACTATTACCATCTGCAGCTACATTATCAGTCAGTTATCCTTCCTCCACCTCGCCATATGATATTTTACTAATTGATTGATGCAGAGCCTTACTGATCACATTCTATCGGCCGTGTAGCGTAGAGTCTCCTTCTGATCTTCCCACCTACCGCCAGAGGGAATGGCAGCAAGAAATGCAGGGAAAGGCCATGTCTGCCGCCTCCAAGACGTGCAACATTGTCTATGCTCTGGCCCAGGGCAACTTTTTTTCCTACGCCGGGCCAATGACGTGAGTTTATCCCGTCTCCTCGGATTCCGTTTCTATCTACTATTTGAAAATACTGATCATGGCGAGTCATTAGTCCCACGCTTCTCGTCCCTGCAATGCAAGTCTACCTCCTCAACTGCAAATACGGCGACGCCCTCTCCCGACGCCTCGGCCTCAACATGCTAAACATGTGCATGATGATCCTCGAGGAGCTCCAAAAGACATATTCCGTCGCCTCCGTATGCAGAGGCATCTTTGGCAAAGCCATACAGCAGCTCTTCCCCGACGACGCCGCCAGCATCTCGCTCACGCATTCCCTTCCCGAGCAAAGCGGCGGCGGCGGCGGCGGCACCTCCTCTTCGTCCCCGTCTTTGCCCGTGGCCGAGCAGCAGCCGCTTCCGCCTGTGACGGCGGCGGTGGCGGATGCTTCGCTTCAGATGGAGCTTTTTGGTGCGAATGCTACAAAGGCTGATTTCATTGATGCGCTGACGGCGGAGGCGTCGATTTTCAGTTTTGTTGACATGCTGAACTTTGCATAACTGTTAATTCTGTCTTCTCTTTTCTATACTAGGATGTGATGAGATTGGTGTTGGAATAGGAAATAATGAGGAATGATGACTGTCACCAGGAGTATTAATATCACACCACTTTACGACGGTTGAAACGAAATATCTGGTCTATTTGCAGGCCTGTAAAGACTTGAGAAAACGAGGCGGGATGAAAAATAACAGATCAATACGCTCATTGACTCGCATGACGAATGCATAAGAGAATGGATAGGCCAGTTCTTATATTGCTGTTACGGCAAGCGGAGTACGCTCGATCACTTAATCGATTTGCTCGCTATCCTCAACGCCTCGATTTCTATTTCCTTTATGAGTCAACGAATGATAAGAGATATTGTTGGGCTGGGACTAGGCTTCTGGTGTATTTTTGGTAGTGTTAATGAACCTTCCTTGCGCTTCGTATTCACGGCTACCTATATCTCATTCAAGCTATTCTAACGACTGGGCCAACATTGTGGATATACTGGACATGACATAAGGCAGCATTGTGTCTTCGTTGAGAAATTCTTTTCACAAGATTGATAGCTAAGGAACTATAGTAACGGTATAACCGCATGCAGAATAATTCATAAGATTGAGTGTGTCTGGAACTCCTTGACAATCTCCAAATCCCGCATAAGCCAACTCTCCCGCCTCGATCGCAACAAAGCTCATTAGCATTCTGACAGTTTCTTCAACACTCGACTTAGTATGGCCACATACGTATCGTCAACGAAACAGCATCATGCTGACGAGAAAGAGCGCGTGTTAAGCGGGCGCTCATTATATTAGCTCTCTATCCAAGCAGCAAATCCTTCTCATTCATAGTCGCACCAAAACCCAAACCCGTTATACCTAAAATTCCCCCCAGAATCATGTCCCTCCTTCAGTCCGTCCCCGGGCTAGAAACCTCGGCAGACTGCACCCCCCAGCTATCCGTCTTGGCCAGGTTCCGGCGGCTCGAGTCCCGGCTGAGAATGCCCGGGAAAATCATCGGGTCGCTGCCAGAAATGTGCGCGTCTGCGGTGACGTTGGAGGTGCTGTGGTGAGTCACGCCCGAGATGGGCGTCGCAACGCCAGACGGAGCTTCAGTGCCGCTTGCAGAGGGGATGTTGGCGTTGTGTGCCTTCAATGCCAGATCGGCTTTAGTGCTCTTCTTCTCAGCATTCGGGTCATACGTTGCGTATCGGCCAAGTCTATACAACACCGTGTCAGCAATCACTCCATGAGAACAGCGGGAAAGAAATCACTTACACCTCCCGCTCTGTCAGCAGAGTGTGATATCTATACTCCTCTCTCCGGTCAGGAACATTCGTCTTGGCCATGGTGTTTCCCTCTCTACCCGGCCTGTTAAAGTTGGGACCAAGCCACTGCTCCTTCACAGCCGCCTCGTAGCCGCTCTGCTTGACCGAGTTCTTGGCCAGCTCGCACATGTCGGTCGGGCTGAGCTTGTAGATCTGGGCAGCAACCGCGTATTCCTCCATCAGCGGCTCCTTTGTAAACGCAAACTGCAGCGGGTCGTCGGTCGAAAGCGACACGTTGAGGCCCCTCCTAAAGTATTGAGGGAACGGGTTCCGGTCGTATGACAGGAACAGCGCGTTGTTGCTCAGGGGCGACATGGCCACTCCAATCTGTTCCAGGTAAAACACGTACTGCAGCAGCGGGACCTTTCGGAGCAGCACGCCGTGGCTGATGCTGTGGCAGCAGAGCGCGGCGCTGGCCAGATGCTCGGGGTCTCCGGCTTCGGCGCAGTGCGGCCGCAGGATCAGGGTATTGAAGCCACGCTGCTTGCGCCACCTGTTGAGGGACACCATGTTGGAGAAGAGGTAGTAGATCCAGTAGTTGTACGGCGGGTTCTGCTTCGTGTTCCACTCCTTGGGGACGGGGAACTTCCTGTACAGGCGCCTCTCAATCTTGCTCTCGTCGTCCACGCTATCGAGACCGACGACGCGCTGCAGGAAAATGTGCAGCTTCGGGTGGCTCGAGGGGTCCTGCGTGACCTCGAACAGGGGCTTGAAGATGTTGGTGACGACCTGCTCAAACGACTCCATCAGGCCGTTGTCCTTGTAGACGTCATACAGCCGGGGAATCTGAATCAGCCAGCGGACGTTTTGCGAAAACAGCTTGTTGTCGACGACCCAGGCTGCGAGCTTGTCCCAGTCGTCGGGTGATTTGCCGTAGATGGAAAGCCGCCACTCGGCCATCTGGTACTTGCTGGCTTCGAGATCGGAAATGACCTCCTTGGTGAGCTCGGCCAGATAGCGGCCCTTGATGAGGTTATCCGTCTTGAGGAAAATCTCTCGGAGCCGAGACTCTCCGATGGGGTTATATTTCAGGTTGAACTTGTCAAATCTGTGAAACGAGTCTACGTGTGCCTGTTTCCAAGTCAGCGTGTAAACACCCACCAATGCTTTTGATCAACGTACGTGCATATCCAGCGTATCGATGCTCAAGTCATACGCCGTCAGATTGATACTGGCAAACACCTCCGCAAGCGTCAAGTGCTTCCCGTCACGATACAGGACAATCTCGTCCGGGTTCTTCTTGAGCTTGCTCTTGATGAAGCGCAGCAGGTGCTTCTGGTTCATGGACGCCGAGTGGTGCACGTGGGTGTCGACCTTGCGGACGTTGTAAAAGTCTCGGTGCGGCACCTTTTTGCTGTCGGCCGTCTCCTGGTACTCGTTGAGCAGGGCGTACAGGTTGAATTTGCCTTCGAGGTACTGCAGGCGGCGGAAGGCGAAGCTCTTGCTCGGGCCGTCTGACGAGGCCGCCAGGATGCTGTCGAGGTCCATGTAGAACTGCCTGATGGTCGGGACCTCGAAGACGGGCGTGGTGGACTGGGAGTCCCTGAAGACCTCGTAGACGCCGGCATCCGTCAGCCTGAACGTCAGGCTGTCGTCTCGGGGAGGCAGCGGCATGAAGTGCTCCATGTCGAAGACGTCTCCCGGCTTGTCTCCAGGGGGGTAAATCTCCCAGTCAGGGCTGTCTCTGGGGTCATCTCCAGGGCGCTGCAGCGAGAGTTCCAGGTACTTCCGCCTCAATGCGATGATGTCCTGGATGCTCTTGGAGATGGAGCTCAGCTCTGCCGTGACCTGCGGCTGGGGATCGAGGAAGTTGATGTTGGAGACTCCCCTGGACGCCTCCGCCGCGAGCCGAGCAGTGTCGTACCCCTGAGCGGAAGGCTTGCCCACAGAAGCCTTGCCCACCGAGGCTGAATCGTCCTCGTCATACTCGAGACTGGCGACGGGGTCGGTGTATGAGGATGCATGCGTCGGCTCTACCGCGGTCGAGCCCTCCAGCTGGCTCCGCTGGTAGAACAGCTTCGCGTCCGTCTGCGACATCTGCCGCTCCACGACGGAGTCGTAGAACGTGGTGCGATGAGGAATGTCTCGAGGCAGCACGTCATCCTGAAGCTGGGCATCTTCCTCGGGCAGCAGCGGCGGCGGAACCTCGAGCTCCCGGTCACTCTCCTCTGCCATGTGGGAGCTCATCCTCTCTTTGGCCCCCAGGTCACAATCACCTCAGTCTTTTTATTTTACGACTGAAGAATGGTGATGGAGGATGAATTATCCTCTGACTTTTTTTTTTTTTTTTTTTTGTAGGTGTTGCGTCAATTAGAGTTTATTTGGGCAAAGTTATGTACGACTATGGAATGCACAGCAAATCGCGGTCGGGTAATCTGGCGGCGTTTCTGGGGCACATTTTCGGGCTGATAGCAAGCCAAGATGATGCTGCAGAACTTGTTTGTAGGACGAGAAAAGAACAAGGAAAAAGAACAAAAAAAAATGAGGGATAAGAAAGACGAGTAAGCTCAACATACCGAGCGGATGATGGATAGGACAAAATGGGGAAAAGAGTCAAGAAGTATTCAGTTATTGCAAAGTCCTTGACGCAGCAGGAGTGGCAGACGTGAGCCGTCCGTTTGCGAAACCTTTGTAAGAGTGAATCTCCTCAACTAAAGAGGCGTCTCCAGGGCTATTATATAGATAGATAAGCTACGACCTCAGTCCACCTTGACAGATCGGTAACTACTCCGCAATGAGTCAAATCACCGGCTAATGACACACATGAAAGCTGCTTCCAGTTCCACTCCGGCCGGGTGCCACCGAGCTATGCGGAGGGTGCCTATAAGCGGGGATATGCATCAACAGAGGTAATTGTCCGCCCTTGGACTTCAACCCCATCTCATGCATCACCGTCAAATAAGTCATCTCGACATTCTCATGTCATACAATCCCACACATCATCTCATAGCTTGGACAAAAAGATGCAGCTTTATATGGCATTAGCAATTGTACCTGGTATAGTGCATCAAAATCCGGCCCCAAGTATCCCACCTCGTACTCCCACTCGTTGTTTTCTAACGTGCCGTGATATGATACATGCGTTTCAGGGAGTGATTCCACCTACTCCAGATAACCATTCGCCTTGACCCAGTCCGCCACGTCCTGCCCATCTCGCTCCACCCAGGAAATCTTGGATCGGATAGAGTCCTTGCTTTGTGCGAGCGACTGGTCGTATCCGTTGGTGTTCTTATCACTGAAGAATTTCTCGACGCGCGCCAGCTGCTCGGGCTTGGTGAAGCCAGACGTCAGCAGCGACACCATGGCGGGGAGCATCGGCAGGTTGGGAGGATGTCTCTTGTAGAGCTCCTCCCAGTTCTCCGTCATCCAGTTGAACAATGCCTCGATACCCTCGGGGTGGGTGCGCAGTCCGGAAGCGGGCATGTAGATGTCCTGGTCTCGGACCTCGCCGTTCAGCAGCAGGGACAGAGTCCTCTGGATGAGCTCGGGGTCCTTAGCGCGGCCAAGAGATCGGAGGCACGTGTTGCGCTCGTCGCTGTTGGTCGACTCATGGTACAGTTTGATGATGCTCTCGTACTATGGCGATGTGTTTAGTATATGTCTTTCGAGTAGCTCTCTAGCATTTTCAGAGTATCGAGACAAGCTTACCTCTTCTTTGCCGCCATACTTGAGGGCAATCGCAAACACGCTCTTGCGAATGTTGGGGTGGATAGCCGACTTGTCGCCGGCGATGAACTTGGCAAACATCTCCTTGGAGGCGGAAATGATGGTCTCGTCGCCGCTCAGGCCAGCGCTGCCAAAGAGAGTGGCCTTGAACTGCTGCTCGACGTGGCCATCCGAGTCAGAAAACTCCCATCCAAGCTGGTGTGCCTTTGCGCTGACGAGCTCCCTCAGGAAAGCTCGAATGCCATTTCGCACGGCCTGATCCTCAAACATCCAAGCAGCTTGGATCGATCCGAGCCGGGAGATGATCTCGTTCCAGACGACAAACTCCGTCTCGGCATCGAATCCCTTCAGCAGGTTGAGGAAGCCCGACGTCTTTCCGTAGCCGGAGCTGGAGAGCGCGGCAGCATCGGCAATCATGCCGGCCCTGTCCTCCGTCGTCAAAAGACCCTCCTTTGCGGCTTGGCCCAGCTTCTCCAGGCGGCTGGGGGTGTAGAGCGTTCGGTAGATTCCGGTGTGGTTAGCGTTGAGCTTGAAGAAGTCGAGGCTGGGCACCGGGAAGTCCTTCTCTCGCTCCTTCAAGGCGAGTGTCTCATCAACGCCATCCTTGGTCCTGAGACCCAAGAAGACGGGGTACAGGACCTTGTCTTCCTCGGGAGTTGCGTCGCCCGTGCGGAGGAAGCGGTTCTGCTTGACGTGGATTGCATTCTCGCCTTCCTTTTCGGTAACAGTAAGGACAGGGTATCCGACGCTCTTGGTCCACGCCGTCATGACCTCGTGGACAGGCTTCCCGCTGACCTCGGCCAAGGAGTCCCACAGGTCGCTGGTCTGCGTGTTGCCGTAGGCATACTTCTTCAAGTATTTGCGGACGCCCTCCAGGAACGTCTCCTCTCCAAGGTATGTGGAGATCATGCGGAGCACACAAGATCCCTTGGAGTAGGAAATGGCATCGAAGATTTGGTTGATCTCGTCAGCACGACCCACGGGAACCTCAATGGGGTGGCTGCTTCGTAGGGAGTCCAACGACAGCGCGGACTGCAGGTCGTCAGTGACGTATGTCTGCCAGACACGCCATTCGGGGTAGAAGATGTTGCAAGAGTACCACGAGGCCCAGGTGGCGAAACCCTCGTTCAGCCAGAGACCCTCCCACCAGTCCATTGTCACCAAGTTTCCGAACCACTGGTGGGCCAGCTCATGCTGGACAACCTCGGCCACGCGCTGCTTGGTTGCGGCACCGCTCGCCTTCTCATCCAGCATCAGGTCGACCACTCTGTATGTGACGAGACCCCAGTTCTCCATGGCTCCCTGGGCGAAGTCGGGGATGGCGACTTGATCCATCTTGGGCAGGGGAAAGTCGATGCCAAAAGCCTTCTCGTAGAATGCGAGAGTCTTTGCAGCAAGGTCGACGGAGAAGCGGCCGTGCTCAATGTCGTGGCCCGGAGGGGCATAGACTCGCACGGGGACTCGGAAGTCGCGCGACTCGATGTAGTTGAGCTCGCCGACAACAAAGGCGACGAGGTAGGTGGACATGAGGGGAGAGGGGTTGAAGTGGACGGCTTTCCTGGTTCCGCCGGTGATCTTGGATTGGACCTCGGTCTCGGAGGCAACGTCCATGTTGCTCAGGCACGTCAAGTTCTTGTCGGCAATGAGCGTGACGGTGAACTTGGCCTTGAGAGCCGGCTCGTCAAAGCAGGGGAACGCTCTGCGGGCGTCGGTGGGCTCCATCTGGGTGCTCGCCAGGATGCCCTCGGTGCCGTCCGGTCGCTTGTACTTGGAGCGGTAGAAGCCGGCCATCTTGTCGTTGAGCTGGCCGGTGAAGTCGATTGCCAGCTGCACCTTGGTGCCCTTTTCGAGGGTGTGGGGGCCATTGAAGTCGAACTTGGTCACTTGGCTATCTTCGTCGTAGGAAATGGCAGGCGTGGCACTGTTGAAGAGGAGCTGTTAGACCATCTGATTCGACAGAACAAGCCACTCAGTACAGGGACGGAGCCTTTGGTGTCTCACCTAACGACCTGGCCACCAGTGGAGAGCTTTGCGCCGTGAATCTCGAGCTCGAGCGTGTTGAGGGAGATGGAGCTCGACGTCTCGGCAACATCGAGGTCAATGACGACAGAGCCGTCGTAAGTAAGCTTGTCAAAGTCGGGCTCGACGGTAACGTGATAATGGCGAGGCACGACGTTTGCGGGGAGAAGCTCGCGCTTGGGGGCTGAGGACGAGCCGCCCTCGAGACCAGCCCTGGCTCGACACATGGCGGAGCAGAAGCGGGCAGGCGGACGGTTTCGAGGAGGAAAAACCGCGGCAGCAGGGCGTCGAGCAAGACGGAGGCGAGGGAGGGAAAGGCTTGGTGAGGCAGACGAGTATAGAGGAGAAAGGGAAGAAGAAGAGGAGGAGGAGGAGGAGGAGGAGGAGGTAGAAGCAAGAGAAGCAGAGAGAGTGGTAAAGTGCCTTGACCGAAGCAAAGGCGGTGACAATGATGTGTAAGACGTCAAAGGCGACAGAGCTGGAGCTGAAGCAGAGGCAGAAGCAGAAGCACGACAGCTCCTGGCCTTGAGCCCCTCCAGCGTCAATGGCGGGGTCCCGGCGAGTACCTGTACTTTCCGCTGGTGGGGGGACAGCCTGGCCGCCCGGAGAGGCTGCAGCCACCCCATTTGCGCTGTGATGGGTGCCTGTACTGATGCAGACGGAGAGAGTCGAGAGACAAAGAGAGGACTTTTGAAGCTGGTCAGTATATCAGTCTTGGAGTTCTTATTGACCAAGACTAACCAGCTGGGGCTTCAATACGCTGCGGCGTCACGCGTTTGCATGCGCACGGCTATGCATGCGAACAGCAGCTCGCGCATCTCTTCACGCATTGTGCCGAAATTTTGCATGTCTCTGCGGGTCGGTTGCCGAGGTTTAACCATTTGACGGTGGCTTGTGCCTTGATCCATAGGTACAGTATAGTATTTGGTACGAATGGTTGGGGTTGGATAACCTGGAGAGGCCACCTCTTGCTCTGCCGAGGGAACTTTTGCCCTTCTACAAAAAGCATTCCGAAATGGAATGGTTAGGCGCATTCGGATGATATTGTACCTCTTATCACTTATTCAGTGCAAGGAAATCAGCAATGAGTGTTAAGTAGAAATTAGCAGCATCGTGTATTCATGTGTATTAACTCATAACAGATAACCCAGAGTATTAAGGCAGCGTAAGAAAGGCATTGTCCAGCTATATCCAACCCATTCCATGTTACAAAGGAAACGCAAATATCCAAAAAACACAGACTTGCCACTAAATGTTATCGTCGAGATAAAGTTCAAGCATGTGGCAGAAACGTGCTTCAACCCTGACAAAGCCGGTCCAGCGCTAACAGTTGCCAAAGACGGCAGCGGATACTGGTGTACACCATCACAGCTAACCACGCAATTATACATCAGAATGTCCAGTATCCTTTGGAGGCGTAGTATAGGGCGGTGTGTTGTGAAGGGATCCGACGTCATTTTTGTTATCGGCACTCGCGCCAGGCACAACTTCCTCGGCAGATATTGCATCCGGTTGAACCTCTGTAACCGCATGGCTTTCGGGAGAAGTGTATGAACCGGGAGAGGCGAGAAAAGCGGAAGTGTCAAACAGGGAAGAAGCGGTACACGATGTCGGAGTATCATACACTATTGTAGGGTGATTGTAGCCTTCAAACGATGTATGACTTCCGGGAGAAGTGTGCGAGGCAGAAGGGGCATAACCGGCGGACGAAGGCTGGAGCGCGGAAGATTCATACGCTGACGAGTCGTAGAAGGATTCGGGGGTGGCGTACAGTCCAGCATCAGCGTAGTAGGTAAGCAAAATGGGTGGTGTGGAAACGCTGTAAGTTGTAGAAGTATCAGGGAGAAGCATAGGAGAATGCGTAGAGGTTGCCCCTACGTTGACCAAAGACGGTACCGCAAGATGCCCAGAAGCTGGTATGATATTGTATGTTGAGAGAAGCGCGGGTTCGACATAGATGGGCGTAGCTGCAGTGTAATCTGGATATGCGCCTGCGGTGAAATGCGTGGCAAAATCTGTAACCTCAGTGGATGATGGAGCGGCCGCAAAGCCTGAAGATGCGGAGTGGATATGGTGATCAAGTGCAGGCTCGATGTAGAGCGGCGTATCTGCAACACAAGACGAAGAGGCAGTATAGTCCCAGGAGGCCGTTGTGGCGTCAACTGGAGGTGCAAAAGACGCTTCGTCCGACAACACAAGGGGGTTGTGCTCAGGAAACATCGTTTCGACATAAGCAGGTGTAGTGGCAAGCAGGTTCAAAGGTGTGGTCGCAGCGTAAGTTGGAGATGTGACCGTAGCTATCTGCAAAGATGTAGGGGATATGTATTCCGGAGGGGCAACATCGGCGTCGTAAGAAAACGTCGGCTCGGTATAACCGGCTGCCACGCTTGTTGTACTTGAAGCATCGATAGCTGGAACAACAGGGGGTACGATCATCTGGTACGGAGGGCGAGTAGCCAGCTGGATGCATTCCGTACACTGGCAGGGTGCAGTTATGCCATGATGAGGGCCAGACGTGACAAGCCCAGCATCATCAGGCGCATGCTGTGATCCAGTCACAGCAACACCCTCGATCGGGGCTTCGATAGCCAGTTGGCCCCATAAGTCAGGAGCCACAGGATCTTCGGGATTGATGTTCGTGACACTCATCAGCGCACCGCGATCAGAGACTTGATTTGGTGCCGGCAGAACCTCATGTGCGTCACCACCGTCGCTCCCATCGTCCGCATCCAGAGAGGCCAGATATCCAGGAGGCGTACCACGGAACATGCGCCTGACTAGTTTTTGGACAATCCTGAACGCCACTTTGGCCGATTCCGACAGGAACAAGAGCTTCCTCTGAAGCACAAGGGCAAGCTTGGCAGCGCGGTAAATGTCGTCTCGTCTCGGAACTGTCCCGGTCTTGTCGTTTACCACCACGTTGCTGAGCACCGTTGCCGTGTCGACAAGAGAAAATATGATGAAATGGAAACGCCCATCGCGAAAGGTGAGGAACTTAAGCCAGTTGTCCAACACTTTCACCAGGAGCAGTGTCAAGTCGATGACGACCCGGCGAAGCTCCAACATCTCCTCCGAAGTCTGGTCTGTGTATGTTTCCTTCATGTATGGTCGGAACGGGTTCAGGAGCATCATGTATCCCATCGTGTAGTTGTAGTGGCGATGATACTCGATCCAGACCTGTTCCTTGTCGTTTGACTTGTCTGGGTTCACCAATGCAAAGATAGGGGGAAAGCTCATCATCCAGTCGTCAACCATGCCCTTGTACTCCATGAGCTGCTCGTGAGTCTTCACATTCGACGGGGCAGAGAATCGCTCAGCCAGTTGGTGGACCAGCTCCGACTGCATGACCATGTGCAGCAAAGGCGAAAACTGTCCGTCGGGCTCGAGGGTCAATGACGGGCGCCCGGCGCGACACTTGCTGTGATCAAGCAAAGTCTGTCGAAACAGTCCCGAAGCTATTTGCCTGTGAGGCATTAGCGGCAATTTCTCACAGGGCGTTGACGACTCATGCCACAGCAAAAGCCAGAAAAGGGAGGGGTAGAGAGGAAGAATGGAGGATGGGGAGGCAATTTCCATGACCCTTGAGGCAAAACTCACCAGTCCCACGAGTCTATCACACACCAGGCTCTCCGCCGCATCTCCAACTCAAAATTCGGCAGAATATCAGCATCTTTCTCGGAGTCAAACCCTACCAGAAGGTTAGCAAGCTATTAGCATACGAGCTACTCCGGCCATAATGCAACGCACCAAGCTCCTGTGCTTCCCGAACAGCTGTGTTGAATACATGGCAGCATTCGGTAAACATGGCCTCAGCTTTGTACCAATAAACCGAGTGCAAGAGCCACAGGACATTGTTTCTGTGGTAGCGGCCGACAGGCGCCACGCCGTGGAGGCATCGTGCATGATAATGATAAGTTTCAGTGCGGTCCTGGCAACTGGCGTTGAGCATCCGCTCAAGCCTCGCCTGATAGTCGACTGGTAGATGCTGGCACGCACATGCGCACATCATCAGTAGGAGGCATGTCAAGGGGATGGGCAACGCATAGTTCCTGTCCCTCCGTTTCCACCAACGGTCGTATTCGCGACTGAAGTCGTGTCTGTGAAGGATGCCATAGTGCGGGTTCACGTTTCGGAAAAAGCTGATGATGAGAGAGTCTATCAAGGCAACATCAATGCCCAGTAAGCTTGAGGAGCATCACTTGAAGGCTGAGAAACAAGGCCATTCACGTACCCACGTGTTCCCGCCTCGGGAGAGCGTCCAAGGCACTCTGCAGTTCTAGACAAGTCGCGGCCGACCTCATGTACTGTTTTCCCTGTGGGCGTTCCCTGCGACTTGTCTATGCAAAAGGTAGGTTACATGTAAGCATGCCGTCACTTTCCACCACCTGGCAGTTGATGATGAACCAAGGGGGGGGGGGGGGTTACCATTCTCATCTGCGTACTAGATTGCCCGGCTGCCTGGCCATTCAAGCCATCTGGGTTCACGCCGGCGCTGTCCGGTCTGATAGATCCCTTCTCTCCGTCCATGTCGAGATCAGACTCGGAATCGCAGTCAGAGTCGGAATCATCGCTGCTGTCGTAGCGTCTTTTTGAGCCAGCTCCCCGACCTTTTGCTGTGACGTTGGCGGCTGTCTCAGCTGCTGTTGCAGCTCTCGCTTGACTCCGTTCACTCGCTTTGGTTGCGGATTTCTCTATGAATCGACATTCTCGTTGCGTTGAGCGATTCTTGCAGTGCAAGCATGGATAGATCCGGTTACACTTGATAGCAAGGGGTGAAATTCAGTACTTCTGCAGCGAGCTGCGAATCTGATATTTGGATTATGGATGGACTGCCTACCTTTTGCTTCCGCCGTTGGCACTCGGTGCACGAGGTCTTGAAGCGTTGGACGGGCTGCTGCAAGCTATCCATGGCTCCTCCTCTTGACCTGGGTTGCCCTGTTGTTGTCTCTTGCCTGGAAGGCGATGAGGAGGAGGAGAGCTATAAAAGAACAAAGACGATTGTAACGAGCTTAAGAATGCAAAGCCCTCCTCACATAACCGTCCATCGAGGTCGGGAAATGGTGTAAGCGTAGGGGAGCCCAGAGGAGGAAGAGGGAGATGAAGAGACAGCGAAACAGAGCAAAAAAGAAAGTACAACCGATCAGCCCCAGCCGCCAAGACGGCGATCAAACGGTGCAGATGGCCGAACAAGGGCCAGAAGCCTTGGAAGAAGCGCCAATGGCCAGAAACGCGGCATCTGGATTGGATTCGGATGCAGGAATTCTGGAGCTGCTCGAGATTCGGATCTTGAAATAATGGCAACGGTCGGGAGTGGGGCTGAGACAGCTGCTGCAAAGGAAGGCGCGAAGGAAGGGGGGGGGGGGTGACGGTGGAGCTGAGGCAGCACGAAAAGAGAATCGGGTAGTCACGTGACTATTAGCGGCGATTTCTCATCTCCAGCAAGGCGTTTGATTGGCTGAAATAGCCCAGGATTGGCTTAGTGGCCGTTGGCGGCCCCGTGCAGCGGGTCTAGATGCACAGATGCTCAGATGCGTTTTAGCGCGTGTGCGAGAGCATCAACTCGTACTGTGTACGAGATCCAGGAACCGGGGAATACATGACGATGCTGGCCATCTGACACACACGGCATTGGTAGAAGAGAATGATCGAAGATGTACCCCAGATCCTTGATCTGTTTCGGAAATTGGTCCCGATTGCTAATTTGAATAGCGTCGTACATAGCGGAGGTGAGGTAAATCTCACAATGAGAAGCAAATGCCAGGGACCCTCGACCGGGACTCAGCTCTAGATGCTTGTACAGATCTGACGGAGAGAGAGCAACGTCTTGTCGTCATCAAGGCGTCCGAGGCATCCAAGGCACCACTGCTTGGCATGCGGGAGGGTAACAAAAAAGACAGGCAAAAGAACAGACTCGAGATGCCCCTTGCCTTGGCATACCTCGCAGAAAGAACACACAGGACCTAGATAACATGCCTCCCCCCCTGTCCTCAGCCGCAGCCACACCGGCACCGTCGGGCCTCATGTTTATTTGCCAACCTGCATTGTCTTTCCAAGGGTTCCGGTTCTCAGGCCTCCATGCCAGAACGTGGCGCTAAATCTCCACAGACCGCGGGATGGCTTAACGGCTAGCACCTTAGATTGAAGGCAGGGTGATGTTGTGTGTATCCTGCACCTCGGCCTGCCATAGTGTAGCCAGTTCCTTGCTCTATGTGTAACCAAGATGAGGGCCTGGACTATCGTGCTGCTTTGGTCCATGTCAACCGTTATATTTAGTGGCTTAATCAATCTCGGTTGATCCAGTGCAGCGGGTAATACGACATCGAGGTGATAGCCGCCGTTAACCTGCGGCCCTGTATGTAGCACTGACGGTCCCGGCAGCTGTGGCTGTCACTCGTGCAGTCGGTGTGAAGCGATCCAGAAACCATGACCACATCATCACGAGAAAATCACGGTTGACCGTTATTTTTCTTTACTGTTTCATTCAGTCTCAATGCAGCATGGAAACCCCCTGTCTGGGCTATAATAGCCCCGTTGCAGGGTTTCACATCGTAACCGGACAGATTGTCGACTTACATGTACATAACGCACGTGTATGCAGCCTGCAGGAAAAAGCAAGAAAGGAATAATGATAGACACAGCTTCTGATTCGCCTCCTCCGGCTCATCAAATACCTGTCTCATTTCTTGTACTGCCTTATATTCCTCCACCTCCTGCTAATCTATCAGTCGCTCCGACGCTTTGCACATGGTGTGGCCTGTCCTCGTTGGCGTAGCCACTTCGCTTTGCCTGCATGTTCTCATCTCGCATCTATGTACCAAGAAGGCATCGACCAGAACCAACACACAGTTCACTCACACCCACCGTCAAACAGCCACCCTGGGTCCATCACTGAGTTTGGCTCTGCCAAAGTCTCCATTTCGGGGGCCGAAATAACGCTCCCCAGCGTTGCATGGAAGCCCTCACAGGTTGACAGAGAAGTAGACGGGCACTCTGATGAAACTTCCAATCGCATGATCGCATCTTTGTACCGATACTGGCCCTAAGCCTGATCCCTGGCTAGTTCCTGGCTAGAAGGGGTCTATAAGTTGCCCAAGTCGATGACCAAAATCACCTCGAGGTTGTTGATCATCCGTTGTGGCGTCTCATTTGCTTCATGCTGCTTCACGCCCTCTCGGCCAAAAGCCTCCGGCGGCTGCACCCGACTCCACCTCTTGTGGTTCTCCATGTCGCCGAGAGACTGCAGGACATTGGTCAGAGCGTCAAGTGCTATTTGCTCCCGCCGGATGCTGGTCACGGTGGGAGAGCGGCGGAAGGTTGCAAGGTTGAACAGGACCAGGGTGTCCAGAGCCGAAGGGCTCGACTGGATCAGAGACTCGATGGCTCGGATGTAGACCATGTCCCGAGCAGCAGTTGCCAAGGCCGGTAGCTGCGTCTCTCGGGGTGATGCTGGCTGTGCCTGATAGCATGGTAAAGCCTGATGTGGCAGTAGAAGAAGTGCATCCGGAGCGAGCCTATCGTGGGCTTCTCCGTTGCCAAACAGCCATCAGCCAGAAAACGGGCAGTGTGAGCTGCGAGATGCATGTATGGAGCAAGAAGGACGTGGGTGTACGTGTAGGTCCTGGGCTCCTTCTTTTCGCATACCGTTCAGCACCGGCTGGGCAACGTCTCGCCATCTGCCAAGGCCGGTTTCCAGGGACGACATGGTGTGCTGGTCGGCGGGACTCGAGGACTCAGCTGGCGCCAACGAGCATGAGGCCTTGATCCGCAATGTTTCAACCTCATCTGGTATCATTTGCAACCGCAACCACACCACCACTCGTTTGACATCACCACTCGTACTGTTCTTGTCATAGGAGTCCCTCCACTTTCGCATGCCGCCAGTCTAGACCACCATGGACATGGGCCGGCGAAGGCTGACGTCTGCGCTGTGGCTCAAGTCAGCAGCCCATTCGTAGTATTGAGAAGCAGACAAAACAAGAGCAGGGAGGAAGAGAGGTAAACTGTAAATTTGCCTACATTGCCATGGTTAGATAGGCAGCACACGTCGTCCTTGATTCGGCCGCAATAACGGTGTGCTGCACGCCCACAACCTCCTCGCTCCAAAGGGCAGAGTCCTAGCTCACGCACCATGACATCCGCCATCTGGACCCATGTGTAAAAGGTCAAGTGTCTCAAGTCGTCGGACGAGCCGTACCACTCAATCATGACCAGGATGGCCTGGACCAGCTCGAGTGATCGGTCTCCCTGGACCATGGCCTGCTCCGATAGGTCGATCCGTAAGTGAGGACGAAGCCTGCTGGAGAGGCTTTGGTCCGATCCTCTGCATGCAGCGGTGATTGCGGCGAGGAGCATTGTCAGTTGGTGTCTCCTCAGCCAGCTGAAATTTTTGGGTGCTGGAAAATGACACGATTGGATACTCTGGGAGAACAATGTAGATGGGCTCGTCGACTAGGTCAATGGCGTGCTTGTTGAAACCGGAGGCAAAGAGCTTCTCTAATGTTGACTGTAAATGGCAATTGTCCATCAACTGTTTATCCTGTCCAGGTATCATCCTCTCTCTTGCATCGGCGCTTCACCCTCAGGCGAATGAACAGTGGTGTCAACTTTGTGCTGAGAGAATGTTATAGGATCTTGGGCGTAGACTTTGCAGATGGCAACATAAGGGAGAGGCAACGAAAGCATATCTTGTGAGCTCGATTTGGCGTGAAGACGGCATTTCACGTTTCCGATGAAGTTTCTTGATCAGTGGGATAATGCCCCCGTAATCCATTGCGGCGCTGATTCACTAGACGGGAATCTCTCGTTACCCTCAAGATGCAGAGGGTAATTAACAAGGTAAACAATACGGGTTCTTTTTCTTGCCTGAGGCTACTCTTGCGATTACAATATGTACTCTATTGCGTAGAATGGCTATCATTTCTGTGGCGATATGTCTCCGTTTCCGTAAAAGGCCAACCTACTACATACTTCCCATGACCGCTCAACAACTACAGAGTTATAGCACAATAATTGGAGGGATACTGAACGGATATATAGCCCCGTGGAAGTTGATGGATCTCACGCCTGAACTGGCATCGTATCAGACCGCTTACTCTGAATCATTTTCCCGCTATTTAAGGCATCCAGGAGATAGTTTTTTATTGCTTGCTAGAAAATTCTGAAAGCGAGGGGGCAATTGGGTCATGCACTTTGGCGATTGAAGCTCACTGTAAATACTCTCGTACCCTGAGTGTCCGGATGCGTCGAACAGCAATTCACGACGTATAATAACTTGTTGTTTCTCGATCTTGCGACAATTGTTATCAATGCTAGTAGATATGACATACACGGTGTTTACTTTTCATCTTTATATACTTCAAAATTGGTTCTTCGTTCTCTTATCAACGCGAGAGACCTTGACCTCGAGTCACCCCCAAGACCTTCAACCCCAGCAGAGCCCAAAACCAGCAGTCAAGTCACTGGATCAACGTTCAACCAATGATTCAATTCTCATCAATTCAACAGCATTTCATGTGAACACCAAGTGATAAACAACTTTAATTATTTGTCTATTGTATATTATTAATAATGGAGCTTGAAGAAAATCCACTCCGCCCTTTGCTTGACATTGACACGTTGGGCGGGCTTAGCGTCGGCATCTGCACTTCGGCGTCCTTATAACCCGAGATGCACATAACTTGATCACTTAACTGATACAATGCATTAGAATTGCCATCATTTCTTTCATTATACGTCTTCGTACCATCACAGTCTTTACCGGGCTCTTCATCCTCAACATGACGATACGTATTCGCGACGCCACTGTAGACGACCTCCCGGCCATTGCTCGCATTGCCTCGGCAGCCTTTCATCCTGCAACAGACATCATTGCAGCGAGGCTTTTCCCAACTCTATTGCAGGAGCAGGAGAGTATAAGAGACAATGACATATATTCATGGAGATATGCCAAGAAGACAGCAAGCCTGTCCTCCCCGAACGCAGTCATGGTCGTAGCCATCGATGACGCTCTTCCCGTAAAGGACCAGGTTGTGGGCTTTGGCCTTTGGGACGTATACGATCACAAGCCCAAACCCCAGAACGCCACTCGCACCCAAGCGGATCTCGAGAAAACGGCCAATCAAGCTCGCACCGCCATCTACGAAGTGCCGCCACCTTCGTTTGACCAAGAGGCATACGCAGAGCTGCGCGCTATCGTTTCAGCCGACCACCAGGAGATGTTCGGACAAACAGGCATCAAGGACGTCTGGCGTAAGTTCTCGCCCGCTGCTCTCCCCTTGTCGCCCCTCGGGTACATTCTCCGCTACTCCCTCGACTCCCACTCCCCCCCCTTATCCGAGACTGCCTGAACGGGTAACTAAAAAGGAGCAATGAAGATCTTGATTATCTCGGAGTGGACCCGCAACACCAGCGGAAGGGCATCGGAAGGATGCTGCTGGACTGGGGGCTGAGTCGGGCTGACAGTGAAAATAAGGACTGCTATCTGATGGCTACGCCGGCTGGCAGGCCGTTGTATACAAAGAGGGGGTTTGAAGTGGTGAGGACTGTGCCGATATTCGGTGTATCGCACCACTCGATGATATTTAGACATGGCAAATAACGAGTTACAGCTCGCAGTAGGTATTATTTATCAAAAAAGTAGCACTTGTATCGCATTCGATATTCTGGTTAGTTTCCGTTCGGCACTGAACGGACGCTAGGGTGAGAAACCTGTCGGCCGAGAAGCTTGGAGCTGAGCTCGGCATATTCCTCTCCCCTACGTCCGAGTTGGCCGAGCATCGTTCAACTGTGAGCATCCATCTCAATGTTCCTTTCCCCTTACACTGCGATGTCTCCGTTCTCAGTTCCCTTGCATTGATGCATCTTTTGGCTGTACTGTAACATTTTGTATCACTTGACGTTACTCAAAATCGTACACGCCCTCCTCCCTTCGCCTTTTTGGTGATATCGCCGAGACAATACATAGCATCCATCTCATGGACCAACAACAGAAACAGCAGCAACCCTGTCTTCGCCGGAGACCCGCCCTCTCTTGCATTGAGTGTCGGCGGCGCAAGCTCAAGTGCGACCGGAAGAGCCCTTGCAGCCGCTGCGTCTCGACCGAGACACAGTGCACTTACACCATCTACCACCAGGGCAAACACCGAGCAGCGCATGGACAGGATGGCCGGATACGTGTGTCTTCCAATTCGATGCCAAGCCCGTCGACTATTCATCCAGCATCAAACCCATCACATGTCGATACAGATTGTTCAAGTATCGTTGGTACAGCTGCTAGCATCGGAGAGAGATCGGATCATGCTGGCCGGTCAATTGAGGCACGCGTCACAGCGAACTCAGCACTCGGTCCAGATGAGCTGTCAACCGCACCAGCGGCAAACGAGATCGAAATCCCGAATCGCTCCCGGCCCGTAGATCCCGAGCTTCGCGATCTCAGAGGGCGGGTGCATAGGCTCGAGAGGTCTATGATCCATGTCCCCGTGCATGATCTGTCCCAGGCCGACCGAGATATGCTCGCTGGTGAGGCGGGCTTGCCGGATGCGCGTATCATTCTGAACAAGACGAGGATTATGAGATGGAGCCACTGGGTTGGCATAGCAAAAGAGGTGCGTAGAGTGCCCGTCCCTACAGTCCATGTCTCTTGTGACGTAGTATTTGCATTGACTGCTAACACTTTGGCTGTACAGTTCGCCCCCCTCATCTCTTGCTACGGAGCAATCTGCGGCTACGGCGACGTCGACTCCTTTGAAAACGCCGAGACAAGGGCTCTCATTGTCAAAGTCAGCGAGTTGCTTCAACAGTGCAAGAGCGTAGCTAGAAATCTCAAGACCGGACGGCCTAGCAGATGCCTTTCCTCGCTGAGCTTTGATCTGACGCCCCCTACTCGCGAGGTGGCAGACAAGATGACCACCTTGTACTTTCAGTCTTTTGAGTCAACGCACCGCATCCTCCATCAGCCGACCTTCTGGAAAGTGTACAATAAGTTCTGGAGCAGTCCGGAGAGTGCTTCGGCCAAGTTGCGGCTCCAAGTCCTCCTCGTCATCGCGATAGGCTCCAGCCTGGCCTCTCATGGAGAAACGGATGCCGGACTCCGCAATATGGTCCATCAATGGATATACGCAGCTGAAACATGGCTCTCGGGACCGCTGGAAAAGGATCGTCTCGACATCTCCGGGCTTCAGATACACTGTCTGGTGATGCTGGCACGGCAAATCTTCTCCATTGGAGGGGACCTTGTCTGGATATCCTCGGGGTCGCTAATCAATCGGGCAATGCAGATTGGCTTGCACCGGGACCCCAAGCATCTCCCGAATATGTCTGTTCTGCAGATGCAGTTACGTAGACGGTTGTGGGCTACGATATTGGAGTTGGTTGTTCAGTCATCCCTGGACTCGGCTTTACCGCCGAGGATCTCCTTTGACGAATTTGACACGGAGCCACCGGCTAATTGCAACGACAGAGACATAGGAGAGGGGGTGACTGCGCTGAAGTCTCACAGCCAAGAACGATTCACGGGAACGTCCATGCAGCTCGCGTTACTTGATTCACTCCCCACGCGCCTTCGTATCCTGAACCTCCTGAATGGCCTGCACTCGGAGCTGTCCTATCTAGACGTGCTTGACTTGAGCGCGGATATTCTTGAGGCTTGCCGCCGCTGGAACACCTTTGCTAGGGAAAACAAAGCGTGTGGAGTGATGCCGTTCCATCAGAATCTGCTCGACTATCTTCTACGTCGGTTCCTCATCCCCCTCCACTGCCCATTTGCGCACAAGGCACGGACAAACCCGTTGTTCCACTATTCGCTCAAGGTGAGCCTAGATACTGCCATGGCGATAGTCCATCCAGAGCCAGATGAAGGTTTCTCCAACCTGATGGCGATTGGCGGAGGACTGTTTAGAGAGGGTATTCGCTATGCGATCAGCGTCATCAGTCTGGAGCTTCTTGCCCAGGTCGAAGCCTACTATCTGGATGGAACATTGCATCGAAACGCACACTACCTTGATCCCTTGAAAAATGTGATGGAGGAAATGAAGACTCTATCCTTGGAGCGGGTTCGCCAAGGAGAGACCAACGTCAAGGGCCACATGTTCTTGTGCACGATCATGGCACAAGCGGAGGCTATGCAACGGGGCGAACCTGGTGAGGCTCATATCGCAAAGAGCGCAAAAGATAGTATTTCGGTGTGTCTGGAACTTCTGCAGAACCGCCTTGGTACTTCTGCTGCGACGACTCCTGCTCAGAACTTGGAGACGGCCAGTTTTGGCGAAGTAGAAGACTATACGTATGGACTGGGACTTGACATGGACTTTTTCTTCCTGCCTGATTCAGGCTTTCCCTGAGATAATTATAAGTCAGACATGGCAGGCTTCCTACAAAAATATATTCAGCATCTGTTATTCTATATAGTCGTACTGATACTCGAAGCTCTTGTACATAGCACCCAGGAAATGGTCGTGATACCTCCCCCGCCACGCTCATGCAAGCAGGAAATAGTTGCTGCTTCCAGAGAGCAAATGTAACCCTTTATATGCGCAATCTATTCGTCCTTGTAAGTAACTGACTCACGATGGTTGTTCGTGATACGGAAGGGCGCTCCAGTGGCACGGTGATCGTGTCTCGGCCGAAACGCAAGTGGCGGACATATCGCTCGGCAGTGCTGTGCGGGCTTCAAAACGCCGAGACACTGGGAAGAAGAACGGAGATAGGACATATAGACAAGACATACAGACAAGACATATATATAGTCTTCATTCTCTGCTGTTGTCAATCGCTAAGCCTCATCAGTCAGTAAATTTGTTCTCATCTTGGGCTCGGCCTAGATAGCAACCTAAAGTCCTCTGCCTTCACCCAATCGATCTCAGCACCATATCACAATCGATCTCAGCGCCATATCACAATCGACGATCCATCAACTTCATCAGTTTAACAAAACATCAATGGCCCCGATAAAGGTACTTATTAGTGGCGCCGGCATCACTGGCAATGCCCTCGCCTACTGGCTCTCCAAGATCGGCCACAACGTCACCGTCATCGAACGTTTCCCCGGTCTCCGCGCGACTGGCCTCCAGCTCGATCTCCGAGGACCCGGCATCAAAGTTCTCAAGCGTATGGGCCTCGAGGAAGCTTTCCGTGCCAAGTCCGTGCCCGAACAAGGCTTTGCCGTCGTGGACAGCGCCAATAGACGGCGTGCTTATTTTGGGGTGAATAATTCTGGAAGGGGGCTTCAGAACTTTACGACTGAGTATGAGATTATGAGAGGCGACTTTTGCCGTCTCATGCACGATGCCATCAAGGACAAGGTGGCTTTCCGCTTCGGAGTCTCGATCGCCAGCTTCAAACAGAATGGCGGTGGTGTCGATGTTGAGTTCACAGACGGCAAGACGGAGCGCTTCGATTTCATAGTTGGCGCCGATGGCGTGGGCTCAAATACCCGCAAGCTGATGCTCGGCCATGGCGCCCAAGACGCTTTGTGTCCCATGAAGGGCTCTTACACGACGTATTTTATGATTCCTCGCCCTATCCAGAAGGGTGAAGAGTACTGCGCAACCTTCTACTTGGCAACCAAACGACGAGCCATCATGACGCGGAGACACAGTCCCGATGAGATCCAAGTCTATCTCACTTGCAACGACTTCTCAGAGAGAATGAAGAAGGCTCATAAGGATGGAGTGCCGGAGCAAAAGAAGGTGCTGGCGGAGACCTTTCATGATGCGGGATGGCAGTCAAAGGACATCTTGCGAGGCATGCTCGAGTCGGACAACTTTTACTGCGAGCGCCTTGCCCTCGTCAAGCTTGATGCTTGGTACGATGGTAAAGTTGTTCTTGTTGGCGATGCCGCCTACTGTCCGTCGGCACTTACAGGAATGGGGACGACTTGCGGCTTTGTGGGAGCATATGTCCTTGCTGGCGAGATTGCCCGTCACTGCGGAAAGGCAAAGGATGGAAAGGTGCCTACTGATGGCCTTGCCACGGCTTTCAAGACGTACGATGACAAGATGCGACCGTTTATTACCCAGGTCACGGACGGAGTCGGCGATGACTCAATCTTCTGGAAGATGATGCCTGAATCGGCGGTTGCCGTTGCGCTTGTTAACCTGCTTATGGGAATAGCAGCGTTTTTTAGACTGAATGTTTTGGGAAAGTGGATTTTGAGGGAAAATGTCAAGTGGACGCTGCCCGAGTATGAAGAGTTGATGTGAGGTTGAGATTGTGCTGCTGGCCTTGGGTTTGAATACTCGTCATGGAGTGTATACGGCGGACCGCTTCGTACTTCAGCAGCATCAGTCTTTTCAAATCCTATATTATAAACTTAATCCATTCTTCTCGTCTTTAGGTCGCGAGAATCTACTAGAACTGAACATCTTGTAACATAATACACGGGACGACGCAGGCTACACATTACTCCCCTTTGAATGCCCTCCCGAAGAGGACCATTTGAAGTTGATCATAGATAGACAAAGCTCCGGCACCTGCAACACCACGAAGGATATTTGCTCCAGCACCGTTAAAGAGAGCCCGCACTCCATTCTTCGCCACAATTTGTCTAGCCGCGTCAAACGAGCTCTTATACTTGACGACTTCTCCTGAAGTCATCATCATGCGCCGTCGGATCGTGTCGAGGGGGATACGCTGCAATGCCTGCCGCTGTGGTCACGAAGTATCCCAGACAGAATTAAACAAGAAAATTGTTCTCTAGAGACCCAACCAAAATGAGCGGCTTGAAGGAGTCGTACATGCCAAAGTACAGGCCGCGATATACGACGGCTCCCAAGACGGAGGGGAAGAAACCGCAGTACAGCCCCACGATTCCGTCTGATGCCAGAGTCTTCCGGTACACGTCAATGAGGCCGTTGAATTGGCGCTCTCCCCCTTTCTTTGCGTCATTCGCCAGTCGAGTCCGCGCGTAATCGAGCGAGTACACAAACAGCTGCCCCGTCGCTCCAGCAGCCCCCCCTGAAGCCAGATTTCCCACCATCCACATGGCATATCCATCAGTTTCCTTCTTATACCCAAACATCTTCTTAAACTTGTCCCGAAACGCGAAATTCAGCGCCTGCGTGGGGAAATACCGTATCACGTTGGCCGTGTTTCCGCGCCACAGGCTGAGGAACCCCTCGTCGGATATCGTGCGGCTGAGCACTCGGCTATGCCCTTGTATCGGCGGTCTAGGCGGCCGGCTTTAATCATTTTGTCTTGGTTCTGAATCAGGAGCTTGACGCGCTCGATGGGGTCTGCGGCTGTCTTAGAGACGGCTGCGGAGACGCCGCCATGAGGAAGTCGGCCATGAAGGGGGTCATGCCCATGACAGTGGACTGGGACTGAGTTGGATGAGCCATTGTGAGCTTGTTAAAGTGAAGGGTTATGTAAGGAGAGTGAAGACGCGAAGTTTGGTGGTTCTTGGAATGATGAGTGTCCTTTGATACACCTACCGAAGGCGGAGGATTTAATAAACCACGCGAAGGATTCAATGAATCACGAGAATATCTCACAAATCACGCTTATACACAAATCACGAAGACGTCAGAGGTTCTCCCAAAATCTGTTTCTACCTACTTTTATCTAGACTTGATATTGGGACAGGTCGAATGTTCGGGACCGGATCGGCATTCCGGACGTCTTTATACGCCCCGGACTCCGCATCACCGGGACAGACCAGGCTGCGGACCATCCACTACAAGACCCGAAACGAAGTCGAAAACAGGATCTCAGCATGAGATACCAATAAATCGTCGAAATGATAAGAGCAGGTGACTAATTGCGCTTTTCTATCTATTCCATGGCCTTCGACCCAAATGTTTGGTTGCATCTTTGAGGTACGCCTCCATTCACAGCCTCATCCCTTCACGACAGCGTCGTATCCTCCCCCTCAGCCCTCCCGCCGCCCTGTTATTTTCCGAAAATGCTTTTGCTGCCCCTACTCCATAGCGGCGTCAGTTTGAAGCTCTTAATCCTCCACACCGAATCGCCCTCTTGCGCAACAGTCACTTCATATCGACACTTGACAATGAGGGCGCTGTCCAGAGACTCGACGTCGAATTCGTGTCCCTTCTTAACATGTTGAGCTTCTGACAAGCAGGTGATGCTGGCGCTGTCGTTTTGCTCGTTAAGTGTGACCAGGAAGTTTGTGAGGGAGTGTGTTGTCTCCAGAGTCGTGCCAACCGCCTTCATGCATTCGGCGGTGATGGCGGCACGGCCGTGAATGGGCTTGTAGGTCATGCCGAGGACGGAAAACGGACTGAGGTCCATGGTGGCATCTTCGGCGAAGCAGGATTCGAATTGGGCGGCGTCGCCCCGGTCGAGGCCGTCGGCGTATCGCACCACGACGTCGATGGCCTCTTGCCTGGCGTTGATTCTAGTGGTACAGCCCATGGTGTCTGATTGGTGTAGTTGCCAGCTCTCACTTCTTTGGTGTAAAGACGTTGGAAGTAAGAGTTGATCTCGAGGGAGGGCGTTCAGCAGACAACCCCTCGCTCTTTTTATTTCCACATCAGGCGTATTCAACGAGCGCATTCCAGCACTGCCAAGCCTCTGCCGTCCCAATCCCGTAGCCGGTGCACCTTTAGATCAAAGTGTAAGTCAGTTGACGTGTGAGCCAACGCGTATTCCCTTCCCGATATTGTCTAGGCTGTCGGATGGCGTCTGACAATAGCGACTCTTGGTCCATTTATCGAGCCAGAGTTTCTTTTCTTCTCGGTGTTATTTTACAGAATCTGAGCATGTTTATGATATCGCGATGCAATGGCAACCCTGGGGAGGGAGACGACGACATCCGGCTTTAAGCGTATTTGGGTCAAAGGGGGGGGTGACCTTAATATCATCGAGCATCCTGTGGAGCTGCTCGGCTTGACTAAATCGTCGTTTACCTATCTGATGCATCAAAATCCACTGTGGCTGAGATTCTACGTATACAGCGACTATTTCTCCATTGTTTCTCTTCTCTTTGCATATGGCTCTCTCACAATGCTCAATTCTTCTTCCTAGCCATCAACATGTAGTAATTATAAGCCGGAATCCTCAGCCACAGGTAAGATGCAAAAGCATGTAGCCGAGCCCCGAATCCCAAGCCGAACGCCGAGGCCGAGAGCCAATCCCGCTCTCGTCAGTCCTCATATCGCAAGGCGTTCGGCTCTCACGCTCCTACAAGTTACACTCCCCTCGAACTCATGAGGCCGTCCGAACCGAAGCGGCGGCGGCGTGGATCCATATAGCACATTTCACGCACCATGAACAACGCCTCTCCCGGCTTCGCCATGCCCTCCGAAGTCCCGCGGCGCCGCAATGGCCGTCCGCAGGCCTGCGAGCCGTGCCGACGCCGCAAGGTTGCGTGTGACCACCGGCTTCCCGTTTGCTCCAGGTGCATCCGCAAGAGCATGCCACAGAGCTGCCGGTACCTCATCCAGGGGCAGCTCGTAACACCGACTCTGCCATCGTCCGCCGTCAGAGGCCAATCGACGGAGCTGCTGGACGAGCGGCGAGCGGCAGCGGCCAGAGGGCCGACGGTGTTAGTTGGCCAGAGCCAACAGCAACAGCAGCAGCAGCAGAGCCAGAGCCAACAGTCGTCGGCGGCGGTCCAGGTCAAGGCAGGCCCGTCAACGCTCGAGCATCTGTCTCCCCGAGACGAAAACGTGGGCTACCTCGGGGCCACGAGCTTCCCAGAGTTCTTTCGCGAGACCCAGAAGCACCTCGATCATGTATCCGGGGCCGAGCCGGTCCGTGACGGCGGCAGTAAGAACTTGAGCGAGACCAGCTCCGGCCTCGCCCGGATGGCCCCCGACGCAACCGCGTTCGAGGTGGCAGTGTCCATGCTGCGGGTCATCCCGACCAAGGAAGCGGCGCACTTCCTACTGAGGCGCAATGTGAATCCCAACGATGGCTGGTGCAGACTGGCCCTGGATCGCCTTCACGCCTCGCTGTGGTCGGCCATGGGCCACTTGCTCGACGGCCAGCGGACCGACGAGAACATGTCCCAGCTGGCGCTGCTCTTATTCCAGAACAGCTCCAAGCCGCTGCGGGAGGACTTTGCCGATCCCGGCAAGTGGTTCGAGGCCTTTTCCGGGGGAAACTTCCGCTGGGAAGGCATCGGGCTTCTGTTTTCGTTTTGGACGTTTGGAGCTGCCTCCTTGTCGGAGAACGGCACCGTCGAGCAGCGCAAGTGGCTCGGGCATTACAACCGTAGAACTCTCATGCAAGTCTACCAGAGTGCTGTCGTGAAAAGCGTCGACCTCTGCCGGCTGTCGAGCTGCAATAACACCATGATGGTATATCTGCTGCACATGCATGGTCTTGCCGCGTCCCTTATCACTGGTGATACAGGTAAGCCGTTCTACCATTTCCGTATCTCGTAATTGATGTTTCCAGCCCAACGCATCAATTCTTCTTAAAAGGCAATATCTCGTCTAAACACTCCCATCATGTCCGGCCTTTCCATTGTGTCTAACAAATCCATTCAGGGGCCGAATTCTGGCGCCATCATGCAGAAGCTACCGCTCTGGCCACCTTCCTAGGCCTTCACACGCCGCAGTCATCCAATCCAATACCAGAGGCATCGGTATCGGTTCAGGCCAAGCGGAGAGTCTTCTGCGCCATCTTCAACGTGGACATGGTTGTCTCAACCCTGACGGGCCGGCCTCCGTTGCTAAGCAGCAAGCTGTGCTCGACGCCGCTGCCCCTCGACGTGAGTGACGAGTCATTGCTCAACGCCAAGGTTCGGCCTCACCGGCTGGATGAAAAGGGATGGAATATGGAGGGCAAATTCCATGCGGCGACGTTTCTGCGAGCCTGCTACATCATTGCTCAGATACGGAGCGAGATTCTCGAGATTGTGCTCCAAGCACCGCATGTAACCACCAGTTACAACTTTGAGTAAGTCGACGTTCATCTCGCTGGAGCCGTCAGGACCGTGTCCAGGAAAGCTCATCAGTCACTGACTCGACTCGTTACTGTACACAGTGATCTGCGGAGACGAGAAATGGAAGCTTATTCTCAGTTCCCCATTGGACTGAAGTTCAAGAGCGACGACTTTAGCAATCCCGCCGTGGATCCTCCCACTCTCTACATGAGGCTGTTGACGCGCCTCGAGCATCTGAGCAATCTGTTCTTCATCGAGCGACTGTCGTATAAAGGAAACAATTTCTATAGTCCTGAGATGCTTGAGATCAGTCTCGAGACGATTACCCTCACCCTCTCCTTCTGGACGCAGCAGAACCGCCTCGAAGGCTTACAGGGTGATTATGAATGGCTTGTGATGCTGCACGCTGCGCCTGCGGGAGGTATCTTGTGCATGGAGCTCTTGAAGCAGCCGCATGGCAATGAATCAGCGACCGTCCCGGGTATCACCAAGTCCATGATCATCAAGCAGCTCAGTCTCCTCGTCGGTTTCCTCGAATGGATCGGTCCGGAAGCTCCGGGGGCGCACTTGTGCAACAGCATCAAGACGGTGGTCGAGCGTGTGATGGAACAGGCTCTGAATCCACCACCGAGGCCCATCACGCAGGAAGAGTTCCAGTCGACTTGGGACGTGACTTTGCCAGAAGACATGTACGAGTTCAATTTCAGTCTGTTGGATACGTTTGACTGGTTGAGGCTTCCACCGGGCTCACTCGAGCAATGAGACGAGAACATTCTGGGTCAGGTCTCTTCACTCTGTTTCTGCTATTAATCGCGAGCTCTAGATCGATATGCGTGCTGCTTATTGTCTCTTGCAGCCTTACGGATTGGAACGAACTCTTCCGCTACGAGTGGGAACGTGAATATTGCAGCTTGTGTATATAAAACAAACTGGACATAACGCTCGGTCAGACTAATAAGCTGCTCTTTATCTACTCCATCTCTAGAATCAGGAGCATATAGGAAGACTAGAGGTATATAGCGACAGTAGCGGAAAGCGAAACTCTGCTTTTCTCTGCGATTTAGTAGTACTTGTAGCAGGATAGATCTGCTGGGGTGCTGGATAGCTGAGTTAGGGTGCTGCTACTGAGAAGCGTCGATTCAACAAACACAATCGGTGTCCTGTCTCGACCATTTCACCACGGTTCGGTACCGTCAATATTTGTAAATGTTCCCGTCGGCCCATTCCCGTCCAACGTAGCCAAGTATACAGCCCTCACAGCACCCTCCTCCACGTCCATGGCAACTGAAAGATGGTTATTGAACGCCGTCTTCCGGAGTCCGGGGCAGCAGCAGTTAATCTTCCACCCTTGCTTCTCAAACAGCGTCGAATAACAAGCCCCGATCATGTTTGCAGCGGCTTTGCTGGACTTGTACGGTATAGACGTGTTGTGCTGGTAATACTTCCACGACGGATTGAGCGTGTTCCCCAGTGAACCCATCTCCGAGGTGATGAAGACAATCCGTGGGACGGAGCCCTGGTCCGCGGCCTTTTGCAGTAGAGGCATCGCAGCGTCAGTCATCACCAGCGTGCCAAAGACATTGACATCAAACAACGCAGCCATCTTCGCCCTCAAACTGGGCAGCTCCTCCACCGCATGTCTCCCAATTCCAGCATTGTTGATCAACACGTCAAGCTTGCCATGCTCGCGCTCAATCTGCGCCACACACGCCGCAATCGACTCGTCAGAAGTAATGTCAACCACCACAGGAGCAACCGAGCCGGCGAGCTTCTCAAGCTTCGAGACGGCTTCTACGCCTCTTGAGAGGGAACGACAGCCAAGGAGGACGTGGTATGTGGGCTGTTCCGCTACAAGCTTCTTTACGATTTCGAAGCCGATGCCTTGGTTACTGCCGGTAACGAGGACGACTTGCTTGGCTGCGGGGGTGTCGGCCATTGAGATTATGCTACAACAATAGGGTGTTTGTGTGTGCCTGATTGAGTACTGAATACACGTAATGGCTGAAGAGCTGGTGTGAGATATGTGTAATGACTTGAAGTAAAGATGTAGTGATTCTTACAACGATGGGCATCAAATACGACAACCAGAAGCTGTGTATGTGGCAGTGATGTTTCCCTATGCCACAGAGATCGGGAGTTTTGTCATTCAAACATCCTTCTCCGCAGTCATTCCCCAATGGCAGGGGTAAGTAACCCTCGCTTTTCAGTTTTTTTTTTTTTTTTTTTTTTTTTTTTTTTTTTTTTTTTTTTTTGCAGAGTCTCCGGAACAAAGACTCGCGCTAAAGTCGCGATCCGCACTGGAGCTTTTCCGTGTCCGCGCGAGAGAAATAGGCATAATACCCATGAAGATGATCTGCCGTCCGGAAGAGAATGTTCGCACGAGTAGTTGCCAACACCAACTGACTGACGCCATCGCAGAATCTACCCTGCTGATGGGATCTTGTAAACGGAGGACTCGCAGCACGGAGGATACCTGGCAACTGTCTATGACGGGAATCCCTTGAACCATACCCCGATCGTAGACGAAAGGGGGACTGCAGAGTAGAGGCAAGATACTACTCATATATGAATGCTACACCAATGTTGGCAATTTGAATGTCTTGAGAACTAGGTTATCCACTCGTCTTATGCATATCCTCAGACCTTGCCATGAGCAAGTCATGGTACCGTGATCTCCTGAAGGTCTTCAGTGGCTGACTGAGAAGCAAGGGGGCCCTTCACAAATAGACAGGAACTGTGACTGGCAGGAAATCATAAACATCGTTTCTTCATCGTATCATACATCGTTCAAATAGACATACATCTCCAAAATTAAAACCCGCTCTGCCCCAAATAAGCAGCCATAACACCGCCATGGCTCTGCCAACCTCCCGCATTCGCCGTATCCACAACCTCTGCAACAGTCTTGCCCCTTTCCGACTCCAAAACCATCGTCCTCACGTTGTGCGTGCTCACGCCGTAGCTGTACAGCTCCTGGTTGTCGGCGTAAATGACGGCGTTCTGCTGGCACTCGGCCGAGCAGCCATCGCGGTTGATGCCGTTGAAAAAGACCCAGTAACCGCCTCCGTAGGCATTGACGTTGCTCGAGTCGTGGATATACTGGAAGACGGCCATGCGGCACTGCGCATCGTCGGCTGCGCACCAGCTGAAATCGGGGTCGCTGGCCAGCAGGGAGTTTGTCCATGGCAAGGGCGTCAGGAGACCGGAGTTGTTGCCCTGCCAGTATGGCGTCTCGCTCTGCTGGAAGCCCAAAAAGACGTTCTTTGCCTTGTAGATGTTGACTTGGTACAGGGAGTTGTGTTCGCTGCCAATGCCCAGCATCCAAGTGGCCCTCGTAGACTCAACCAAGAAGCCACCCGCCGTCGAAGGGTTCGCACCAAAGTCGTCATCAAGATCGTGGTCCGCACTCCAGCACCAGCTGTTCTCCCAGTACGAAGACGAGAAAGTCGTAAGATGGGCGCACAGCCTCGCAGCCTTGCACGTAGCAGGATCATCGCAGTTGGTCTGCACTTTTGATCCCCTCGCGCCTCCGATGCGGAAGTGCGTGTTGAAGAAGCCCACGTCCCCCGCCCTCAAGCCGGCCATGTTCACCTCGACGAGCTTGCAGCCGGGGAGAATGTCGGCAACGGTGAAGAGCATGTCGACGAACTGGGCGACGCCGACCTGGCCGGGCTTTCCGACCTGGACCATGGCGACGGGCTTATTGGCGTTTTTGAACTTGTTTCCGGTGGCGCTGATTTCGGACCAGACCTCGCCGTGGAATCTGAAGCCTTCATTAGCAGAGGTAGAGTACACGCGCCCAGGATTGTCGAGACTTACCGGCTTCCAGGAGGGACGACGAGGGTGTCGCTGACGAGATATGTTCCGTGGGGGAAGAAGAGAACATTCTTGCCAGCAGCCTTGTTGATGATCTTTTGAAGGTTCTTCGTACTGAATTGCGGATCTTAGTCGAGGTTCCTTTGACATATCGAGCATCACTTACTCATCCGTAACACCGTCACCGGCAACGGGCAGCCCGTGAACCGTCTTGACGTTAATCACCTGGTCCACGCTGTACTCCTGGAAAGTTGGCGGAGCGACAGCATGGTAAGAGCCAGTAATGTCGACCAATGCCAGGGGACGAGAAGCAGGGAAGAATTTGCCCTCGGCACGTTGACCATTGGAAGGGCCGTAGACGTTGCCCCAGATCCATGACTGGCCGGGTCTGACTGAGCCCTTGAGAACGCTTTTTCCTCCGGCGGTGACAGTCTGTTTGAGGTGTTAGTCAAACTGTCTAAGTGGGATTTCAAGCGGTTCAGCTTACGGATTTGACAGTCTTGTCCACTTGGACGTTCTCAAGGACCATGGATCCCTGGGCTGTGGGAGAGGCTGCAGCGTTCCACAGGATGTTGACGTTCTTGGCTGTCGAATCGATGAGGGCAAAGAAACCAGTGTTGTTGTTTGTTGTCTCAATGCCGACTTTGCACGACTCAAAGTGCAAGCCCTGGCCGGTGCCTTCAAAGAGCTTGTCGAGCTTCAAGCCAATATCCTGGTCTATAGAAGTTGACAACGTTAGTAACCAAAATCAAGTACGTAACTACAGAGAAAAGGGTGTAAACTTACTCTTAAACGTGATGCCCTTGAAGTGATACTGCTGCTCATTCATACGAATGCCAACAGATCCGCCTTGGAACACAACGTCGTTGATGATCAGAGGCGAGCCGCCCTGAGGCATTGACAATCCAGTGTGCGCCACACCTCCGTTCGGCATGTTGAACAAGACATTGGTAAGCTGCACGGCCTGGCTCACAGCCCAGTTGAGCAGCGTAATGTTGTGAGCAAGGGGCACCTTGGTCGAGTCCAGCACAACATTCTTGAGTCCAACGTAGAAATTGGTCGTCGAGTCATAGTTGGGGTCAAAGCCCAGGTAGAGGAAAGGCTCGGTAAAGTCGGGCGAAGCCTGGAGCACCGGCCTGTTGATGGGATCACCCATGACAACGGTGTCGACGTACGACTGGAGAGGCTTGCTCAAACGGTACGTGCCAGCCGGGATGTAAACGACAGCAGGGGCGCCTGTCGTGCCCCAAGCGCCAGAGCTGCGGCTTTCGGTGGCATTGGCGTAGTCAAATGCAGCCTGGATGGCAGCCCAGTCGTCCGTGATGCCGTCGCCCTTGGCTCCAAAGTCGGTCTTGACGTTGCGGAAGACTTTCCAGTTCTTGCCGTCGGCGATGAACGGGCTGATGCCGTTGTGCTGGATCTTCTCATACCAGTAGCCCGAAGAGTGCAAGGCCTCGACTCCTTGAGCCGGCGGTAGAGGATCTCCGGCAACGACGGCAGCCAGGCCGAGGAACAACGACGCGAACCGCATATTTACAGACGATAACTGGAGAGATGACTCCAAGCCGGCTATATTCGTCGGTGTCTTCCTATACCTTCACTCGCTTGTCGAAACAGCCAGTTGCTCCCTCAGTCACCGGATTGTATATTCCCTTTTATACTCGTGATTATCCTTCGCCCTGACAGAACCGGCAACCGGACGGACGGACAAATCAACTCCATCAACGATCGTGAAGCAACAAGAGGCCCCAATCCAATCCAATCCATATCGGTGGGTCAATGTTTGTGGAGAAGGCAGCGGAACAGGCATGCCTTTAGTCGAAGCATCCGGCATTCCCCTCGACCTGCCCACTCCCCCCCTGTCTTCGTCCGGGGAGAATCTCATCTCATCTCTTGTGTCGACGAGGCTAATGGACCTTGCTGGAAGCGTCTTCCGAGCAAGGTCAGCTCGTACAGCAGAGAAAACCTGAAAGCTCGGCCCTTCTCCTGCTGGCGTGCGGGGAGGGCCCGGGCTAGCAATGGAACGATGCAGGGGAGCAAACCGCATTCGATCCCCCAGGTAATATCTCTTCCCCACGCAAACAGCAGCGTCATGGCAGGGATCAGCCATCACTCAGGATCTTGTTTGCCGACGGCACACAACGTTGGGCCTCAAATTTTGCAGCTGCTGTCCTTGAGACCGGGATTACTGCCCGCAAAAAGAAGAACCTCCGTCGTTCGCAGTGCAGCCAAGCACTTTCTGAGGAGCCCACGGGGAGAGGCAAGTTGCATGGCATGGTAGCATTGGAGATTGATCCTCTCTGCCATCGCGTACAGTAGAAGTTGTCGTGTAAGGCACCCGAATGCAACACAACCAGAGAGCTCAAGCAAGTGCTGTACAAGCTAAGTTATTTTCATGGAGTTCGCCTGTTACTTCAACTGTTGTTGTTACCTATCAAAGACAAGTTTCGCACTCGAGGTATTGTTCAGTGCCATTACGCCCGATGGTCGAAAATATAGTAGATGATGCAGATGATGAATGAACAACAATCTGAATCGCACAACTGCGGTCACAATGCTCAGTCGACTGGTCTAGACGAATAGAAACGGCTTGATTCTGCCTGAAGCTTAAACTGCTTTTCCATGGTATGTAACCTACAAATCCTCGTTTCATTCTGTGGATACACCTTCAGAATCTCACTCTGCATACGAAGCACCCATGCCATTTTTTCTCCGCCTTGCCTCCCCACGCCCCGGATCTCATCAACTCGGCCGCACCGGCAACGAAAACGAACCATACAGAAAACAGGCACAATAATAATTATTATTTCCGCAAGTTCAGAAGCTCTGCACTAGCTTGACTAGCTTCTGCGACAAAAGTTCTACGTCGCCGGGGAATCTCGCCGTAATGTAGTTGTAGTTGTCGTCCTCGACAACGAAGCTAAAGACACGATATTAGCCGGCATTTTGCAAGTCAGGAATCATCAGCGCCCGCGGTTAGACTCACGGAGTTGGCATGATGCTATTCTTGAACTGTTTAGGACTCGCCAACACCTTGCGCACCTATGAGAATTGTTCGCTCCCGTCAGCATTCAGCCTCCTCTCCCAGATGCTTCCAATGCTTTTGTCGGAACTTACCGAGTCTTCGACATTCTCACTCCCCGCGCCATACGTCTTGTAATAGTCTCCCAGAAACAGGCGCGTGCCCCAAAACGCGAGCTGCTCGAACCTCGCCGGCAGCGCCGTCGTCACGCAGTCGCGAATGACGCTGCTCCCGTCAGGATGCTTCGACTCCGACAGCACCATGACGCCGTGACAGACCGCTCCGACCGCCTTGTTGCTGGGTTTCTTCGTCTTGGGGAAGTAGTCTGCGAGCAGCTTGTGGACTCTATCGGAATCGATGACTTGCCTCACGGCCTTGTCGTGGCCGCCGGGGAGAAACACGAGGTTGAACGCGTCGAGAGTGAATTGCTCGTCCGACCAGGACAGGGGATTCCTCCATTCTTCTGATTCAGCCATGGCGCGATACTGTTTGACAATTGAAGAAGAAGCGCCCTACGATGCTGGTCAGTTGAAGCGTAACGTAAGAGCTTCTCACATGGGGGCAAAGACATACCAAGAGGCGCTGTGTGAGGCCTTCCAGCATTTTGGTGTCACATTGAGGCGATTTGCCTGCTTCAGTCGCGAAACTGACGTCGAAGCCGGCGGCCTTGAAGGCTGTGTAAGGTCCGCAGGTCTCTGTGCGGATGGTGAGCTTCATCGCTCGGCGCGGGGCGGTTGTCCAATTCCTTACCAGTAGGGTCGTGGCCGTAATCGGCCATCAAAAAGACAACTTTAGCCATTGTAGCTGTGATCTGAGCGGTGCTATGAGATTGGATCGTTATCGGGATTAATTGTCTTGAGCAAGAGAACTGAGCTTGAAATTGAAGTTGTGCAATGGGTGAATGACGAGATCTCGCCACCTTCCAAAAAGGGCCGACTTCAAATGCTACCCTGCAGCAATCCCAGACAGATGAGCCGAGGCATCTCTATCACCATGCACAGTGTTCGTTACAATAAACAATCAACCTCATCAAAATTGAGATACTAGAATTACAGCGACATGTGAGATTCGTACAGTAAACAAAGGGAAAAAATCATGGTAGTCATACAAACGTTGCGTTTGTTGCAAGCGTATCCCAAGCTTCGTTCTCCTTTTTCGTCCACCATTTCCATTTCATCCTGACAATCATCCAATCATAACAGTCATGTTCCCAATACACACATAGAAAACCGCGTCACTTATTTCTTCTTTTGGTTCTTGCCAGTGATGGCACTGGTCACACTGCCGAGCCCAAGGCTGTCGAGCACCTTGTTCAGGCCAAGGGTACCGAGGAGGTTGTCGACCAATCCACCAAGGCCAAGGCCGCTCAACTATAGATCCCATTAGTATATGCCCTGTGATGGCTATGACATGACAGTAGATGTAGGTACTCACCAGCTTGCCGACAAGGCCAAGCACGCCGTTCAACAGCAATCCAACAGCGGCAATAATCTGGAACAGCGGCTCCGCCAACAGTCCCCAAAGAGGGTTGAGCTCCTTCTTTGCGTGCGGCATGCCCTCAATCTTGCTCTTTGCGTTGTCAATGGTCTGGGTAATGGTGCCGGTAAGCTGCAAATCAGTCGTTAGCAAACTACAAGTCCTCAGCATCATGCAGGTTGTAGTCGTTCAAGCTCACCTCCTTGAGCACATCGGCGAGATGGTACTCCTCCGGCGACGCCTCCTTGGTGCCCGCCTTGTGCTTCGCGTTGCGCTGAATGCGGCCATCGGGATCAAGACCGCGAATGGTGCCGTTGGTCTCGGTCAGAATCTTGCCTCCCTCCTCAATCAGGGGCTTCACCTCCCGCACCAGCTGCTCCTCATCGAGCTCCTCCTTGGGCGTCCGCTCAGCAGTGTTGATCTTGTCCGTAATCATCTTGCAAATAGGGCGGACCTTGTCGAGAGACTGCTCGATACAGATAGCCAGCTTTTGAGCCAGCTGGCGGTCCCTCTCGGCCTCTTCCTTCTTCTTCAGCTCCTCTTCAGTCTCCTTGGGAATATCCTCCAGCAAGGCGACATGTCCGACGGCTTGGCCCTTGTAGTTGACCACATCGCCGTCTTCATCAACCTCCTTTCCAGAGCAAGCGCTAATGTCGCCGCTAACAAGCTTCGCGATGATGTTGCCCTCTTCGTCGACGACGTTGCCGTCGCGGTTCACCTTGCGGCCCGCATAGGGAGCCTTCTTCCGCTCGACCTCCTCCTCCTGCCAGCGCTCAGCCTTGCCCAGGACATTTCCGTTGCTGTCGACAACGTCTCCATCCTCGTCGACGGACCGGCCAAACAGCTTCTTGGGGTCACCCTCGATGAGTCTTCCCACAACGTCGCCCGAGGGCGTGACAACCTTGCCGTCCTTGGCAACGGTGCAGCCAGACAACTCGGCAAAGGGGCCCTCCTTCATGCCTTCTCGCTCGCCTTCGCTGACAAGCTCAGCCTTGCCGATGATGTCGCCGGACTCGCTCAGGACGTTTCCTTCTTTGTCGCACATGCGTCCCACGAGGGTCTTGACGTTGCCCTCAACGACTCTGCCCCAAATGGCGCCTGAGCCGTCGACGACGTTGCCAGCCTTGTTGACTCGCTTTCCGGCCAGCGAAGACTTATCGACAACAGCTTCAGGCTCGGCCTCGGGCTCGTTCCAAGCCTCGGCCTTACCAACGACGTTTCCGCGGCGGTCCAAGATGTCGCCGTCTTCGTCGACGTGGCTGCCCTTGAGACGCTTCGGGTCGCCCTCAACGACGACGCCGACCTGCTTCCCGTCGTGCATGACACGACCGTCTGCCTCGACAGTAGCATCGGGGAAGTTCTCAAAGGGGGCAAACTCCTTTTCGTCACCACGGTCCGAGTGAGACAGAGGCTCGGCCTTGCCAAGGACGTTTCCGGAGTCGTCCCAGATTTGTCCCTTGTCGTCTGCTCTCTTACCGAGGAGCTTCTTGGGGTCGCCTTCGACCAGGCGGCCGATGATGTCGCCGTTCTTGTTGACGAGGTTCCCGGCCTTGTTGACCTTGCATCCCTTGAGCTCCGAAAAGTCAATCTCCTTTTCTTCTTCCAGCTTATCCTTCTCTTCTTGCGGGAGGTCTTGTTGCTCTTCGAGAGGCTTCTCGGCATCTTTCTCACCGGCCGCGGCTTCGTCCGGCTTCTCGAGCACATCGCCGGTGGTCTCGCCCTCTTTCGGCGCTTCCTCCTCTTCCGTTGGCTTGGGGACTTCCTCCTGAAGCTTGTCTTCGCCCTGGTCTTTGATGTCCTGGCCCTTGTCCTGGACCTCTTCTGACTTGTCTTCCATCGAGATGGGGGCCTCTTCCTCCTTTCCAGTGGTCTTTTCGAGGTCCTTTGTCTGGCCCTCGGCCTCTTCCTGGGGCTGCTTGTCACCCTGACTCATCTGGATCGTCGAGTCAGTCGCCGAACTTTGGTCCTCTTCGCTGGGTTTCTGCATCCTACTAACCAGATCCAGTCCCTGAGAAACGGGCTTTTGGAGGTTGCTAGCCGTCTGGTAGGCTGACTTTCCCTTCCCCATCAGGTTCCAGCCGCCGGACTTCTGGTCCTTGTTGCCAGATTTGGTGGTATAGTCGCCCTCTTGCCCCTCGTCGTCGTGCTCGCCCTCCTCCTCATGTTGACCCTCGCCCTCTCCCTCTTCGTCACCGGTGTTGAGGGTAGCCTTGGCGAGAACATTCCCGGACGAGTCGAGGACATCACCTGCGGCTGTGACGGCGTTTCCGACGAGGTCGTTGCTGTCTTCTGTCTGCGTGATCTTTCCAATGGCCTTGCCGGAGCGGTCCAGGATGTCGCCAGAGTCGGTCACGACGCCAGCGGCAGACCGAGGGATAGACCGTACATCGACTGTTGGGTCAAGACTTTGTCAGATATGCTCTGACGGCTGAAGGTGCAGAATGGAAAGGGAGTCAGATGACCTACTTGGGTTTGCCTGCTCCGTAGCAGGGCTCTCCTTAACTTGCCAGCCCCCCTGAACAGCGACTGGCTTAGGAAACGGCATGTTGATTCAAGTTCTCAGATTCACAATGAATTGCGTTTATCCGATTAGATTGAATGTCATTCGGGTGGCAGGGTAAAATTTGGTGTGTAGTTGAGTCAGTTTGACAATCGATGCCAAACCTCTCTTGTCTTTTCATAGCTATATATATATACACAAGAAGAGCTTGACAAAAATAAGGTTGCGGCCTTTCATCATACACAACCTTCCATCAAGTTACACAGGCTTACATCCACCAACTCCACGGCCTCAAACTTGCACGACTCAACATGCCAATCTCTCCTATCCCACAGCGTCACCGTGATAATCTTGGATCTCGATGGGAAGCTGCATCTCATGCCATCCGCATCGTAGCAACGCGGCATGACGCACATGGATACCCATATTACGTTTGTCCAGCATGGATAACCCCCCGATGAAGAGCACCGTGGCTGGACATAGGACGCGCACGAACACGTCAAGCACGTCTAGCAAGGGGATGTCAGATCACAATGATATCAGACAGGAAGCCACAGGGCATCGTGCCAGCTCTCGGACAGGCTGAGAAGCTGCTTGGAGCTTACAATGGTGCGGCTGCTATAAGGACGAAGCAGGGATGGCCTTCATTAAGAAAAGGGCCCGAGGGAGTTGATCTCCTCGTGAGGCAAGCCACACTCGCCACAGCTAAACTGGAGGGGTGTCGTCTTCATTTATCATGTGGCGTCGGATTTTGCACGCTTGAAACAGGTTTCTAATAGGGAGTAGGGATAGGGGTGTGGCGGTTATGCACCCCTTTAATTGTTGGACGAGGCTACCAAGCTGCTTGAAGTGCGGCACAGTGTTGTATATAGGGCTTTTATTGGTTGCTATGACGATGATTTTCATGAATTGATGTATGCGGATGTAAAAATCTCATGTGATCGGTGGAATTACTCTCTTGAGATTGCACTATCCTCCTGCGGTCTGATCTCAGACGATGCCATCGCCGGATGAACGACCGACATAACTCCTAAATGCGCCACCCTACCATCCGGATTTCCAGAACAAAAGCAGTCAGTCCGTGTAACAGAATCCCTCTCATCGTTCACTCCTGAACACGGTGGGTATCTTGATGATCAGCTGGATGCCATCATGCGTCGATTTGACATCCAGGTAAACTTCCGATGGGCTCGGCGCTGATGAGGCATTCGCCTTGCCCGCATCATTCGTAGCTTTTCCTTCATCCTTACTCTGCTGTCCCGAGGTCTCTCCCTCTTTCTCCCCTGTTGATGGCTTATTCATCTTTCCAACGATTTCCCCCTTCTTGTTGTAGATGTTCCCATCCGCATCAATCTTCAGCCCCCCTTCCAGATCACGTAGAGTCGGCTTCGTGTGATTCTCAGACACGTATCCCACCACCTCTCCCGCACTATCCAGAATCTCGCCCGTCTCAGACACAGGCCGTCCCACCATCGACGGAAGATCCCCCTCTACCGACCCCAGCACCGTCCCATCCCAGTCAAGAATGTTGCCAAACTCGTCGACAAACTTGCCCACCAGGTTCTCAGCGCGAGACGCCAGCGACTCTCCGTGCTCTATGGGGTGTATGCTGGGGATCTTGATGTCCGGGTTCTTTGGTTTTGAGCCGCTACCGCTGCTCTCGTTGTTCTGATTGCTGTTTCCATTGCTGCTGCTGTTGTTTTCGTTGTGAGAGTCCTTCTTGTCGTCGTCTGGCCGGGGCAGCATGACGAGCCTGTGGCCAGATGAGCGTCGTCGTTCCTGTCGATCTCCCTGCTTTGGCGGCATATCCGGGCTTTTGGACGGAGACGGCAGATGTGGCATCGTGACAGAATGACAAAACAGCAGCTCAGAGGACTGAGAGTCTCTGGTGTGAATGAGATTTGAGAGTTGAACTAAACCGATGGCTTACATTGATGTAATTGCCCGTCTATTTTACACACAGTTACGAGCGAGTTTCAGAGCCTCTGTAGGGAGTCTATCGAGTTGACTACCACCGAGCAGCAGCTGAGCAAAAACATGGCAGATGCGTCATCATGTGCGAAAAACGAGGCCAAGTCCTGGGATGACGACATGGCTCGCATCTCTGGTGTCGATCGTTCCCAGATTCTGACGATGCTGCCGACAGGGGTTATCCACGAATCATAGGGACATATTAACCCAATTTCACTTGCTGTACTGTACATGAAGCAGCTAACCCATGCAAGTGCCCTGTTTGTCCCAACTCTCTTACACCGACCGCATTATATACGGCATTTCAGCAAGTTATTTCGATATTCTGTAAATACTGTACAGTATCGCTGACACAGGTCGTCTCGATAACTTGTTTCTGCAGCCTCATCTCTTCCCTCGACTTCGGTCTAGTTCCTCGAACCAAGATCGAGAAAGTCAGCAGCCACAACATTAAGCGACACTCATCTGCATGGCAGTGGTGGCGCAGGCGGTGTGGCTGCCATACAAACTTGGAAGTTGTCGAACGGGGAAAATCTGCAGCAGACTGTGGCGAGTGTGGCTACACACTGAGCTTGTGGGAGGAGCAGGGCTGTCTTGTGGCTTGTGTGTCGCTGTGGCTGCCGCTTTTCCGCAGCCTCTGTATCATCGATATCAGAAGAGAAAGTTCAATCCCCTCCGGAGTGAAAGGGGAGCATATTGGAAGTCTGGCCATTTGTGTGTGGTATTAACGGCGACACGGGGATATGTATTGACAAGCAACTTCCGTGCAGTAAATCGTAACAAAATCCACCATGAAAAACAGGGCAGTGTTCATCCTCCCGCAATGTAACTGGTGCAACTCCAATACACTAAGAATAGCCCTTCATCCTTCATCCCTCGCCCTTCCAAAAACAAACCATACAAAGGCTTTACCATTAAGACAAAAGAAAGAAAAAAAATATTCGATATAAACCAGTAGTCGTAGAAAGAGAGCTCCCAGTCCGTCCAAAGTCCCGAATTTGCGCGGCCTCGAATCGATACAGGAGAGCCCCTCGTCATTAAAAGCAGAGCGTCGTCGTTGGTGCAGTTGATTGTCTCAGTTCCTGGTGTTGCGAAACAAGAGCAACGCCGTTAGCCGTGTTCGTAACTTGTTTTTTCTAGATGTACCTTGTACGCGGAAGATACGGATGGTGGTCTTTTCTTTTGTTTTTCGCCCCCATAACTAGCCAGTCCTGAAGAGAGAGATGCGGGTGCCGCATTGGTAAGATAATGTGCTACCCAGTAGGGCGGATGGAGATGGAGAGACGAGTAACGAAGAAAAGACCCGGGCTGTTTTTTGTGCTTTTTGTGAAAGGGAAAAATGGAAAGATGGATCAAAGAAACAGGGGGGGCAAGGTTGACTTACAGCAACGCCAGCTCCAAATCACCATGAATCTTGGCCTTGAGCTGAATCTCAATATCCAAGTTCAGATCCAGCCGCAACCTCAGCGTATCGCTCTTCCCGCCGTCGCCCTTCTCCTGCTTGTCCACGGCATTGTTCGTGACGCTGCCCAGCGTGTTCGTCACGCCGCCCAGCACCCCGTTGGCCGCCTGCCCGACCTGGCCCAGCTCGCCGCCCACGGGCAGTTGGTCCAGCGGCCCGGCGTTGGTCTGCCCGCGGCGCTGCTGCGTCTGCTGCTGCGTCTGCGTCCGCTGTCTCCGGCGAGGCTGCTGACGGGGCACTGATTCGGCGGCCGAGTCGGAGCCGTAGTCTTCGGCGGAATCGGTGCGGTCTTTCTCCATGGAGCGACTTGACATGTTTGCGGTTGTGTTGTGTTGTGTTATGCGGTATGTAGGTACCCGGATGTGCACGTGTGCGAGATGCCGTATAAGTGAAGAAGATGAGACGGGATGAGATGGGATGAGATTCGATCAAAGTTGAGGTGGGAAAAAAAGAACCCTTGAAAGTAAATAAGAAAGACTCTTTTCTTCTCTGGAATGGAATGAGTAAGTATGCAGCAGCGATTTGCCCGTCCAAGTATATCCCATCAACCCAATCTTCCAATTCCCCGGAGCATCATAATGATATACCCATTAATTCTCCACCACACGATTATACATCCCTCATCTTCACATCCTACTCAACTCTTTCCCTCCTTGATTGAGTTCATGATTTTTCATTTTTACACGCCTCACCCTCAACAGCACCCCTATGAAGTCATCATGAAGCAATAGCTGCTATTGCAGACCTGCAACCTTGATTAGAGTCCCCCTTCTGCATGACACGACATGGGTCAGCAATCCTGCTAGTATTCTGGGACTGCCACTTCTGCGTACTGTAAGGCTGCTCCCCACCATTCGGCCTCTTAACCGTTGATTCCCACTATAACGGTCACTGGTCCATTGTTTACTGTGCTCTTACCTGTCCAGCAGCAGCCACTTTCATCAACGTGAAGCAATTAGCCCCTGTTCAGCCACACACCATCTCTCATCAAGGCACGCTTACACGCTTCAAATGACATTATCTTGGCCCCCCCATACTGTATATACTGTAACCCATTCTCCTCTAGTCCCTCACATACTTGCTATCCATCCCCAGCAACATCCTCCTCCTCAGCCTCACAGGCTTACACTCATCCGCCCCCAACGCATCCAGCATCTCGTTCTCCGGATCCCAGTACACCACCCACCGCGCCTTGCTCCCGTCCTCTCCACGCTCCATTTTCGCCACAAAGCACTCGCCGTTCCCCTGCAGCGTCAACAGCGTCTCGTCCTCGCTCCAGCCCCAGGGCCCAATGACGTGCCCCAGGGTGTCTTTGCGTCCGCCGTACTCCACCGCGTGCGTGTCCTTGTTGATGTAGATCCAGTTGAGCATCGGCGGGTCGTCCGAGATGGTGCTCACCATCCCCAGGTGCTTCTCCTCGCTGGGGTACGTGAAGTAGTAGCCGCAGAAGGCGTACCCCTGGAACTCGGTATCGAGCGGGACGTTGACTTGCAACTGATGGTTTCCATTATTAGCCCTACCAGTTGTCGTCAGCTTTCGGGATGCGTTTGCCCGTGTCCTTACCTTGCCATCTTTCAGCACACAGAAATCCGTCTCGTAGTCTTCGTCTTCTTGTCCCTCTTCCACTATAGCCGTCAACCGGAACTTTTCCTTCTCTTTGTTCGCAGCGTTTGCCTTTTTCTGCGCGCTGACTGCCTGGCCCACGCCGGTAACGGTGGGTATCGCCGTTATGGCGAGAAGTCCAATGACCATGGTGTAAGTCGTCGGCCGGTTGTATACCGTAGCCTGAGCATGAAACCACACAAAACAAGCAAAAAGCAAACAATGGTGGTTCCAGGGAGTCAGTGGGAGGCACCTAGGCTTTCCGTACAATGACGTTTTTTAAGGACAGACTGTGTGCATTTCTTCTCCCCAGCTGTGTAGTATTCCGAAGTAATAACCCTTGGAGCCTATGAGGAAGTCGTGCATGAAGACATCGAGATCCCGCAGCCCCAACTGTGGGGGCCGGCGGCATCCCAGTCCGATTCCAGGATAGACAAGCCATGCAGCCCCTTCTCCGATGACTTCACCGGGCAGGATTCTCGACGCCCATGGTGTGAACCTCTCAGCATCTCTCCTAGCTATCATAGGTTTCATGCAATGGAGTCCTAATCATGCCGTACGTAAACTTGGAACGTCATATACGCCACCAAAAAGCAGGACCGGGGGGGAGTGCAAACAAAGCTTGGCTTTACACCTCAGACCCCTTGTTCCTGCTATCCAGGATTCTTGTGATTTTCAGTTTCCTTAGTATTCCCTTTGTTCTATTTCGCTGCTTTACCTGTTCTAGCTTCGTGTGATAGTTGATTTGGACACATCGCAGTTGCGTCACTCGGCATCAAGGGCAGTCTTCGTGGTGGGCCGTCATCCGAATTGTCGTCCTTGAGCCACAAAAGCCAGCCGTCGCGGAGCTACGCCTCACTTTTGGCATGCTGTATCAACTCAGGACGAGATTATCTTGAATCTACTTGGGATTCCAACTAGTTGAATAATTTGAATCCTTTCCTTTTGTCTCTCAGCATCTTCAGCTGCTTCACCCGCATAAGCATCATCAATCATGTCTTCAGACGAGGTTTGTCCTTTGCACTCACAGCCGCCTATGCTCAACAAGTGATAAGCCCGTCAACTAACACGCCTTCAGAAGCCCCAAGACCAGGAGTTCAACTCCAGAGAACAGCAGGAACACCAAGACCCCCAGGAGCACCAAGACAACCAAGACCAAAACCAGCAAGATGCCAATGACAACGACAACGCCTCGGACCACCAGCAAGACTCCCAGCAAAACGGCAGAACGGGCGAACTAAGCGAAGACAACTCCGACCGCGACGAAGACAACGAGCCCACAACACCCCCCGCTCCGGAACGCCAACGCTCGAGCGGCCGTGGTGCCCGTGGTGCCCGCGGCGGCGGTGACGACGACGATGCCGGCAACGACCGTGACAGGTCGCAGACCCAAACCAAGACCCAGACCCGCCGCAGAAGAAGGGGCGCCCCCTTCCAGCGCCAGGCCCAAGACGACGACTTCGACGACGACTACGACGAGAGGGGACAGGGCATGGTGCCCCATCAGCAGCGGCAGGGACAGCAGCAGATGTACCAACCGCAACAGCAGATGCAGATGCAGCAGCAGCAGCAGCAGCAAATGCAGCAGGGAGGCAAGAAGGACGACGGCAAGAACCCGCTCAAGCTGCGGCTCGACTTGAACCTGGATATCCAGATTGAACTCAAGGCCAAGATTCATGGTGACTTGACGCTGGCTTTGCTGTAGGATGCTCCTCTCCTCGACTCTCCTTCGCTTCAAATGTGCTTGAGCTGTGCTAACGAGTGACTCGCAGTGACATGGATTGATCGATTGGCATGTATTCGATTTGGCTGATATGGCGATTCCATGAAAGTTGACTTTGTTTACTACCACGCCTGTTGTTTCGGTGTGTCATTTCCTCGTTACCTCTGCGTTTTTCGTTTGTCACGCCTAGTATAATGAATGAGGCCCTCCAAAGGGGCATATTGTTTGATCTGTACATATACATCTATATGTGTCTTCTATCATGTGCTTTGTATCTCTGTTTGTTCGTGCATCGGTTCCATGTACTAGGTATCATATAATGTCAACGTAAAAAAAGGTTCATCAAAACGCCTCGTGAGCCTCTAGCCGTGAATGCGGTTCCATAAAGATTTATACCAAACATTGTGCTTCACCCCGTGCTCGATTCGTCCCGTCTCGTTGACCAGCGGCATGCACTGGAAGGCCTCGGCGAAGACGTTAAGACACTTGCTACGCGCTTCCATGTGGCCCGTCTGTCTGCTGATGCCGCCGGAAGGGTCCAAGTTGATATACTGACTGCTCCCTCGAACTAATAGCGGGCCTGACCCGGTCAACATGGAAACAACAAAGTTGAGGCCAATGTCCTCGCAGTTAAAGGCCTCGTCTACGTATTTGCGGATCTTGGTGACGGCAGGATCGTCGGAAAAGTAGTAGTCGAGGAAGGCAATGTGCGTAAACGCGAGGTTCGTCAACACCATAGAGTAGACGTCCTGGTGCGCCTTTTGGGAACAGAAGTTGTAGTCCCAGTCGCCAGACGGAAGAGCCGTAGCGCAGCGCGCCAGGGCACCCGTCATCCTGTCCTTTCCAAACTTGCGCCACATCTGAAAGACAAACTCCAGGTCGTCGGGGCGGTAGTAGACATCGTCGTCGGATAGCAGAATGGCCTTGGTTCGGTACTCGGGGTCGGGCCATAGCTTCTCGTTGAGACTGTCACGGGTCGGCTTGCGGTATCGCACAGGCACGCCGTGCTGGGAGACGAAGCTGTCGGGCGTCTCTTCGTCAAAATTGTTCCAGATGATGACGATTTCGTGCAGCGACGGGATCTTGGCGGCCAGCAGCGCCGTCAGGGTGCGGTGAAGCTCCCTGGGGCGATGGAACGTCGACATGGCAATCCTACAGCATCTGTCATCAACACAACCAGCTCAATCGCGACAAGAGGCACGAATCCACCCACGTGAATTTGTCTTCCAGCAGCCCGCCATACTTGGTCTCGGCTGCCGCCCGCCATGAGTGAAGCGGCCAAGTAACGTTGGCGCTGGTCTGATTGCTGCAAAGAGGGTATCGAGGCCCGGCGCTCGTCGACTGAACCGAGAGCGAGAGCGCTGCCGAGTCCACCGCGGGGCTCAATGGATTGGCGAGCAGCACGAAGGTGACGACGGATAGCGTTAGGGCCAGCAGGATGGTGGTGCTTCTCCTGAGGCGGAGGAGGGACACCATCGAAGCGAGCATAACGGCGGCCCGGCGTCAATCCTGATCTGTCGATGGAATCGCTGGTTCTGGACGGCCGTCGCTGCGGGAGGCGGGATGCAGCCGCAATCTCAGGCTGGATCGGTATGTTTCAAGCGGCTTGAAACGGGCATCTCGCAGCTCTGAGGCGAGCTTCTGGGATGGCAAATTGCTTGTGATGACGGCGAGCAGCGTCGCCCATGATAGGGGTCACGTGGTTCTGCCAGTACCGTGCAAGTACTGGTAACCTGGAGCCTCTCTGTGACTCTCTGCTCCTGTTCCCCCGACTCCGTGCAAAGTACGGTCCATGGACAAGCCACACGGTGCAAGATGCGGTCCTCGAGGTACGCACCCAAGGGCAGAAACACGCAACGTTGAACAGGCACGGGGGCTGGCGTGCCGTAGCGTCAAGTCGTGGCGGTGCATGGGTGCCGCATGACGTAACGCCGGCACTTTGGACAACAGCCGTGCCAAACTGTGTCTCGTTTCACGTGCTGCAAGCGAAGTAGCCGGTACCTGGCGGGACTTTGTCTGATGTCGGTCGCTCACCACGTTTCCCGGTTTCTCTCGATTCGAGAGCCGAAGACTCCGTACTTCAGGTCCTCGATGCAAGCAAAAAGGGGACCAGATGCCACCCCCTTGCGGAGCTCCCCGGCCGAGGCAACTTTATTCACGATTTGCCCTCCTTTCTTCCCACGCATCTGGAAAGCTGGGGCTCTTCTCCGGGCACGGAGCCTATTTTCTGGTTTCTAGAAGAGTTGGGGGTCCCTGACCCCTCGGATCCGCACATGTCCGCCTCGTTTGCTGTCATCAACTGTCAGATTGGCTGTGACAGTGTCTGCAAGCAACGCGGTTTCGAGATGATCATTCCTTCGGCCTGTCCCCTTGCCTTGCTCGTCAACAAATCATGCCTCTTTTGGCTCTGTTAAGTGATCGTTTGTCCTGAAAAGAAAATTGTACCTCGGAGATACAGCATGTCTTCCTACCGCACGACAGTTTGCTGATATAAGCGGAGGTGACACACCACACCAACATGCTCGCAACGCAGGCCGCGGACAATGGCATTGCCCCGTCTGATTCCATCGCCCTCATGCTTCCCATCGATCAGCCAGCTAATCACCCATCTCAAGTCCAGCTCCAGCAACTAATCGAGTAGCATCATGCAACCAGAGTCAGCAACCCGGGCTCTGCAAGCCTCCGTGTAACGCGCCATGCCTCGCTCCCTCGCACAGCTGCACCTCCGTCCGCATTCCTGCTTCGCGTCGGGCCAAGCATGCAGTCCGAATCCCGGCCTAGTGTCAAAACCAAGCAATGCTCGGGACGAGGTCGCAGTAATTGCTCCGGCACTGCTTGAGCCTGTTGAGAAGACGCAGCCCGGAGCGCAGCCAAGTTCCGTGCCTCGAATCCCTAACTGTCTCCGTGCTAGTCTTTGCTTCCGCCAAGCACCCAGCAACTCAGCCCAGGGCTGGCTTCGATACTCAGGCGCAGGACAAGACAGACAGACAGACAGACAGACAGACCAGGGCCAGTGTCCAACGACGATCCGCCAAGGATGCATGCTCCAATCACCCTCCATGTCCGCCCGTCACCTTGCAGCCGTAGCGCTGCCGTGAAGCCGCTTCAGGTCATGGCGCCAGCCCTTTTTCATCTGACGGACGGCGTCATCAAACCGTGAGCCCATTTGTGTGCCAAGCAACGAGTTTTGCATAGCCTCAAGTCCGCCTCTTCTGTGCTGATGACTTTCAGGATGATTTTCATGTAGTACAGTATTAGTATCTCCATTTGCCGGGTCCGAGGTATCGCACAGCTAGAGGGTACCGCGACGGAGTCCGCCAGGTACCACTCTGCCCACGCACGTCGCGTGCATGTGGACGGTACAAGCGGCAACTCGGCGCAGGTACCGACCAGGTAGGGGATACCCCTCGGGCTCAGCTGCATGTCCGCCAAGGAGGCGGACAAGGGCACGACGTCTGCCCGGCTGTTCAAGGGATGATGCACCGCAGCGAGTGACTGCGCAGGACGTGTTCCTTGGGCAAGCCACCGACTAAATTGCCTTTTTGAAGGCGTTCCATCCAAAGCCTCTTTGGCCCTGACATGGCAGAAGAGGGGAAGAGGAAAAGGGGCCCAGGCGAGTCCCATAATTTAACTCGAGGTCAGCCAGCCCGCCTAGGCATATGGAAGCCCGAAATGGTGCGAGACGTAGACTAAAATTCTGGATCTTTTTTTTTTTTTTTCCTCTTTGTTCTCATTGTTTTCTTCGAGCCTCGGTTGGCGGAGCCTGCAGTTGCAACAGTCCGTCACTGCACAACAAGGACAGCAAGAGGGAGAGGCAAAGAATAGGATAGTAGAACCGCTATAGGAGAGAGTACCTAATAATGAAAAACAGAGCCAAAGCGGAAAAGGGACAAAGGAGAGAGCTATTTCTTACATTTTCGCTGCCGATCCCGATCCTGCTGTTATCTGCCTTACTACCTTAGTTACTTGTACATAGCACCTAACAAGAGGTTCTTAGTGCTTGGTTCTCGGTGCCTCTCCAAGCCTTGGCCGTGCTGAGACGCGCACAGAGCAGCACTGAACCAGCCCAAGTACCACCCGAACCTTAATATTTGACGTCTCTGTCATTCCTCCCCCTTCTTTCTTACCTCCTCCCACCTCTTCTTGTCCTCCCTCTTCTTCCACTCTCACCAACTGCTTCTTTTTTCCTTTTCCCTTTTACTTCTCCCTTGTCCCTCCTTCTCGAACCGCCCGCCATGCGCACCCGCAATATCGTGGCCCTGGCCGCCATCGCCCTCTTCTGGATCGTCTTCCTCTTCCGGCGGCACATCCACGAGCTGGGCGAGATTGCCCTGACATACAGCACCTTTTACCCGCTGCTGCACAAGCATCCCGACATTCTGTACCGCCACCCGGAGAACGCCTCGGCCGTCGTCTCAGAGCTGTCGTCGGAGTCGTCGTCGACGCTCCCCCCCGTCGTCGTGCCCAAGATAATCCACCAGATCGCCCTGGGCAACGCCAGCGTCGCCAAGTATCAGGCCGCCATCTCGAGCTGCACCGACCTGCACCCCGAGTGGGAGCACCGCCTGTGGACCGACGTCAACGCCACGGCCTTCATCGCCGAGTTCTACCCCGACATCCTGCCGCACTACACGGGCTACGCCCAGAACATCCAGCGTGCCAACATCCTCCGCTACGCGCTGCTGCACCATTCGGGCGGCATCTACGTCGACCTCGACGTCACCTGTCGCGTCGCCCTCGACTCGACGCCCATCGTGCGGCTGCCGTACGTCTCCCCTGGCGCTCACCCGGCCGGCGTCAACAATGCCTTCATCGCGACCGAGCCCGGCCACCCCTTCCTGACGCAGCTGCTGGAGAACGTGCCCAGCCACGACCTGCACTGGGCGCTGCCGATGCGCATCCCCTACGTCGAGAACATGCTGAGCACGGGCTGCATGTTCTACTCCAACCAGTGGATGGCCTACGTCCGCGATGTTCTCGCGGGCCGCCAGACCAGCAAGGTATACATCCTGTCCGACGAGCACGGCGATATGGCGCCGCACATGCTCCGTGGCAAGGTGACGACGCCCATCTTTGTCCACGGCGGCGCCAGCAGCTGGCACGGCTGGGATGCGGCGCTGTTCCTGACGATTGGCGAGCACTACACGTTCTACCTGGGCCTGCTGTTTGTCGTCCTGACGTTTGTCTTTGTCGCGGCCTACTTCTTCACCACGTCGAGGCGATCGTACCGTCGACGATGCCGATTCTTCAGCTTCGGCGTATCATCCCGAAACAGCTGGTCGCCCACTAGGCAGCGGAAGCCCAGCATTAGCCAGTCCATGGTATAAAGGAGCCAGCGTCCTCAGTTTAATAACCGCTCGAACATGCAACAGGTGACGGGCATCATCAGCTGCTGCTCACTTTGATATTTTGCACACGTCATGAAAGGATGCACTCGCAATCCATCGGCTTTCTCGCAAGCTTGCCTCGCACACTTTACTCTAATCCTACTACACCAGTAGTATTCGGCATACATTTGGAACCTTTAGAAGGAGAAGATACCCGCTTGCTTTTCTCCCGGCGACTTACATCATGGGCTTATACGCGACGAAGGGGGAGGGAACCGGAACACGCTGGCGATGTTTTGCCCGCTCTCTTCTTACTTGTCTTTACACATAGCGGTTCCAGGCGGATCCGTCACGATACGAACACGGATGGCAACGACATACGGGGAGGTGGCATTTGGCTTTGGCTACCAGCTCGGCGTCTTTGGGCGGGGGGTTCTATAGGAATTATGAAGCATTCCATCCTATAGCAGGGTCACAGAGTGTAATGATAGAGAGAATACCAAGAATATCCACAGGACCGGCCTGGGTTAATGATAATCTACATGAAGCGTTTTCGCTTGACTTGCCCGGTCTTTACTTTTGCTTCCAAAAATGCTTGTAAGAATGGCAGCAATGGATCCAGTTTGCTGTCAACTCATCTCGTTTCGACTCACATCATTCAGGACAGACATGGAATTGACTGCACCTTCACCTTAGCTCCACCTACCCACCCGCACAAGATTACCGAAGGAAAGAGAAAGAAGAGAAACGATGTGAGGCTTGTGTGGTTGCAGTCAATCACCGCCCGAGCTTACCTAGTGTAGTATCTCGGCTAGATACTCCGTCCAGTACACTCACATCAAGCCTAAAGATTTGCTCGCTCGTTACACCACGACAGTCCATCAATGACGTTGACACAGCGCACTCAAGATCACTCAAGCCGGAGAGAGATGAGGGGAACGAGAAGACTTGAGAGCATGCCGCGACAAGTCGCCAAGCTTCTGGTGCCAGAAGCTGAAAAAGAATCGGCTGATTTGATTTGGTCCACATGGAACCATGAATCCATGCATGTCGCGTGCATTGTATAGCCTTTTTTCTCTCTTTGGTCGATTCCTTGATCCTACGGAATCAGATCACTATTCAAAGCGTGATCAAGGTGTGCCCTTGCTTCTTTTGTAGACTCATCATTTCTTCGTTTTCGAAAGGGTCGATTCTGCAATAACTCGTTTCTCTACATGTATCTGACTAACCAACTTCACACTGTCGGTGATACTACTAAAACATCGAATCAGAGGTGGTCGAATCTCGAAGAACAAAAGTCGTGGGCGTCATACTTGCGTTTTCTGACAAGACACTACCGCTGCGGACTCATTTCCATGCCAAGTTGGCCTTTTTTGCATAAAATTGGACGAATGAGCAGGGATTGTGCGTGTTATCAGCCATCGTACTTGAATCGATGTTGGTGGAAGTACATACGATAGAGGGGGGATGGGGGCTGTGCCTGAGATGGAGGATGAAGCAAGACGCCACTTGATCTGATTTGCTGCTTTTATCTATCGGTCTGTTTCTGCGCTTTTCTTTTTGGGGTGAGGGATGAGTGTGAGACTGTGAAGCGTGTTCTAGTGAGGGGGGTTCGTCGAGGTGAAGCTTTCAAGATGTTTATTCGTGTTTCGCTCTTGAGAGGAGGCATTGCCCTGCAATGTACGAATGTAGATCTGATGGTGCCCTGGGACGGACAAAAGAGAATGCAAGAAATAAATATATGGAATCTAATGGCTGGAACCGAGTCCCTGAAGGTGAATTTAAACCAGATCCTGCCTCATTAGGGCTCATTGGCCTTGTCTCGCATGCTGCTCAAACCCCCCAGCAGGGATCCCTCGTGAGGGTAAGCAGAAAGTAGACGACTCCTGTGTAGCCACCAGAAGGAAACATCCAATACTAGTATTGTACTGTGGCCTGAATCCTTCAAATAATTTGAAATGGTTCAACTGGACTGCTGGTGAATAGTGTTTGGCGTGGCTCCTCATTCGCGTTGATAGAAGAGGAATAACTTTGATGAACAAGACATGCTGCTGATGTTCACCATCTCAAACATACCTACCTTAGTTGTGCGCCAATACACTTCAAGTTCATGACATACCCACAGGATTTCTATAAGCTCGCTCAATATTGCCATCTATCTCCATGTATGAGCTGTACAGAGTGAAATCTACCCTCACCACGCTGAGTCGACAACAGAAACGCTTGAATCCGCTCAAACACCTTGACAAGCCAGCAACGAATGAACAACACCCAACACACAAAGGTATCATGCAATACACAAGCAACTTACAAACTCCAAAAACACAAATCTACCGCTCCCACGGCACTTCAACCCCCAAGTCCCTCGCCACCCTCGTCGCCGACACAACACACCCCTCCAGCAACACCATCCCATCCCAGCACCAGGATCCCACAACCCAGACATCATCCCGCCCATTCGTCCACACGCCTTCATCTCCAGCCGCCTCCTTGCCCGCCCTCAATACCCTCTGGACGGCGGCTCTGCTCTCCGTAGTGCGCAACGTCCGCGTAAACCTCGCCGAGTCCAGCGTCCCCTTCAACTCCGGCGCATCGCCCACAGGGCTCGTCCGCACAACCAGCCCATCCGACAAGTAGTGCAGCGTCTCCGTCTGAACGACGCTTTCGGAAAACGTCGTCCTAAAGGCCATGACCTGGGCGTCTCCGCGGCGGTACGAGCACTCTCCGGACGGGACATGCGTCTTTTCGGGCACGACGGACAGTTCTGATGCGAGAGGAGCCACGACGGTGCTTGTGACGGGAACCGTGGGAATGACGCCCAGCAGGGGCTTGGCCGGGTTGAAGATGGCGGCGGCAACATTGGGCGACACCGCGAGCACGACGCGGTCAAACACCTCCTCAGAAGCAGCAGCATCGCCATGGACGCCCTGAGAGCGTATCAGAACGCCTCCGTCAACTCTGTCCACCTTTGTCACATGGGTCTCCAGCCGGACGTCCTCGATCCCCGCCGCCAGCGTCGCTTGGACGCGGTTGATGCCACCGCGAGCCACATACGTCTTGCGCAGAAACGAGCCCTTGACAAACTCCGTCACGTCACTCGCCGGGAAGTCCAGCATTTCGGCGTGCGAGCAGCTGCAGATGATGCTCAGCACGGGCAGGAGGTAGTACAGCGCGTACGTCTGCGGCAGCCGAATGCGATCGAGATACTGCCGAAACGACTCACAGCTGCTGGCGCCGCCGTTCTTATCCTTGGCAACGGACTTCACGTCCAGATGCGCCTCCGCCTTCATCATCCGGGGCTTGAACAGAAAACACGCCGCAAAGAACCAGAGGTGGCAAATCGCCAGATACAGCGTCTGCAAGATGGTCTGCACCGAGCCGCGCCAAAAGTGCGGCGATATCAGCAGCATCTCGTGCAGCCTCTTGCCATACACAAAGTAGCTCCCGGGCATCGTCTGGACGGCCTCCGGACTGGGCACCTGCGCCTGGGCTGCGGCGGAGACGCGGGCAAAGACCCAGATGAGCTGGATGTGCTGAAAGGGCACGCCGAGGTGGTCGTACATGCGGCACAGGTTGGCGTAGTAGCCGCGGCAGAAGCTGCGCGGCGGGATGTCGATACGCTCGGCGGTGCCCGTCTTGGAGTTTTTGATGGTGACTGACGCGGCATCAAGGGAGAACTTGGGGGCCTTTGGAGTGAGTATTAGTAGCGTGACCTTTCACCGTGAGTATCCATCGCGGATCATGGATCGTTGCTGACCTGCTCAAACAGCGTCACCTCGTAGCGCTTCTGCGCGTCGTGATGCAGCAGATACGCCGTCGTCAGCCCGGCCAGGCCAGTGCCGATGATGGCGACCCGCGTCTTGCGCTCGCCACCCGCCGGTTTGCCCTGTCGCGACGGCATCTCTTGACTCTGTTCGTCCGCAAGGCTGTTCAGCTGGTCCAGCAGAGGCGATCAACGGATAGCCTACTCAGCTCGTCCAGCTTGTATGCATGAGTGTGCCCTTATAGATGGAGCTAGTTATTGGCGCTCCCTTTTCGATCTCGAGATGGGTCTTTGAAAGAGTGAACTGTTTCGTCTGGCGTTTCAGATCATCATCTCATGATGAATGTCTCTCACGAATATAAGGTAGGGAGGGATGAGAAACTTGGCATCGGCCGCACGACGGGCCCCAGCAAAAGCTGCTCAATCGCCCCTTCTGATTGGACCGGCCAGGGCGATTTGAGACTCTCCGGCGGACCGCACAGGCCCGAACTGAATTATTGCTCCGGCCAGCATCTCTTCAGCGCTTTTTTCTGCATCATTTTCATCTACGCCATGAGCGGTGAGAAGCGAACATTTAGGACGTGTCGATTCATTGTAGGTGTTTGTATAATGGTTGCCGAGTTTACAGGGAGCAATGGAGTGAGGCGTGTGCTGTTGTGGTGATGGAAGATATAAGGGTATTACCATCTCATGCAGTCATGGGAGGCTTACTTCTAGCGTGTAGCTGCCGAGGCACACGATGACAAAAATGACATGCAGAAGCCAAAAAGACATGGAAGTCTAAAGTCTTAATTTAGGCCCTTGATTCCGCCCGATGTTCTCGTAAGACGTGAGATTTGATCAAACGGCACAGCGACAAGGACCAGTGCATCGTGCATCTGCCCCGCTAACAAAATCACTTGCGGTTACCCCTTCATCATTTTCAACCTCATGCAACCGCCATCAAATCCAACTCACCAATGATCTGGCCCTCCCTAAGCAGCTTCTCCCTCGGCTTCATCGCAGGATGCCTCACCATCATCATCCCCCTCGCCGTCACAGCTATCTCGCTCACCCGCACCAGCGACATTTACGGCCTCGGCCACTGGAAGCTCAACATCAGGACGCCCTTCCCTTCCATGTGGATGAACCTAGGCTTCTGGTAAGGCAATATCCCACTTCCTTCATGATATGAGCAATTACTGACTGTAACAGGACGCGAGATGACGGCACCGCCATCCAGCACTTTGACGAGGCCGCGCGAAACATGCTCCGGCAGCTCTTACAAGCGGCCGGCCTCCTCTCCACCTCAACATCCCCCGTCGCCGTCCTAGACGTCGGTTTCGGATGCGGCGACCAGACCATTGCGCTGGCCGACCTCATCAACGCCTCATCACGACCTCGGTTCCGCTACGTGGGCTTGACACTCAACGCAACGCAACTCCAAGAAGCTCAGCAAAGACTCGACGCCGCTCTCTCCCATCCAGCCCACGACCCATCAACCCCATCATCATCATCATCATCATCATCAACCTCACTCAACCTCCCCAAAACCTCCTTTCAACTCTTCCAGGCAGACGCCGCTCAACCTACATCCTGGTCCCTCAAAGTCCTCTCCTCCGTCACCTCCCTCTCCGACCCATCCTTCCCCGAGCGCTGGCTCATGGGCCTCGACTGCCTCTACCACTTCTCCCCCTCGCGCAAACCAATCTTCACCCTCGCGGCGCGAACCCTGCACGCAAACGTCACGGCATTCGATCTCATCCTCAGCGGCTCTGCGTCCTTTTGGGAAACCATGGCCGTTCGCATACTAGGCTTCGTCTTGCTTTGTCCCTGGCGGACGTTTTTGACGGAGAGCGAGTATCGGGAACAGCTGGTTGAATGCGGTTACGATAAGGAGCAGGTCGAGATACGTGACGTCTCGGACCATGTGTTTGGCGGTTTAGCGGGCCACTTGCGGAAACAAGATGCTGTGCTGAGACCGTATGGCATCTCGTTGACGGCGTATGCCTTGGTGGGGAGGGTGTATGCGTGGCTTGATCGGACGAGGGTGCTCAAGGGGGTGGTTGTTGTTGGAAGGGTCAAGAGGAAGAGTCAGTGAAGGCATTGATCGGCATCACATGGAGTCTAGCATCAAAATCATCTACGCATGATCAGTCAACTTGTACCAACAAGTGTGGCTTGTCGTAGGTATAATAGACTTTATGAGAAACGGCCCCATCATGAGCCGCATTCCTCAGATATCGCCGGCTTCAAAACCACAATAAGCTTATATCAACGCCAACTAGCCACAAGCTTCAACGACTCTCCTCCAATCCCAACCATCGAAATCACAAATTCTCCGATCCTCATGATTCAACCGACCTTCGCCTAAATTCAGTCAACTTAGTTATGCCTCACCAGTAAATAGTATGGCAAGCATCATGCACCAGTCATCGATCGCCATCGACTACCCCCCATGTCAAATCAGACACAGCCACATCACCAATCCAACACGACGTAAAAAATCGCCGGCATGACCGGACCTCCGGCACGTTTGTACATAAGAGCTGTGTGGGGTTTTCATTACTCCCTCCTAAAAAGCACGACCATCCCCGCATCGTGAACTGATGCTGCTCGCGTGTCTCACTCCTGCATTCCACCTTGGACATTTCATCGTCATCGACATCAAGGCACATGACGGCGACAAAGAGCATCACGCAGCAAGAAACACGACTGCACAATGTTCAGTCTTCTAGATCGTCTCTATTGGTATCATGCATCTAGCTCTATGTCTCTCTTTCTGACTGGACAACATCTCCAAGACATCGCCAAAATGACGGCCCGCGCAACGAAACAATCTCCGCGACACGCGATCCCATCGGGCTGACGAGAAAAAGAAATACCTCTTTGTGCAAATGACCAACAACTCATACGCAAAGACAAATGACAAGATTCTAAAACATTTCTCTATTTTCCAAAACCCAGCGTTTACTCGGGCTTGGGCAGGACCATGGGCTTGGTGCCCAGGCCGTTGCGGTTGCGGAAGAACAAGACGCCCTTGCCGTGGCCCTTGGCCTCGGCGCTGGGCTCGACCCAGTGGCACATGCGGGCGCTCCGCCACAGGGCGCGAACGAAGCCGACGGCGCCGTCCTTGACGTCGGAGCGGTAGTGCTCGCCCATGACGGGGATGATGGCCTCGGTGGCCTCGTCGGCGTTGTAGAAGGGGATGGTGGCCACGTAGTGGTGCAGGACGTGCGTCTCGATGATGCCGTGCAGCAGGTGACGGCCGATGAAGCCCATCTCGCGGTCGATGGTGGCGGCGGCGCCTCGCACAAAGTTCCACTCCTCGGCGGTGTAGTGAGGCAGCGAGGGGTCGGTGTGCTGGAGGAAGGTGATGGCAACTGAGACAGGAGGAGAGACACGGTCAGCAGGGGGGACGTCTTGTGCGTCACTGTGCGTCAGACAAGAAAGGACTTACCGAGCCAGTGGTTGACCCAGAGGTACGGGATAAAGTACCAGACGGCCATGTTGTACCAGCCAAAGGTGTTGCCGAGGAAGTAGAGGGCGCCGAAGGCGAGCAGCAGGCCAATGTCGCTCAGAACGATGAGCTTGGCGTCCTTGGCCTCGTACAGCGGGCTGCTGGGGTTGAAGTGGTTGACGCCGCCGCCGAGGCCGTTGCGCTTGCCCTTGCCGCGGCCCTCGCGCTGGCGCTCGTGGTTGTTGTGGCCGGTGATGTTGGTGAGCAGGTAGTTGGGCCAGCCGACCAGCTGCTGCATGACCAGCATGAAGAGCGTGTAGGCGGGCGTCTCCTCAGTCAGCTCCGACAGCTCGTGCACCATCTTGCCGATGCGCGAGGCGTGCTGCTCGCGGGTACGCGGGATGAAGACCATGTCACGCTCCATGTTGCCCGTGGCGGCGTGGTGCTTGCGGTGCGAGATCTGCCAGCTGAAGTACGGCACCAGCAGCGCCGAGTGCAGCACCCAGCCCGTCACGTCGTTGATGAGGCGCGAGTCGGAGAAGGCGCCGTGGCCGCACTCGTGGGCAATGACCCAGAGGCCGGTGCCGAACAGGCCCTGCAGGATCGTGTAGACGGCCCAGAGAGCGGCGCGGGCGGGCGTCGACGGCACCGTCTCGGGTGTCACGTAGTTGTGGAAGACATAGAAGGTCGTGGCCAGGCACACGATGTCGCGGAGGATGTACAAGTAGCCCTTGAGGGCGGAGCGCTGGAAGCAGTGCTTGGGGATGGCGTCGCGGATGTCCTTGATGGTGAAGTCGGGCACCTTGAACTCGTTGCCGTACGTGTCGACAAGGCGGCCGAACTCGGCCTCCTTGCTGTCCACGCCATTCACGTCAACCGACGACATAGACGACAGCGAAGTCGACGAGGCCGAGGGGCGGGGCGAGTCCATGGGAGTCACGGCGGCAGAGGACTCGGTCGAGTCCGTCACATGGCGCCTGAGGGGGGCCTTTTCAGGCAGGGGCAGCGCGGTGGAAGCCATGGCGATGCTCTCTGTTGCAGATGCTCAAGGTCTGTCTCTCAGAGAAGACACGAGGCTATTCCCAGTTGTTGGATGGGGAAGATGAAGAAAAAGAGAAGAGAGAAAAAAAAAAAAGAGGAAGAGAGAAGAGAGCACAGCTCGCTACTATTACTATCAGATAAGATAGCCGGCTGGTGAACGGGCCTCCTGGGGAAGAGGAAGGAGAGAGACGAGCCGGACGGGGAGTGGCCTGGTTTTGTCTGTCCTGGGGGGGGCGTGTGAGAAGGAGGAGGAGGAGAGAGGGAAAAAGAGGAGGTGATGGTTAGGAGGAGAGTCTGATTGGGATGTACAGAGACATAGGCGAAAAGGGGGGGCAACAGAGGCAAAATCGACTGACGGACCAGACCGAGCAAGCCCAGAAGAAAAAAAAAAAAAAACNCTTCGTCCCACGTCGCACCGCTGCTCGAGGTACCTCCCAAGCCTCCGTTGGCTGCGTTGGCCCTTTTCCAGGAACGGCCTACCCGGGATCCAGGAACGGACGTCACAGGAGGGGAAGGTAGAAAGTCAAACCGTCGAGTGATGCATCGAGAAGTCAATTCGGCCGGTCGGCAAAGCTGATGGGAGATGCGAGTTTTCGTAAATGCTGGTGAGGCGATGGGAGGATTGTGTGATGTTGAAGTTGGGAAAAAAAAAGAAAAAAAAAAAAAAAAAAAAAAAAGAGAGAGAAGAGCGGCGTGGGGCTTTGGGCTCAGCCTGAGGATGATGACAGGTACCGAGTACGTGCTGCACACGCCTTGAAGGCATCAATTCATCTTCATTTTGACTCTGTTTCTTACTCTCTCTGGCCTTGATTTCTTTTTCTGCCTGTCGCTACTCAATTGACTGGTTTCGCGGTGATTTCGAAGAAGGATACCTGTCGTTTCACGATTCCTTCTGGATGCCCCTTGGAAAAAAAAAGAAGACCAAAAAAGTCTGCCAATTGGAGGCGAGATTGATGCCAGATCTGGGTCCGCGCGATTAAATCGGACCCTGGATTGCCCTTGGCGGGTGGGTACAGGGTACAAAGTACAAGAGACAAACCATAATTGTACCCCGACCATGTGAACAAGGGGGGCCAGCTTCTTAGTACCTAGTAGTTGATGGCCAGACAAGACAGCTGGCACTCGGCTCAGCAATTGCTAGACACAGACCACACGTCACTCACTGGCCTGTTTCTTCGCATGACCGTTGAGGCGTGTTTTCAAAAGCCTTCTGACTTGCTTCAGACATCATTCCTGCGTCTGTATGTAGATTCATCAGGCGGCGTCGCCGTCGTTGCCATCACATGAAAAGGCAAAAAAATCGAGAGGGCTAAGATGCGCCATCTCCGATACGCGGCTGCAACATGATGGCGCCCTAAGCTGACTCAAAAATCCTGCCAATCTCGGTGTTCTCGAACGAGCAACTGTCCCATCATCTCTCATCTTCAGAACATGCATATTCACAGCCGTGCATCACAGCCTGATGGGAAAACAAATGCTACAAACACGTCGATACCAGGCGTACAAGCAGCAGCGCCGGCCGCAAGTACCGCTACAAGATACCGTAGCATTGAAACGCACCCCCCAAACGACCACGTAGCCCCGAGTCTGCAGGAAGAGAAAAACCCTGCATGAGGGGGAAATCAAAGCGGGCGGCCGTGACGGGGGTGGCTGGGGTGGCTGGGCTGAAGGATGCCTAAAACAGATTTCGAGATAGGCGAATCGTTTTCGAGCAAGCAAGCCGGGGCAACTGCAACTTTCTCAGGCAAATCCTACGAGTTGCTTGCCTCTATGTACTGTGCTGTAAAAGTAAGGTGAGTACCTTACTCGGAGGCGGTTAGACATGTGAAGCCGAGTCTTGCTTGATGGTGTGGTCAGAGGGCAAGATTGGGGGGGGCTACAAGTCTCCATGACCTGGGGATTCATCATCCAGATACTGAATGAGTGCTTCAGGAGAGCGGCATTTGGCTTTTCCTCCCCCATCCCTTACTTTCCAATGCCTCGCATCGCATCACCGTCAACCACCGTCCAATCACCCAGTCAAAACCACCAATCTTTACGCAAATCGGCTAAACGCAGCGCCAATTTTCTCGTCCCTCTCTCTTCCCACTCCCATTCAAGCGAACTGATAAAAGGCCAAAACCTACTTGAGCCTCGGGACATGTGAATGTTCCCTCTCCCTCTTCCCTCCACCTCTCTCCATCATCTCCATCCATCGTCCAAGCTCTCCCCTGGCCCGCCCCGGCATCTCTCACAGCCGTGCCCTGTCACGCAACGATATCAGATCATGTAGGCCAACAAATTGGAAATCACGACTAGTTGGTACGCTAGATGAGAAAAGATGCTCTTGTTCTGTGGTCTCGTCTGATTTCCGCATTTGATGGACGCATCCAGTTTGTACATCTTGGTGGCAAGGCGAGCCACTACCGTACAGGCACCGTCTCCAAATTTTCAGGAGCACGAGTAGTGAATCTCGTAGATTCTCGCCCCTCGGAAGTCTCCCATCTCCCATTGACTTCACTTTCCATCCATCCATTGTGAACATCACCTCAACTGTCTCGCAATAAGCATTCCTTAATCCAATCCTCTCATCCAACATAATACAGACAGCATCATCATCATCGTCCATCAACAACTGCCACTTCCACATTGTACATGCACTTCTCTCGCACCAAACACTGCATCAAGTACGGAGTACCGCATCAAGTCTCCTCTCTCCCCCACATCTGTTGGGAATTTTGTTGAGAGGGTCCAGGCAAGGGTCTCCTCCTCCTTCTCTCCTTGTGTGCCATCCCTTGGCGGCGGCCTCGTCGATCTGGGGGGGGCCGCACCGCAGCCGCCGATTCGCCGCACGAGAAAAAACCACGTGCTTTTTTCGTTCTATGAATGGAGCAGGGTGTGGCGGCTTAGTAATTGCATCTCGTTCTATTGGTGGGCTTTTCCGATTGATAACGGCACAGTATGAGTGTGTCTAAACTATACTCAGACACTGTATTTTCCTATTCGTCTACCTCGTCAACTTGAAGGTGTCTATCTGGAGGAGATTTAGGACCGCAACAATGAGTACCTGATATGCCTACAGCGAGACATGAAGGCAGGGTGTCGAAGTGTTGTTAAGATGGGGTAACATGTATCCCCAAGTGCTAATTATCCCAAGCGAAGCTGCGAAGCAGCGGAGCGCAGGGGTTACCCGGAGTGTTCGCTGCTTCCAGCTTTGCTTGGTTATTAATTCAGCTTTTCCCCCGAGCCTAGGGAAGTATAAATAAAAGTCGACTGGCAATTGGTCCTTTTTGCCATGCTCACCGCTTTTAAATGTATCCAAGACCTCTTTTTATGGTGTTTTTATGAGGTCAAGGTTGGTATCGCGATGTTGCGATTGTGGCGTTGTGAGATTCCTTGGCATCTACGTACTCTATCAACATTACAATCTGCTTAATTGCGCGCTCACGGTCTTGAGCACTGGAATGATATCTATACTATGCGAAGCAGCGTTTTCTAAGCTTTCGAATGGTATCAGTTATGCCTATTAGGAATACCTAGATCAGGGGGGAAAAAGTCTGTAACAGCCCATTCGCTTCTATACCTACCCAGTCACATGACAACCTAAGCCGCGTTGCCAGGCCAGCAGCTTCGTTAAGGCCAGCAGCTTCGTCAGGCCAGCAGCTTCGTCAGGCCAGCAGCAGCAGCCTCGTCAGGGCTAGCAGCCTCGTCACAGGTCAGCAGCTCCGTCAAGGCTTCAGCAGCAGCTTCGCTTGGGCCCCTATGAACGCTTGAGCGGGCATCAGTATTTTTTCCGAGTTTCTTCTAATCCCTACAAACCGCTTGCTCGCGTAGACTTGCAGCATGTAATACACCATGTACAACAACCAAGCACCTATCTGCAAGTGAGGATGCACCTGAACCTCATGCATGAACGAGCACGAGAACAGAGCATGCGAGAACGCATCAAATTGGTCTTCGATTAGGCTCTTGGATGCCACATCGCATACCGCCTTGCCGCCCGATACCACGTACCAAACGGACTTGAAGTCTCAATGAGAGATTGCCCATAACAGAAGGTGACAAGATGTGGCATCTCAGTTGAACGTGTCTACCCAATGGACAAGATTCGAGATGCCACCAGCTTCCAAGTCTGTCCAATGGATAGGATTTGAATTGACATGCCATTCCCATCCGATGTGTATTATCACGAAGAACTAAACCCCCCCCCCCCCCCGGCGGGTAAGAATAGCAAATAAGACCAATAGTCGCCGCTCATAGTACTTCCCCGTACTTTAGCCCAACAGGTAGTCCGAGGCTAGCTCCCAAGGAGATAGATGTCTGTTCACCACGGCATTCATCTTACTCATACCTACTCTAGCAGAGACACATCGTGTCAGACTGAACGAAGATTCGGCTCAAATATAGTCCATAGTTACGCAGAGTCTCCCACCCTCTCGGCATCTCGAATCCGAGACAAGAAGCCAGTAACTCCTAGCAGTCATAAACCCATAGCTCGTCATCAACAAACAACAAGCCCATCTCATCATCACATCATGCCATTCATCTCAGTCCGTGGTACACCACGCCAGACAGTACTTCCACATCAAGCAAGACAACCAAAACCAGCAACGCAAGGCAATGCATAACCCCAGAGCTCAGATTCATCACTCCATCACCAAGGCACCATCCTCCCGTCCATCTCAACAACAAGCTGCAACCGCTGCGGCATCGCATCAACCCACATATTCACCCTCTCCTGGCTCAACCCCGCCCACGCCTCTCTCGCCGCCTTCTTCAACGTCTCGTCCTCCCACCCCCTCTCCTTTTCCTTGTCCTTGTCCTTGTCCTTGAGCAGCTCCGACGTCCACTGCTTGTTCGGCGGCCACAGCGAGTCAAGAGGACTCAGGTCCGGGCTCTCGCCGCAGCTAAACGTGCATCGCAAGCCGTGCATGTCCTTCCACTGCTGCGCGAGATTGATCTTGCTCGCGCTCCCGTGCGCAAACACGTCCGCGTCCTCCTCCAGCACGAATGCCATGGGGCCCGACGCCGTGAGCCACGGCTTGACCACCTTGTCGAGGACCTTGTCGCAGTAGTCTGGCATCGACATGGCGCCGGTGCCCTTGGGGCTCGTCGAGCCGTCGTAGAAGACCAGTTCGCTCTTGAAGCCGTAGCCCACCGCAGCCCAGGCATGCAGTCTCCTGATGTCGCGCGGCCACGCGTTGGTAGGTTCCTGCTCGCATGTACTGCACAGCCTCTCGCCCGACCTCGGCGTCAACCGCATCTTCCCGTCAAGCCCAAACGCAAAGTGCAGCTCGCCGCTGAACCGCACGCGACGCCAGTCCTCCTTGAGGGGATACGCCTGCAGAGCCTTGCGAGCAAAGTCACTGCGCTTCTCGCGATGCCTCTTGAGCGTGTTCGTCCGCCCACAGACGAGACATCGCCGATAGGACAGCGTGCCCATCGCCCGATGCAGCGTCCGCCGGTTACACTTGACCTCCAGCCCGGCCTCCTCCGCGAGCCCGTTCCAGTTGAGGCTCACGTCCTCGTACTTGGGATTCCACAGGATCTGCTCCATCTTGGCCACCTCCACGTCGGCAATCTTGCTGGGCCGCCCGCGCGTCTCGCCCCATTCCGGATCGTCGCGCTTCGGCACGGGCGACGCACTGAGCGCGGCGTAGCCCTGCGATCGCGACAGCTCGAAGTGCCGGAAGATGGCCGACTTGTTCACCGGCAGGCCCTGCGACTCGAGGTAGGAGATTGTGCCGCGCACCATGGCCTTGGCCGGGGTGTCGCCATGTTTGTAGCCTGACGGCATCGGCGGTTCGTTTGCTATCGGTATGGCCCCGTAGCCGCTGCGGTCACTGTAGACCGCTATAAGTCGAAGATATCTGGGCGTGTGAGAGAAGCTCAGGTCGAAGGTGTTGGGCTATTTTTGTCCGGTTTGGCCGTCGTGACGCTGGTTCCTGGCGGTTGACGGAGTGTTGACGTAAAAATTGCCCACACCTACCCGACACGTGACTGATGCGGTCAACCTCACCTCACCAGTTTCATCAAGCACAAAACGCATCTGCATGGGCGTCTATTATGCAGATCAATCTTTCACTCAGTAATTGCCATGTCATTTGGATAAAAACACGAGTTGATCACCTCTTTTGTTATCTTGTCGTTTCCACCACTTGTAAATTAAGAAAAAAAAAAAAAAAAGAAGAAGAAGAAGAAGACCTCGATGGAAGCTCGATATTGCAAATTTGACTCATTCATTTTGTCCGCTTCTTCACGCGAACCGAACCGCCAACTTATTTGTAAGTTCCCAAGGATCGAGATCATATCTGCAAAATAAGGTACCTTGCTCGCACAATACTTCTCAGTATGAATATTCACGCCAATTTTGTTCAGATCGAAAAAGTAAACTGTGATCAAATAGAGAGCAACGTGCTCAGCGTTTGCTCAACCAAGGCTCCAAAATGCCACTTGTAAACCCTGAACCAACGCCCAACCTCACATAGCCAACCCTTATCTCCATGTCTATATCTTGATATACATTACCACCGGGAATAATCTGACCAAAATATCGTGGGGCGTCAATATATCTGGGGGACGGTGGAGGCCCCGAGACGGCGTCTTGCTGTGCAAAACGGAATATGGAAGAAAGGCAAAGAAGACGACAAAGGAGAGCGCTGCTTCGCTATGTCATGATATAGCAAAAAGAAGAAAACAAGAAAGAAGCAATCGCTTAATGCTTTCCAGCATCCCGGACGCTTTGCATGAATCGATCCTCGGCGCCCACCTCGCTCAGTGCTCGTGTAGACGAAGCGCCTGCGCTAGTCTTGGACAAGACCGCCATCACTTCATCGGCAGTCTTGCTTCCCAGCAGATCCATCTCTCGGCTGAGGAGAATGGCAACGGCGGCCCGAACCAGTAGGGTGTCGCCCTCAAAGACGTAGACATCCCACAGCCTTGCTGCTTCGTCGATGGCCAGGTGCGCAGTGAACAGGTTGGTGAAGATGGTGGCAAGGTAGTGGTCGAGCTGGACGCCGCGTACCGTTTGGGTCAGGTGTTCGTACAGCGAACTCGACTTGACCTTGAGCGATTCGAGCACGAGGTGGTATGCTGATGCTTGCGCGCCACGGTCAAAGGTGTAGAATGATAGGGGGAGTGGTCGGTTGAGGACGTTGGCGAGGGCGATAAAGGTTGATTCGGGGTTCGGCAGATTGAGCAACAGGAGAGCGGCTATGGTCTGCTTGGTTATTAGCATGAAAATGTTCAAGAGGGGAAGTCAAGGCGAAGACGCCATCACTCACGTTACATCCCGACACATAGCCAATGTCGTTCCTGTACATAGCATAGGCCCTCAGCACATCTACCAGGCCCTGGTGCAGCGGGCCAGTCACTTCAAAGATGCGAAGCTCCCTCCACGTCTTCTCAGCGACGTCTTTGCGGATTTGCTCAAACCACTTGACCCGCCTCATGTCCTCGGCATCGCCCCTGTCCGTCTTGACTCTCTGCTCCAGCTCTTCTGATCGGGTCAGGGCCGCCTTGAAGGATGCCTCCGTCAGGCCAAGCTCGTTTCCAATCGCCTTGGCCCAAACGACCCGCCGACTACGAGGCGCCACTCCCTTCCACCAGAGCTCTCTCGTCGCCTTCTCGCGTATGGCCTGGTTCCATCGCGGGAGGATGTCGTCCTCCCAGATGTGCATAGCCTTGTCTGCGTTGTTGTCCTTGGACTCCGCCTTGGTCTTTCGCGCTGCCTCCCGCCGCTCCTCGGCCTTGACACTGGCGGCCATCATCTTCTGGTACTCGCGTAGATGGCGTCGTTCTTCAGCAGGATCCTTGGGCGGCAGCCAAGACGGTCGAGTGCGGCTCAGGACGGCCTCCTTCTCCTTGGAAATGGGGAGCGGGTCAATCATAATGTTGGAGCGGCGCAGCGGCGGCAGCTCTGCAAAAGACGACTTGACTCGCTCCTTTTTCTTGTCGTAGTCCACCTTTGCCGAATGGTTCGGGTTCCAGGTGTTGGGCCGCGGGATGACGCCGTGTTTCTTGGCCTGGATTTGCTCCAACTCGTCGGCATGCTCCTCCAGCTTTTCCACAAGATCCTTGGTATCAGCATTCAGATCGGCCAGCGCGACACTCCAGCTGCGGGCCTTGCCGCTGAGGGGGCTCGGGAGCGGTCTGTCGCCGTCCGTCTTCCAGGTGGGAGACCGCAAGGAGCCCTGCGCCTGGGCCACGGGAGGCGTGCCGTTGCCGACACTGCGGATACGGTTCTTGCGACGATCGGGCGATGGCGACACAGATTTGACAGAGGGAGACCGGCTAACGGGTCGCTGGCTTGCCGGGCGCGGGGAGATGGGCACATTATCGAGGAACAGGCCGTCGGGGATGTCGTCGTCATCGTCGTCGTCGTCGTCGCATTCCTGTTCCAGCTCCGAGGTGGACTTGCGGTCTCGGCTCACCTGCCAGCTGCCTCGGCGCGGGCGGGACGGGAGGTTGACATCGCGGGGGTCCAGCGCCATGGCCGGGCTGATGCTGCGGTGGCGGCGAGACTGGGGGACGGAGGACGTGGTGTATCCCTTGGTGAGGGTCATGGGCCGAGGGTCGGAGATGGTGGAGAGACTCGTGCTGCGCGGGTTCGAGCCCGAAGAAGCGCCATTGAGGCTGGTAAAGGAGCGCTTCGGGCGCGGTGCTCGTTTGGCCGAGGCGAGGTTTCGCGGCGGACGAGAGGCGTGGGAGGCCGCCTTGGGCGTGACGCCGTCGTCGCCCAGGCCAATGTCCTCGAAGTGGCCGACGTCTGCCAGGACGCTGGCGTCGTCGCTGTTCAGCGAATGGAAGGACGACGACTTGCTGCTCTTGGACGTGGTCATGCCGGGAGGCGAGTCCGGGCTCATGTGGCCGTGGATCGTGGCGTGGTTAGCGGCGGATTCCAAGCCGCCGTTGATGATGCCAATCCCAACGCCATGATCGCGCATCATTGCTGCATCAACAGGGCGAACCAGCTGCCCTGATTTGTCCCGAAAGAGTGTTGGAGATGGGGGAAGGGCGTAGATGATTCGATTGTCCTATTTACGGCGCGGGGGTTCGCGCAAGAGATGTCTCGAAGGTTTGAAACAGCGCTTGATAATCTCGGAGTGGTTTTATAGCAGGGCAATAACGAAAGAGGGCGGAGAAACGAGAGTGAGAAGAGAAGAAGAGAAGAAGCCGGTGATGAAGAAGAGGGGGAAAGAAGAATAAGACGGGCAAAGCGACGGAAAAGCTGTGTCTGCTTCAATGTTTGTTCTAACGAGTGTGGATAAGGCAAGATGGGATACAAAAAGAAACAAGGGCGGAAAGGCAAGCAAGCAATCTCGAAGGTGGGAAGAAAAGAGAGACGGACGAGACAAGATGCAGAATTGCGGAGGATCGAAGTGAGTGACGAGCCAAGGAGGCGCCAATCGACGGCTTCAAACAAGGAGGGAGGAGGTGGTGCAAAGATGCTCAAAGTACTCGGTACTTGACGAGCCGCCCCGGCGTCAGGTACCGGGTACTGCAATGGCCGAGGCAATCTCTTCAGGTAACAGCAGCATCCAGGCGTTGAAACTTGTGGGCGTGGGTTGGTGAGTGTGCTAAGATGGCGTGGTGACGGGCTGTGCGGTTTCGTAGCCGATACAACCGCTGCTCTGTTGCTGGTTCGCAGTTCGGGGAGTAGCGGTACATGGCCTTTCTGCTTTCAATCACCTCATGCAGTGGTCCATGGATCACACTTTGGAGCAGGCAGGGCCTTGGTAAGATTGGCCAAACCCAAGACCTGGACAGACCGGATGGATCCAGCGCAATTCAGGACAGTGACATGGAAGAATCAATGATTGAATGCTCCTGTCATATGCAGGTAGACGGTACGTCTGTTTACAGCTCCAAGAAAGTGCCGAGCCCAGATGGTGTGTGTCCCCATGCTCGGGCACTTAACAGCTGCTTGTATTCTCCGAGTTCTCGTTTTTCCTTGCATCCAGAGGGCTTTACGAGCCCATCTTGTGTTGCGTTACTCCCGTTCAGGAACACATGAAAAGGAAAGACGCAGAATTGGGAAAAGAACAAAAAAAAAAAGCTTCAGGGTTCTCTTTTGCGCCTAAAGCATCCCCAAGCCAAGACTCGACTGCTGCAATGTATCTGATACACGCACAATTAAGCATCCCATGCTTGCAAAAACAGCCGGGGGGGGCCTCCCACCCATCGATTCACGCACAGTGGCTAATCTCACAGTTTTAGGTAGTCAGCACAGTGTGAATTTTCAATGCCCCTGACCGAGTGGAGATGAGGTTCAATCTCGGCTGGTTCGGGGGGGGTTGCAGCCATATCCTTGCTGGCGTTATCAAGATGTGACCATGCGGACCGGCGTGTCAAGTTCGTGGTCGTGCTTTCAAGCTGATGATGCTTGTCTTTCACGTCCTCATAGGTACATGAATGTATCTTCCAGGCACAGAGTCTCAAGGGTCGTGGTCAGAACAAGCTTTCAGGAACCGGAATAGCCTCACCGCCACCACGAGGACAGGAAAGCCAGGATTCAGTCCTGATCCCGTTGTCGAAACAAGATCCAAATTGCCATGGCCCGCTTTCGCTTGTCTACCAATAGCAGTGGCATTTTCTTTTCTTCTTTTTCGGTTCCGGCATGCCCTACGGTACCTGAATGACATGCTGCGAATTAACTGCTTCTATTATTATCTGCATGTTCTGTTGCCATTCTGTGGTCTTCAATCGATCGCAACCGTGGTCAACTCACATGCCGGAGTATTCTTAACCCCTTAATGGAATGATTCTGGAAAAGGCTTGCTGGGCCCACAAGGACATGGTCGAGAGAGAACAAAAAAGAAGCCCCTTCATCCTCAGGCGATGCAGCTTAATACCTACTCACATGAACAACAGCAAAATGAAATGATATACGGAGTAACTCCTATAATTCGGAAGCTCGAAGAGGGATCAGGGTCATTGAAATCTGTCACTGCCATCTATCCAGCCTTGCACGCAAGGCTTATGCCCATGCTCCCAAGTTGATGCGTCTTTGCTACCCTAATTATGCCAATACCTTACAGTAACAATCGTGTAGAGGTATATCACAACAAACCCCCAAGATAATGCCACGTCGGTCTCCGCTGCGATATCAGACGTTAAACCCTTGTTTCCTCTTCCTCTTTGCCCTTTCTTTCATCGCGGCCTCGTAGGTAACCTCACGGAGCACCTTTTTCGGCCGAGTAAACAGTGGCCCTGGCAGAGCGTTTAAAGCACCGACGTTGATGATGGAATTCCACATTGGACCCCTTCTCTTTCGGAGTAGTTGATGGCGATCTCTCTGAGCGTTCGCCCATGCGCTTATGCGATGTTGCGAACGGCCTGTCGATCTGAACGGATCATCATTTGCATGGGATTTGTGACAGGATCGACGCTTGCTTGTCAATCGAGCTCCACCTGCTTTCAATTCCTCTTTCCATATAGTCTCTAGAGATGGCGTAGGGTAAGCGGTGCTTGACGACACAGGTCCTCCAAGATTCAATGCCGGTGAGCGTGGTATACTATCAAAGTCGATCGTTTCGGATGCCCCATCAAGCATGCTAAACATCTCTTCCTGTTCATCTCTTCCCAACTCCGTACCGTCTTCGAGTCGAGCAGCGGACAGCTTGGGAGAAAAGTCGAGAGTCGCCGTGGAGCAGGACCTCGAGCGCGCACCACAATGATCATCTCCTTGGTGCCGAACTTCCAGTTTGCAATCCAAGCCTTGGGACAAGAACGGAAATGATGCGGTTGACAGCTTCGGATCGACAAAGTGCTGGTGGCTCGCTTGGGCATCCTCTCCCACAACAGACAAGTGACCGTCCCGGAGCATCCTCTGCGTCGAACCCTGGAGACCACCATCACAGACACCATCCCTGCGTCTTTCCATCGAGTCCTCATTCAACCACTTTCCGTATGCTCTCTGTGCCGATGTCGTGCCAGGCCGATCTTTATCATCCGCCTCTTCGCGTTGGCGAGTCTTCATCTCCCTGCTTCTGCAATCCGTAATAGCCGGCTCTCTTTTCGTCTTTATGGTGGAAGGCTTGCTCTTCCATCTCGTCGATCTGTGCCTGCCTCGTTTAGCAGGCGATGGAACGACTTTCACAATTCGGCAGTCAGAATCCGAGGCAGACGAAGATGAAATGGAAATGACGTCGTGGGCTGGAGCTCTTGCGCTCATGATGGCAGTCTTTTGTGATTTGTATGCAGTTGATGTCGTCTTATTCTAGGAACCTTCTTCTCGTGAGTATGCATGACCGAATAGTGCTGGGGACTCTTTGAATTGGTTACCAAGATGCTTCAGCGCTTCCTTGTCTGAAGTCAGGTCCTTGAAATTGTAGAAAAGCAGGGAGAAGGGAGGAGGTGGCCTCGTGAATCCGTCTCCAAAGTGAAGAAGAAGTGACTCTGCGCCGGCCACCGCATGGTGAAGCCCGCACCCGTGTTTGCTCCTTGAATCAAGCACTGCGGATTGCTCAATAGATACACCTAGTGATTGATTGTCGAAGCGCAATGCTACAATGTGTTTTTTTTTCATGGCATTGTATTTCACGTTCATGCGTCTATGGTATCGCTACATCCCATATTAAGCTTCTAACTCGTCGAGATCCCAGGCACCTGAACTTTTTGCTTTTAACTTCCAACTTCCCAGCCCCTCACATGCGCTCCCGTCTTCGTGGGGCCGCCCTTATGATGTCGTCAACTCTCAGGAGAAGCTGTGCCGTAGATATCAATTAGCATCTTGCCATACAGGGACGCCAGATTGGGCGGGAAATGGGCCCGTGGAACTGTATCCTCTTACCTCTGCTGCCTCACTGGCAGATGACACAACCGCCTTCTTCAGCTTGTAGCTCTCAACCACACCAACTTCTCGCATATCCGCGATACCGCCACCAGGAGTCATCAAGTCGAGACCGTACGTGGTGAGGCCATCGTAAATGGCCTTTCGCAGGCGGGCAACCAGCTCGCCAGAGTCCAATCCGGCGTTGTCGGCCAGGATGGTGGGCAGCTGTCGGAGCGCGATGGCAAAGCTGGACACGGCCACCTGCTTCTTGCCCTCGATCCGCGTGGCCGCACCTTCAACGGCCTTGGCCATGACCATCTCCGCGCATCCACCACCAAGAGTTGTCCTCGGCTCAATGACAGTCTGCGACAGCACGGCCAATGCGTCGTGCAGACTTCGCTCGGCCTCGTCGAGCAGCTGTTCTGTCGCGCCGCGCAGCACAATGGTGCATGCCTCACCAGCCGCAACTCCAGAGAACTTGATGAGCGTGTCCTCGCCAATGATGACTTCCTCAATCAAGTCACAGTGGCCGAGCTTGATCTGTTCGGGGTGGTCGAAGGTGGAGGCAATCTCACCTCCCGTCACCAGCGCCAGCCGCTCAATGCCGTCAAAGTCGGCATGTTCGATAGACATGATGCCGGCATCGGTGAAGAGCTGCTCCGGCCAGTTGTAGATGAGCTGGCGGTTGATAAAGCAGTTGATGCCGTGAGCCTTGATCTTCTCCACCTTGGCCTTCATCTTGTCCTTCTCCGCCTTCTCGAGCTCCGCCAGCTTTCCGGTCGAGCCAACCTTGACACGAGCTCCAAAGATCTTGACCTTATCCGTGTCCATGGACGTGTTTGCGACCAGGATCTTGGCCTTCTCCAGTCTCTTGGGCTGGTTGACGCCAATCTTCTTGTCCAGGATGAAGCCCTCATCCAGGTAAGAGTCGCTCAGCTTTCCTCCGGCCTTCTTGATGATCTGGATATGGCTGAGGTCGGTCGATTTCTTCAGACGGAGGATCGCGTCGACGGCAAGCTGAGAGAAGTGGTCTCGGTCCTGCGCCAGCACCTTGGAGCTCAGGGTCGTCCGCGCAATGGCAAGAAGATCCTTTCGGAAGGCCTCGGGGCTCTTGCTGTGGTCGACGGCGGATTCCTCGAGGGCCTTGAGAGCAGCCTGGCTGGCTATCCGGTAGCCCTCGATGATGGTCTGGGGGTGGATCTTCTTGTCGACCAGCTTCTCGGCTTCTCTCAGAAGCTCGGCAGCCAGCACGGCAACGGAGGTCGTGCCGTCACCGACTTCATCATCCTGGACCTTGGAGATGTTGACCAGCACCTTGGCGGCGGCGTTGTCGAGGGCTATTGACTTGAGGATCGTGGCACCGTCGTTCGTCACCATGATATCGCCGGTGGAACTATATGGAAGAAGGGGACAAGTTAGGGGCTGAGGGGCTGGCTGGGGATTTGTCATGGAAGGGACGGGCACTCACGCAGACTGAAGGATCTTGTCCATGCCCTTGGGGCCAAGCGTGCTCTTCACCAGGTCGCCAACTGCGATGGCGCCGACGAAAGCAGCCAGACGCGCATTCTCACCCTTCTCCTCGGTGGTGCCCTCCTCGAAAATCTGGGTTGGGAAGAAAGACTGTCATGGCGGGGAGATGGAAGTGTTAGTCCAGCAGCTGGGCAGCAGAGAGACGGCTGCATAGCAGCTCCAACGGCGGTGGTATCAGCAAGACATACCATGATGCAATTTCAGTGACGGGAGAACAGGATAGCACAGGTAGAAGGTGAAGACGAAAGAAGAGGCGATATCAGGCTCGAGCTGACGAGAAGCTGCAACTCCTTGGTGCCTGTTTTTCCTACCAAACGCCGAGCTCTCCTTTCCATCCGCTACCTCAAAAGAGCCCGTCCCAGAACCCCACCATGGAGACGGGCACACGTGACTTGCCCCTCTATCGGAGAATTCCCGGCTCTGGAACATCGCTTCTCCGCCGCACACTTTGGCCAAAGTTAGGACAACAAATTTGCGTGTGCCTGGGGAATCGCCGCCAAAAAAATAACCTCCAGGGCCGTAGTGCAGACACCAGAACCTGCGCAAAACACCCGCAATCCACGCATCGACCGCCCCGGCCAGACCCTGGGAACATCTCCTGCTGCTCCTCTGCCAGAGACTCCCGAACGACGCCCGTGAGCCGCTCCCCAATCCTCAGCCTTCACCGCGCCGAAGCGGGGCAATCTCGGCACCCCTCCTCCATCCTTTCACATCATGGCGCCCTCATTCGACCAGCTGCGCGAGGCTGACCTCGACGACGACGAGTTCAACGAAGATGAGATTGACATCTCAGACCTGCGCGAGAAGTTCGAGGTTCAGCTGGAGCTGGGCTACGACGCCTTTGTGGTCATCGATGGCCTCCCCGAGGTCACCAAGGATCAGGCGCCGAAGCTGATCAAGTTCTTGTTGAAGAAGCTCAACACTGTCGGCAAGACCAGGGAAGACCTGATCTACATGCCCTTGGATGCCGAGGGAAAGTCGCAGCGGTAAGCAACCCTGTGTTTTTTTTCCGTCGTGATATGGCCGTTTGTGTGGGACATCATTTTTGACTCTTGCTGGGTTGGTTTTTTTTTTTTTTTTTAGCTTTGCTTTTGTGGAATACTCTTCAGCCGCTGAAGCCGCTGCCGCGACGCGCCAATTGGACGGTGTTCCCCTGGACAAGAAGCACACGCTGCGCGTCAACAAGCTCACCGACGTTGAGCGATATGGCCGAGAAGGACGAGTTGACGAGACATACGTGCCCCCCGAAATTGAGGAGTTCCACGAGAAGGAGCACCTGCGATGGTGGCTTAAGGACCCCTCGGGCCGTGGCCGAGATCAGTTCGTCATGTACCGCGGCGACACCGTCGGCGTCTTCTGGAACAACGAAAAGGACCAGCCCGAGAACATTGTCGACCGCCAGCACTGGACCGAGGCCTTCATCCAGTGGTCACCTCTGGGCACCTACCTGACCTCTGTCCACCAGCAGGGTGTCCAGCTGTGGGCTGGGCAGTCCTGGTCGCGCGCGGCCAGATTTGCCCACCCATTCGTCAATCTTGTTGCCTTCTCCCCGAACGAAAAGTACATTGTCACCTGGTCAAACCGACCCATCTCCATCCCCGAGACTGGCCATCCTGCGTTGTCCGTTGACGACGAGGGCAAGAACTATGTCATCTGGGACATCGAGACGGGCACTCCTCTGCGATCATTCGCCAACCTGGATGCCCCCAAGGGCGAGGAGGGCAAGCCACCCCCAAAGATGCAGTGGCCTGCGTTCAAGTGGTCTGCGGATGACAAGTACGTTGCCCGTCTGACGCCTGGTGCTTCCATCTCCGTCTACGAGCTCCCCCGAATGAACCTCCTCGACAAGACTAGCATCAAGATCGAGGGCGTGGTGGACTTTGACTGGGCCCCGGCAACTGCCCAGCGCGAGGGCGTCAAGACATATGAGCAGCTCCTGGCCTTCTGGCAGCCTGGAACCGGCAGCAACCCCGCCAAGGTGGGCGTGATGAGCATTCCCTCCAAGGAGATTGTGCGAAGCCTCAACCTGTTCAACGTCAGCGACGCCAAGCTGCACTGGCAGTCTGATGCGACGTACCTTTGCGTCAAGGTCGACCGCCATTCCAAGTCCAAGAAGTCGCAGGCCACGACGCTGGAGATTTTCCGCGTCAAGGAGAAGGGAATCCCTGTTGAGGTTGTCGACACGATCAAGGACACCGTCATCAACTTTGCGTGGGAGCCCAAGGGCGACAGGTTTGCTCTCATCACCACCACTGAGCCCGTCGGCCCTACCGCCGTCCCTCCCAAGACCTCTGTGTCATTCTTCTGCCCCGAAAAGTCCAAGGGGCCCCATGCGGGCAACTTCAAGCTGCTGCGCACGCTGGACAAGAAGAACAGCAACGCCATCTACTGGTCACCAAAGGGTCGGTTCGTCGTCATTGCCACGATTGCCAACCAGCAGAGCTCGGACCTCGACTTTTATGACGTTGACTTTGAGGGCGAGAAGGCCGAGTCGGTCAAGGACCTGACTGCCAACCTGCAGCTCATGAACACAGCCGATCACTACGGCGTCACAGATGTGGAGTGGGACCCCTCTGGCCGATTCGTCGCCACATGGGCATCGGCATGGAAACATGCGGTACGTGCATTACTTGAGTTCTCCCATATCTGGCCCCCTGAATGGGTTCGCTAACCTGTGAAACCAAATTAGATGGAAAATGGATACCACATCTACGACTTCAAGGGCGAGGCTCTGCGCGAGGAGCCCGTGGAGAAGTTCAAGCAGTTCGCTTGGCGACCACGACCGCCGACGCTGCTGACCAAGGAGGAGCAGAAGCAGATCCGCAAGAACCTGCGCGAGTACAGCAGGGTATTCGAGCAAGAGGACGCCGACCGCGGTGCGTCAGCCGACCTTGCAGTGGTCGAAGCGCGCCGCCGCGTCCTGGACGAGTGGTATGCTTGGCGTGCGGAGGTGGAGGCTGAGGCGGCCGAGGAGAGAGAGATTCTGGGCCTGCCCAAGGATCCCCACGCCGCTCTGCTAGAGGCCAAGACCAAGGAGCTGGCGAGCACCGAGGGCGTCAGCACGGAGAACGACCGGGTGATTGAGGAGATTGTCGAGGATGTGTTGGAGGAGAACGAGGAGGTGGTGGGGTGAAAAAGGGTCGTCTGGTCCTCTCTTTTGTCTACAATGAAGCATGGGCATACCGGGCGGGAGTGGTTTGCGTGTACGTATGGGTAGATTCCATCGGATATTTCTTGTTTTCTTTATTACGGAAAAATGGCACAAATAATGACGAGATACTGAAGAGGCCAATGTGGTCTTTGTTCTCTTTTCCTCTTGGGAGAGGCCACCGAGTCACATTCCATTCCACAACTGATATAAGTGGCTGTTCTGGCCACAATGCCTCTGCAACCTAAGGTACTCCGTACTGCGTGTGCTGTTCGTCGACATTCCATACTTACTACCTAAGGTACCTACTTACCTTACTATTACCTAAGGTACCTAGTAGTACGTAGGTAGTAGTATTAATGACTGCGTACCACTCCGTAAGGTACCTACCTACCTAGTAGTAATCGAACGAACATGGACGACCTCATGAACGAGAAAAAAAAAAAGCACACGTATGTCGTAACCCGTCAGCGCCCGCAACCGGCAATTCTAAACAGCCTGCGTCAGGTTTTCATCTATTTTTCCTCGTTTCTTTTGGTGGGCTGCAGGGAATGCAAGGCAAGCTCTTGTCGCACACTCGACCACCCATGATCTGATTTGCACCCGCGCCTGCAATTGGCTGCTGAGCACGTTTGAGGATCCAGCCCTGGTTGACGCCCGTGACGATACGCGGAAGTGCGTCGCTGATAGGTATCGAGGAGTCGCCAATACCTGATGATGCAAGCGATGCAGCGCTGTGTCGGAGGTACCGCAGCGAGCGGAGAACTCGGAACGCGCGAGCCTGCAAGTACCGCCCAACAAAAAGCGTCGGACTAACCCACAAACCCGCACCGCACCTTCTCCCTCCCCGTTGATCTGAGCCACTATTATCCTGCTCTGCCTCCCTCTCCGTCTCCCGTCTCCCTCTCAGCCCACTGCCAACGTCCTCGCCCTTCTTCTGAATCTGCTCCCTTGCCTGGACCTGTACACAGCAAGGCGGCGTCTCCCCCTCGCCATAGCGACTCGATCCTCGGGATACGGCCCTTCGCACCCAGGAGACGCGCATCTTCGTGGTACCACCGGCTGAGGGTTGAAGGGGGGTAAACACAGCACAACTGAGCGAGCACTGGCTGGTGGAGCCGACGCCCACGATCGAATCCACAGCCTGCACCACTTTCTCCTCGTCATATTCGCGGGGGACTCACAAGCGGTTTCCGTTGCCTTCGAACTCGACTCAACTGCGACTGCGAGTCATTTCGGCGGCCCTATACCTGCTCCTTTGGCTGCTGCGCGGGACTGGTCCTGCCCAGCCTCTCCTCCTCGCTGTTGTATCTGTTCTTCTTGATCCCCTTCCCCCCTTTGACGTCCGAGCGTCCGAGCGAAAATTTCCTTGTCCTTCGTTCGAGCCGGGAATGGCTTCTCTGGCATCGCAACAGCCTCTACCTCTCCGTTGGTAGAGCCATAGCCTGCAGCTCCCCATGTGATCCGCTCTCCGTCTCTCCGGCACCCCCACGTTCGTCTTGACCATGATGCGACGACCCCCGAGCCAGGGACGATGGTCCTCGTCGCAGCAGAAGCTCCTCCTGGCTTTTGCCTTCATTCTCATACCATGGCTCCAACTAGCCGATGCTCAGCAGCAGCCTCAGCAGCCCCAGATCCGAATCCACTCACAAAGAGGCGACGCGCCCCTTGACAAAATACCAGACGAAGCCAACAACCGTTGGTACGCAACACATGCCGCACCAGACGTGCGCTCCGAAGCGAGGTTCGACACCGTCAACAGGGAGCAAAAGCAGCAGCAGCAGCAGCAGTCGACCGCTTCGCCCCAGCAACAGCAGAGATATCGACGAGCCCCCTATGACTACGCCAGCAAGGACAAGGCCCAGAACCGATATGCGCAGCACCCGATTCACGAATCCGAGAAAGCAAACTACGTAAAAGTCCCCAACGATGCGAGCGCCCTCGCAACTTTAGCTCCGGCTCAGCCCGTCCGAGCACCACACACCTCACGACATCACTGGCCCAGCAGCAGCGCCGCTTCTGGGCTGGCCTCGCCGCAGAATGCGCGGAGTCTGGAGGACTGGGAAGTTGAAGACTTTGTTCTTCTGGCGACCGTCGATGGAGACCTCTATGCCAGCGACCGAAAGACCGGTCGGCACCTTTGGCACCTCGAGGTCGACCAGCCAGTGGTTGAGACCAAACACTACCGAACAAACAACTCCGTCCTCGACGACGACTATCGCCCCGTCGACCACTACATCTGGGCCGTCGAGCCGAGCCGCGATGGAGGGCTCTATGTATGGATCCCCGATTCCGGCGCCGGCCTCGTCAAAACGGGCTTTACCATGAAGCACCTCGTCGAAGATCTTGCGCCGTACGCTGGCGATGAGCCGCCCGTCGTCTACACCGGAGACAAGAAGACCACCATGGTCACTCTGGACGCTGCTAGTGGGCGCGTCCTCAAATGGTTTGGCTCGAGCGGCTCCCAAGTCAACGAAGCAGAGAGCTGCCTCCGGCCCAACGCATTTGATGAAAAGGACACCACAGAGTGCAGCTCGATGGGCACAATCACGCTGGGGAGGACCGAGTACACGGTGGGCATCCAGAGGCGAGATGGTCGCCCTATCGCAACCTTGAAGTACGCCGAATGGGGACCCAACACGTTTGACAGCGACCTCTACCAGCAATACCACGCCTCGTTGGATAACCATTACATCACCAGTCAGCACGACGGTCGAATTTACGCATTTGACAAATCACAAGCAGAGAACGACTTGCCTCTTTACACCCACAAGTTCTCGTCTCCCGTCGCCCGGGTTTTCGATGTCTGTCGACCGTGGGACGCAAATGCGGGAAGCAACCCCGAGCTGGTGGTTCTCCCTCAGCCTCCGATTCCAGCGCGCGATGAAAGCACTGTCAAGATGCGAAGCAACAGCATCTTCCTCAACCAGACCGAAAGTGGCGACTGGTATGCGCTGTCTGGCCGTGCATATCCGCTCATTCTCGATGCCCCCGTGGCCCAGATCTCGCGGGATGACTGGTGGGACATGGCCCATGCCTTTGATTCCATCAACCCCAACAAACTGTCCAAGGCCCTGGTGGGCACTCACTTTTTGGATCCCATCAAGAGCACCGGCTACCATCAGCCGCCGACGCTTCCTGCTGGTCCCCTCGACGAGTACTATGAGGACTTGGAGAACGCCTCAAACAACGCTCACGCCGTGACAAACACCGTTCCGGAGGAGCCCACCATCATCACCAAAGTCAAGGCCCTTCCGCAGAGTGCTGCGAACAGCATCATTGACTTTGTCAGTAACCCCATTCTCATCATCTTCTTGGTGGGCTCCTTGATATACAACGAAAAGAAGCTGCGACGGTCGTATCATCGGTTCCGGACTCATGGCACGATCAAGGATGTCTATCCCTTCTTTGTCATTGAATCTGAAGCCGGAGATGAATCTGGTGATGATAAGGATGGGGTGTATTCATCCTCGTCGTCTTCACGTACTCAATCCCAAAACCAAAAAGTGGAAGATCACCTGCCTAAACACAAGGTGGATAGGAATGCTGCCGATCAGGACAAGGACAAGAGCAACAGGGACCTGCAGGATCTTCCCGACTCTTTGGAACCGAGCAACAAGACGGTTGAGAAAGCGGCTGATGTGGCCAAGCAAGTGGATGTAGCTGGCCCTGACACACCGTCAACGGACGCCATCAATGGTACTGCACCCGAGAAGAAGAAGAAGGCTCATCGAGGCCGTCGTGGTGGTGTCAAGCACAGAAAGGGTCGGCCCACCGAGGGCTCGCAATCTCATGAAAACGACCCGGCTCTCACGACAGTGGACGAGGCTGTCAGCAATGCGAAGAAGCTCGGTGACCGGCCAAGCCTGGAACCCGATGTCATGACCATCTACAACGACATGCAAGCCGTCACGGGCTCTGTCATTAGCATGGGCAACATCGAGGTCGATACGGATGTCGAGCTTGGCATGGGCAGCAATGGTACTGTCGTGTTTGCGGGCAGATTCGATGGCAGAGACGTTGCCGTCAAGAGAATGACCATTCAGTTCTACGACATTGCCACACGAGAGACCAAGTTGCTTCGCGAGAGTGACGACCACCCTAATGGTAACTCAACCCATCCTTCGCTTTCTCCACCTTCCCTGCTAACGTCCTATTTGCAGTCATTCGATATTACTCACAGGTACAGCGTGGCGACTTCCTGTACATTGCTTTGGAACGCTGTGCTGCCTCATTGGCCGATGTCATTGAGAAGCCGTATGCCTTCGGTGAATTGGCCAAGGCTGGACAGAAAGACCTACCTGGCGTATTGTACCAGATCACCAACGGCATCAGCCACCTGCACTCTCTGCGCATTGTCCATCGAGACTTGAAGCCTCAGAACATCTTGGTCAACCTGGACAAGGACGGCAGACCAAGACTCTTGGTGTCGGACTTTGGCCTGTGTAAGAAACTGGAGGATAGGCAGTCTTCATTTGGAGCAACGACGGGTCGAGCAGCTGGAACGTCGGGATGGCGTGCGCCCGAACTGCTTCTCGATGACGACGGACAGAATCCTGCGGCCATCGATAGCAGTACGCACAGCGGATCTCACACCATTCTCGTGGGAGACCCCAACTCGCTATCCAACGGAGGGCGAGCTACGAGGGCCATTGACATATTCTCCCTTGGTCTAGTCTTCTTCTACGTGCTCACCAACGGATCCCACCCCTTTGACTGTGGCGATAGATACATGCGGGAGGTGAACATTCGCAAGGGCAACTACAATCTCGACCCGTTGGATGCGCTGGGCGACTTTGCCTACGAAGCCAAGGATCTGATTGCCTCCATGCTCCAGGCCGCTCCCAAGTCAAGACCCGACTCGCGCGAGGTCATGGCTCACCCTTTCTTTTGGTCTCCGAAGAAGCGCCTGGCCTTTTTGTGCGACGTGTCGGATTCTCTGGAGAAGGAGGTACGGGATCCTCCGTCGCCTGCCTTGGTCGAGCTCGAGCGACATGCGCCGGACGTCATCAAGGGAGACTTCTTAAAGGTGCTGACGCGCGACTTTGTCGAATCGCTGGGCAAGCAACGCAAGTACACCGGGAATAAGCTGCTTGACCTGCTGCGCGCTCTCCGCAACAAGCGTAACCACTACGAGGACATGTCGGATTCGCTGAAGCGCAGCGTAGGATCCCTGCCTGATGGGTATCTTGCCTATTGGACGGTCAAGTTCCCGATGCTGTTGCTGACGTGTTGGAACGTGGTGTATAACCTCGAGTGGGAGAAGACGGATCGGTTCAGGGAGTACTATGAGCCTGCCGGATTGTAATGAGAAGGAGAAGGCATCTTATTTGTGTTTCCTTCGCTTATGCGTTTCTTTGCTTGAAGATGAAAAAAAAAAAAAAAATAGTTGGGGATGTACATGGGAACTGAAAGGTAAAGGGAATGGAAAATGGTGATGGTGAAAGCAAAGTCAGTGGTTAGCGGGCATGGTCATTCATGTAATTGTTTCAGCTCCTGCTGCATCAAAAGCGTTGTTTTCTTTTTATTTTCGTCTTCTTTGTATACTAGCAATTTGAATTTATTGCGTAATGCATCATAACGATTACACATTGAGCATCTCCGTGGGCTTACGAAGACCTTGATACACATATTTCCATAGATTCCGGACGAAGTTGATATCTCTCATTTGCTACATGTAGTATTGTCAAGGTAAAACAACATAATGTACCTAGCTAACCAACACGACGACTTTGATATCACGTAGATGGATCTCAGGGACGTCAAAGATTTTTTTGGCCAACCCCTTGCTCCCAACTGTCAAAGAGAAAAAGACTAACTGTGTGTCAAGGGAGATGCAAAGATCTCCCGCTATTCGCCAAAGAAAAGGAAGATGAGACAGGGAACAAGATGCACACATACCGTACCCATCTTTATCCCCACTGCACCAAAATCTGCTTCTTGCCCTTCTTTCCACCCTTCTTGCCCTTGCCTCCCGTCGCCTCAGCATCGTCCGCCGGCTCGGGCTCAGCCGCCGCAGATGACGACGACGCAGGAGCAGCTCCCCATTGGAAGTTTGACTCCTGCTGGCCGAAATCTCGCCTCACGCCGCGGCCCTTGCCGTAGCCAAAGATGGTCGTCTGAGGCTTGGGCGCCGCGGGAAGCGCGGGAAAGGCATCTTCGGCGCGGGTATTGGGCGGCGGGGGCCCGCGAGATCGGTTTGATGAAGATGATGATGGGGCGGCTGTCCATGATGGAGCGGAAGAAGCGGCAGACACGCGCGCTGCTGTTGATGACGAGGAGGACGATGACGGGGGCGGCAGAGTAGGGAATGCCGATGACGACGGCGCCCTGGAGGACGATGATGCCTTAGAGGACGACGACGCTGGGACCCAGCCGGGAGGGCCTCTCAACGTGTTGGGTGCCGGACCGCCTAACCGAGTGCTATTCTTCAGCTTCAGGACCCTTGTTGAGTTTCGCTGCGACGGTGCAACAATGGTGAAGCCCGTATTCGCGGCTGCGGCGCTCGCCCAACCACTGGAACTCGACGTTGCTCCTTGCATGCCGCCGAGCCCAGGCAGGCTGGGGTAGTCTTCGTTGATGGCGCGCCAGTCCTGCCAGGCCTTCCTAAGGCCATCGGCTTTGGACTTGTCGTCGAAGAGATCCGCCAGCTCTCGCACCAGAATGCCGAGCGCGTTGGAAGAAACGTCTGCAAAGAGGGTAAAGAAGGCCTCGACGAGCTGAGGTGCCGTGAAGCCTCCCTGGCGATATGTCGAGATGTGGCTGCGGAATGTCGCCATCTTATGCGAGTCATTGCCTAGCAGGTTTGCGGCCCGCTCAATAACGCTGCCGTGGCGGACCAGACGGGCTCGCTCTTCGGCGGAGAGGTTGCTCGTGTCGGCAAGGCTGAGCGTCTCCATGGTGTCCGTGGGAGGGGCGGGACCGGTGCCCGGGCCAACACTCCGGGGCCGTGATGTCGTGGCGGCGGCATTCCGGTTAGAGGAAACCTGAGCCGGTGTTGGTGCGAGCGTGGGGGTTGCGGGAGAGCTGGAGGTGGTGGCAGCAGCGGGAGCAGGGGCCGACAGCTGACCACGGAACGTCCGATTGGAGCCTGCGGGTGCCGAAGCGATGGCCATTTGCCGCTGGAATGCAATCTCGTCTCTCCGCAGCGGCGGGGCCGACGTCACGGTTGGCAATATGCTGTCTTCGTTGGGATCTCTTCCCCTGTTTCCTCTTCCTCTGGCCCGTGACCGTCCTTCTCCCTGGCCGCCGCCACCAGACGCAGCACCGCCCCCCGCACGTCTCTCGTGCTGATACGACTGGCGAATGTCAAAGGCCGAGATGTCGACCAGTCTGGCATCGCGGCCCACGTGTTTGCCAGCATGCTCCGCCAGGTGGTGTGCCTGCATGTCCAGCTCCGACTCAAAGACGACAAACTTCTTCTCCAGGCATCCTCGATCGGGGCACAGGAAGTGGTCCTTCTTGAAGTGCTTCTCCAGCTCATCGTAGTTGAGAAAGTAGTGCGGTTGTCTCGAGTCTCGTCTATCGCAGAGGAAGCAACGCTCGTGCTTCATGCGGCAGTGTTCAAACAGCTTGTCGTCGTCGTAGAAGCGCTCGCCGCAGAAGCCACAGAGAGGGTGACCCTTGAAGCCCGTCTGGTCCGCAGCACCTGGTTTGTCGTCACCGTGGCGCATGTGCCTCTCCAATTCCTTATCCGTAAAAAGCTCATGCTCGTGGGTGAAGACTTTCTTGTTGCGAGTGCAGAGGTCGCACATTCGCTTGCGATGCGCCGACTTGACGTGACGATGCAGATCGGCCCAGCCCAGCCCGGCGAAATCACACGACTCATCGGGACAGTTGTACCGCAGCAGAAGGACGGTGTCGCCAACAATCTCCTCGTTGGTGTACTTGATGCCGATGTTGCTGTCGGTGGAGGTGAAGTCGCTGTCTGTGTAGGCTTGGAACTTCTTGTCGGCATCGTCGGTAAAGATGACATACGCGGCTGGTGTCTGCAGATAGAATCCTATGGCATTAGCATGGTTCACCCGAGAGAGAGACAGGGTTGGATAAAGGGATCGTCAACATACACGGCAGTGGGCACAGTCCTTGGTCTTGTACAGCGCCCTCATGCGCAGGCCGCAGATATGGCACGTCTTGTGGTTGCACGGCGCAATCGAATGGTGGGCGACGGGGTTGGCGCAGATGAAGCAGATATCGCCGTCGTCATCGTCGTCGTCGGCTTGCAGCTTGGGCGCAGTCGCTGCCAGGGCCCTGTTCTCCTTGTGAGCAGCAGCAGCAGCAGCCTCTTCGGCGGATGTAGCTGCAGCAGCTTCTGTGCCCTTCTGTCCTCGTCCCTGTCCGCGATTGCTGCCGCCTCGTCCTCCTCGCTTGGCACCGCCTCGATTCTGGCCTTGGTTGCCTCTTCCTCCGCCTCCGCCACCTCCTCCACCACGGCCGCGCCCTCTAGAGCCGCCTTCGCTTCGGCCGGTGGTTGATGTTGCTCCCTCAGCAGTCGACATGGTACACTTTATCTCGAGATGCTGATTGATTGATCCGAAGAGGAGGATTTTTCGACGCAGGGCAGGTGATGCTGGTCTCCGTAAGAGACAGAGCCTCGAGACGTGTTTCGGAGACGCTGTCGAGGATGCGCTCGTGTATTTCCAAGCAGTTTCTGCCTCGCTCCCAGGGCAGAGCTGGAGTTGTGTTGCTGGTGCTGCTCCACAGAGGAGTTGATCGACGCTGAGTTGAGAACGTAAGGGAAAAGGAACGATGCAGAAACTGCTGCCGATAATTATGTGACAAAACAAATGTTGAGGCTTTGCAACAGCACAAGAAGTGACGTAGAAGAAAGAAGAAACAATGAAGGTGATGGAAAGGCGAGCAAGTCAAAATGTCACACGGGTTTGGTGCGGATTTTTTGGCCTTGTTCTGCTGTTTAGCCCCTCCAGCTGTGCAAACGGGGAAGGCAGGCGCAACTTTGCTTTTTGTAATACAGTGGCAGGTGCTGGAGGGGCTGCTGTAGCTGAGTTACCCTGGATTTGACGGGCCAATCAGCGTCGCCGGTGGTGTCCGGCTGTTTTGCATTGATACGGATGACTCAGCGTCTTAGCTACTATCAGAATCCTTTTCTTCTGCGTACCTTAGTTATGGGAGTAATTTCGCCTTGCAATGTGGGAGTCATTCGGCCAGCTGCTTCTATGAGCAAGGATGTCTTGGAAATCACAGCAGTGACTGAGCCGGACAACAGGGCACTTTGTAATCACAGGATATCTTGTCTATCTAGTCTGTAGATGGCTATCGTCTGTCAGCGTATTGCAAGGTATCCCAATGATTGCAGTCAAAGTGCGCTTAATAAGCTAGTATTCTTCCTTTTTGATAGGTATCTGGCTTCCTTTCCAAATAGGCCCAAGGCAAAGAAAGAAAGCCCAAAAAAAGCCAATGACCCAAATCACAGCTAGAAACACCATGATCTGATGGTCTTGGTCTGTCCTTGATCCCTTTACCGCCCGTTACCCGATAACTTTGAGAAACCCATGCAGAGTCCATTCCTTGCTCAGAACCTCGTTCTTCTTCCCTGCTTCACGGCCTCCCTGCTACCACCTCCACCCCAAATAAACAGTAACTGCACCTGAAATGATGATAGAGAAACCGGCCTTGATAAAATCGAAAACCTCCATGATACGCCACCGGGCGCCAGAACCCCACTGCATTTGATAAAGGATGCTTGTCCCCATCGTGGCTGCTACCGGTTCAACTAATGATGATGATAGAAATGATGATGCTGATAATGATGATGTGTTGTAAGGTGGCGTCTCGCATCTTTCAACGAAGACACCGGTTACTCCTCTCCAACTGGATAGAGGTGGCTTCCAATTTCCTTGTTCATCCGGAACATGTCGACGCGAGTTTGCTTGAATACAGCCTGCATCTTCTCGTCGCACAGGATCTGGCGCTTGTCCTTGGGATCCTGAAGATCGTTGGCCTTGATGTGCTGCCAGAGCTTCTTGACGACTTGCGGGCGAGAGAGCTATATACAAGTCAGTCAGCAACAGGCGTTCTGATGGCCTCCCCTTGTCCGGGATCAAACCAATTGCCCTCGTGATTGCTTACCTGGGTTTCGCCGCACAGCTCCGACAGCGTGGGACTCAGCAGGAAGGGCTTCTGGAAGCCACCGCCAGCCTTGCGCTTGGGCGCGGAGTCGCCGCTGGCGTCCACCTCGCTGTCATCGTCGTCGCCAACCTTCTTGGTGCTCTTCTTGCGCGGGGCCTTCTTCTTCTTGACCAATCGCGCCTTGTCGCCCCTGCCGCGGGTGGTGCGGCCCTTGGCGAGGCTGTTCTCCATCTCCTGGAGCTGAGCGGCCAGACGGGCGTCGGCATCCTCGGTAGACGAGGACCGCTTGACCTTCTTCTTGGCCGGCTCGGGGGAGGCGGAGAGCCCATCGTGCTCCGGAGAGGCGGTCGTGGCGGACCGCTTGTTGTCGGCGGCCTCGGGGGTGACGGATGGGGCTGCGTCGCCCAGGTCGGCGCCGGAGACGGCGTCGAAGCGCTCCTCTATCAACCTCTTGATGGCATCCTAGAGTACGCGCAGCAGGTTAGTCAAGAGCCGGGTTATAGTGTGTGCAGCGCCCGTCTCTCGCATGCTCGTCCGGACCGCGTCCCCCGTGTTGTGCTTGCTTGCCTTTTGCTCACTGAGGTCTTTCCCGCCCAGCGCTGCCTCCAGACCCTGGCGAATCTTTTTGCGCGAAATTGTCAGGAGGTCGGCCGTGGCAAGAATGCCGTCAATGATGGCGGTATAGCGCTGGTTCTCGTCGGAAGACACTGCAGACGGGGTCCATGTTAGCCATGCAACGTCACCGATGCGGATATCGGAGCTAGAGGCTGGATCTCGAGCAACGACAGACAGACTAGGAAGGGCGTCACATGGAAGGCGGGTAACGAAGAAAAGGCCTCTATGACGTACAGGGGAGACTCATGTTGGCCGCGTGATGCACAGGGCGCCTTGTCTCGTCTGGTCTGGTCTCTGGTGGGCTCGGAGTTTGTCGCGCGCGAAAACGAGGTGGAGCGGCGCGCGCTACACGCCAGCAGACAGACTGCAGGCGACCAGGGAATGACAGAGAGAGGGTATAGACAGCGGAAAGGAGAGGCGACGAGGCTGAAGCAGAGCGACGGGACAGACGGAAGCGCGCACCAGCTCTGCGGCCTCAAAGCATATCCTGCGGATGCGGCTGGAGCGACAGGCGGATGGCTGGCGGTTGGAGCTCTCGTTTGCTGCTACTTTTTTGCTGGAGTATCAATCCTTGGTGTTCTCTGCACGCGGGGCACGATGGCGGGATTCGTACGACAGAGGCGAGAGGGTGGTGAACGGGTCGGATGAGCCAAAATACAAGGAGCAATGGAAGAGATCAGTTGGAGATGAGCAAAGAGCAGAAGCAAGGAAAACGAGAAGCAGAGCGATGGGCGCAAGCGAGGGCGAAAGAAAGGCGAGGTCAGGCAAGGCTGAGTTTTTAGCTCTCGGAGCACCAGCGATGTCGAGGTTCCAGGTTCCCTGAGCTGTCCGCCTGCTGGCCGATTTTCTATGCGCTGGCTGGCGGATTTTCGGGTCGGTACGTTGCGGGTGTTGCGATTTGGCGGATAAAGGTGGATCACGAGGCTCCCAAGCCGTGCTGCTCTAGAGGCGCTTTAGCGTCAGGTCAGCCCTGACGGAGCGCGCAGGGCGCCTGATTGGGGGGGATTTACAGGGGAGCTGCACCTGTAAGTTAGCACAGGTAGGGACCGACGGAGGTTAGGTGAGGAGCCGAGGAGAGGCCAGGGCGCTTGAACTGCCGATGGTGCCTGGGGATGGGACTGTATCCGGTACATACGGGGGACAGACAGACGCTGGTGACGGGCAGAAAGAACTGGATGCAATAGTAGGTAGACGAGAGACAACTGCAAGACAGAAAAGAGCTGAGGCTATCTACCTTATACAGCAGAGGAAAGAATGAAATGGAGTCACCTGCTCTAACAAGCTGGAAGTGCAGACGTCAGTGCGGTCACGAGTGCTGCAGAGTCGCAGTCAGCGGGTTGAGCGTCATCCAATGTTCAATGGCGGGACTCCAGTCGGTCGACATCAATCCACCCGCTCAGCGCTGGACGATTGCTGCGTCAATGCATTGATTCAACCTGTCTGATGCTGGGCCTCAGTAATAGACGATCCATAACTTGGCTTGAATCAACACCTGTGTTGACAACAGTCGAGATGGTTCAGTGGCTGTCAATGGGGAGTCACCTGCTGCTGCTCAACCTGATCTGTCTCAGCGCAATCACAGTTGAGCCTATTGCCGAGTTACACACGCAAGCAGGGGAGACGGAGCCCTGGTTCGACGACGCCAGAGCCTTGTGCCACGGGTGGCTGGTCGGGTGAATTGCAAGCTGCATGTAGGGAGACATGTTGCGTCTGGCTAGCTGAAGCCTGCATGCGCATGCCATCTCGCGGGCTTGATGTTACGTGTACGTGCAGCAAGCAAACATGAACAACATGAACATGAACACTTGATGTCGTGGATACTCGACTACATGACCTACTTCACCATCACAGATACTATACAGCTAATGAATACTCCAGCCTCTTGGTGTGAAGTATCCGTACCTTCATGAACTCAAGCTCGCAGGTACTTGCAGATCGGCTCTCCCCACTGCGGCGCGCCCTTGTACTTCCACATGCCCGGCGCATTGCCCGCCTTGAGGCCCTCGATGGCATCTGCCACCTGCGGTCCCAGACCTTCTTTCTTGAGGTCCTCGATGGGGTACAGATACGTCTTGAAGGAAAAGAGGACGGCTCTCGTCTTAGGGAGCCGACTGAGCGTTTGAAGCTCAATGCGGGCATAAGTCTGTATACGTGTGTCATTATCATTGTTATCTTACCCACTCAGTCATCAAAGACTTCGTCAACGGCCTGGAGGCAAGCTTGAACTGACCTTGCTTATGTCAATGTCTTCGGCTTTGAGCACATCATCGCTCGTGTGCCCGTCGTGTCTATCGTAATGAAACAAGTCGCTGTGCGTTTGCATAGACCACTTGATGGCAATTGTCAGACAGTTCCAGCTCATCGGGCAATAAGACAGAAAATATCAATAAACAAGAACTCACATTCGTCCGCTTCACATTCTTGCCCACCTCAATCCTGCTAAAGAATCGCTCCATGCTCGGCCCAATCTTGTCGTACGACGGCACCGGCGCGTGAATCTCCCTCAGCAGCCTCCCGACCTTTGTCGACGGGTCAAAACCCGACGGGAAGCAGCACACGAATGCCACGGCCCGGTGGCCCTCCGGTTCTCCAACCAGTAGGAACATGTCCTCTTCCACCGTCTCGGCCAGCATCCGCAGCGCTGCCTCCGCTTCCTCCGTGCTCTCGGGAGCCGCGGTGGGGAACGACCGGCCGGTAACGAGGTTGTCAAACTGCCGGCCTTGGTTCCGGAGCCGAAACATGGTCGGGAAGCGAGCCGGGAGGTAGTCTCGGACGAGAAATTGGTGCAGCTCGCGGACGGCCTCGAGGCCAGAGGGGAGGCAGGCGTGAACCATGTCGCCGTGCTCGGCGATGAGCTGCCGGCGGAGGGAGACTCTGTCGAGATACTGCGAGTCGATGGTGATGAGCTCCGAAGGAGAATCGGCTTGCAGGGCTGTTTACGTGTGAGTCATGGCCCAGACGTGTACATGAATGGTCATATGCAACTGGGGATGCTCACCCATGGTGATGTGAAAGATGGGCTTGAACGGCCGAAACTGGTTGGGCACGACTGCCTTCCAGTCCAGGTCATTCAGCGGCTTGATATCCAAAGCATCCTTGGACGCCTTTTCAGGTCGATTGAAGCCAGATGCTTCACTTTTACGACGCTGCGATGAAGCCTATTGGTGGATGTGAGGCGATGTTAGTCCGTGCCATTAACTGGAGGGAACCGTAGATATAAGTCTTTAAAGGGAATCTCATACCAGCATATACATTGTGCTGATGACGACCAAGGCAGCCCCAAGCACCATGACCATGGGCGACATGGAACCCATGTTATGGAGACGCTCGAGGAATGAGTCCATGTTTCGGTGTTGTTGCAGAACCAGAATAGGACGAGTGAGAAGGACCAGGCATAGAGAGATGCTCAATCATGCCTCGAACGACTGCAGCGGTCGGTCCCTTGAACTTGCTTTTATCTTTCCAGACTCATGCAACCACCTATCTCAGTTGTCATCTCTGTGGTCTTGGAACTCGATGGCTAATCAATGTTCTTAGAAGGCGTGAAATTCTTTCACCTGTCTTGCCTAGTCTAGGCATTACTGCTACACAGGAACTAAAGCCGCCATCTCCACAGGCTCAACCTCCACCCCGCCAATCCAAGTCTCCCCCATCCTCTTCCACCCTACAATAATCCACCTTTGGATATCAGATTGTTCATCTTGGTCTTCTCTTCCGTATACAGTCATGTCAGTGCATGCAATCTGGGTTCTTCTTATCTGTACGCCATGAATTAGGATGCTGTTCAAAGTCCTGTCATCTCGGCCTCCGATTCGCATCCGATATTTGACGCCCTGCGTTTGATGCCGAGACAATTTATGCGGGCAGACTCGTGGGTTGCCGAAGACCACCAAATGCGATATACGAATGGCTTCGAAAGAAGCCAACCAGATGATGATGAATGGCTGGGTTTGTTGATATCTGCTCGGTATTCGGTAAATATGTATTGGTGCTATTCCATATCCGAAACGCCATCCCACTCCATCACTGCAAGCTTGCGCCATCCATGCCTGGTGTTCTGGTGCCTGCAACAGATACCTAATAAAACTGAAAAATAAACATACAAAGCACATATGATTCAATCGCTCTTTGACCACTCCCACCGAAGCTCAACGACTTCATCCATCGCCTCCTCCTCCCCATCCAAGTCCATGTCCGAAGCCCCGTGAAGCACAAAAACCTGTCGCAAGCTCCCGTCCACCTCCTCCGCGTCAATCAGCCGGTAACTCTTCTTCTTCCCGTCGCCAGACTTTTCGCGCATCCTGCCCATCGTCGCCTCGTAGCCCATGGCTTCTTCCCAAGTCGCCTCTATGAGGTCTAACTCGCCTTGGGATATACCGTCTTGATATTGGCTGATGCTGTAGCCGTTTGCTAGGATGCTGTCTCCGCCGAACTTCCAGCGCTGGAGAAAACAATCGCCGCAGAAGCTGGCTATCTTGGCCATCTTGTCGACGGGGGCTTGGTGCCACGACTTCCAGTGATGCAGACTCAGCGGGAATGTCCCGGACTCGTAGAATCCGCTCAAGTCGCCTCTCATATCCAGCTGGTGCAGTCCAGGAATGGCAATGAACTCTGTCTGCGTATAGTTTCGTATGCAGTCGTTCAACAACCCATCGCCTTGTCTGGTGATGCTCTGGGCGAGACAATCCTCGACGTGCGAGTCGAGCTGCTCGACGAGCGGCATGCTCATGAAGACGCCCGCCCCTCCGTAGGCCATGTGGCCGAAGTATGCGACGGCGCCCTGACTCTCTGAGAGGCCGCCTATGTATGTCGGTTCGGATGCGTTGTGGGAAGCGAGGAGTTGCGAGATGGAGTAGGGCGAGGGAAAGAAGGTGTCGTCGTCAATGATGGCGACCCATTGGGTTTCGTGGGTGGAATAGTCGATGAGGTCGTGGAGGATGGCAAAGTGCTGCTCGTTTACATCGAAGGAGCAGTTCCAGGGCCGGATGGTTGTGAGGCTGATGTCGTGGGCTTCGTACATGGACTCCAACGCGTCCAACTCGTCGTCCGTGACGGAGTCGTCGACGACGATGGCGAGGAAGAGAGCGCCAGTTCCAGACAGCCAGTGAGAAAATTGAGGGATCGAATCTTGGAGGCGGGAGAGGGTGGTTGCTACGCCAAAGATGACGTTTGACAGGTCTGCTGTTGGGAATGGCTCCGACACCTGAAGGGTGATGGGTTCGCAGGATTGCGCTTCGACGGGCGAGTTCGGTGAAGAGATGCTTTTGCACTCATCGTCGAGATCCAAGACATCCGCTCTCGACCCGAGCAATGGGCTTTCGACCTCGGTCACTGAATCCCGTGAATTGACATCTTGACTGTACACGCCACGGATACATCGTTTCCGGTAGACGACGTTGCGAGTCAAGCCGTACTCTTTGCGCCTCAGATAGTCCAGCTCTGGGGAACACTGCTTGACTGCGTGGACGCCATCCTGCGCTGAAATGGCAAGGCCTATGCCAAAGGGGAGCTCATATTGCCTCGTCCCTCTGTTGTGCTCTTGCTTCGCAAGTAAGGTCAGCAGAAACACTGTACCTATGATGAAAATGACCGTTATCCCTCTGTGTGAAATGGGCGAATGGCAGCGTGTGACGAGCATCGTGAATGTAATTATGTAGCCTTCATGGTTCTCTTCTGAAGACTGGTTGGAGTGGTTAAGAATAGTCTCGAGGCAAAGGCAATGGCAACATTCAGATTCAGATCTGCTATCAAGTTCCTGAATTGGGATTGCATCACACTTGGAGTTATACCCTCCTCACCTCCTTACAACTCCAGTGTACATGTATCAGGAGAACATCTTCCAGGGATACCCATACTAGTAGCATCCAACAGGAATTAGTTTCATCTTGTTTCTATCGCCCCTAGAAGATAACACCTTGTATCCTCCGGTATCAATCGGATGGTACGATTCTGGCGCTGAGAAACGGATTGGCCGTTGGGCCCCATACGTGCGATGCCCAGAAAAAGGACGCGTGTGTGTCCGGCGAAAACAGCGCCGTGATGGCCGGGGTTAGGCATTGAGCCAAAAGCTGTGGATTGGCCGAACCAGGAATCTAAATCTGGGAAAAAAAAAAAAAGGGAACCGTTAAGCGATAAAAGCCAAGACGAGGACACAAGGGGCAGCAGAAATCGGGGAAGAAACAGCTTCGACGGCGATCAGGGACATGTCTCCATACGATGTTCATGATAGAATACATATAATCCCATCGCACGCACCAAGTCCTACTGTTAAAAGACTAGATCTGTAGTTAATATTTCGCCATTAGGTACTTCTAATGGGCGAAAAATAGTTGTAGATTGATAAAGAAGATTAGCAGTGTTTTCAAGACTTAGCTGCCGGCATCGCAAGTTGGGGCGCAGAGAATGCCAGTGGTGACGTGCATGTACGCGCAATCAATGGTCCAGGGAAAAGGGGGACCCGCCTCGATTGTGATGGTCGCTCCACACCCAAATGACGACGCTCGTTTCATGCACTCGACGTCGATTCTCTCCTTTAGACGAGACAGCGCGATTTGAGTTCTGCCCATGATATGCTAAGGCCCTCGAATCTACCTAGGATGTTCCTTTGGTTGACAAGGAGCTCTCTGGAATTGACTTTGGCAGGAGGATAGAGGACTGACAAGTAGTAAATAAGGAACAGCCCGTGCATCCACATGTTCCTGGCCAAACGGACATCTACGCCCATTTCACTTGTTGCCACCCCTTGACGTTTGACTGCCAGCTGTCAATCAGCCCCGGCAGCGACTCCATGCCAAGAACCCTCTTGATCTCGTGGTCCCCGTCCAGCACCCATTTCTTCAGCTTGGGCTCAAAATCCCTCGACATGACTTCCGCCTTGAGCTTCGAGATCCATCCTTGACCTTGTTTGATGCTTGCCTCCGCGGCCGTCTGCAGGTCCTTTAATTGGGAAACCAGATCCTTGGGAAAACCGCTCTTCCCTGACCTGTCGCGCGCCTTTTCCTTTTCGTTGTGACTTAACAGCCACTGAATTCCTAGTTTGATCGCGGCTGTTGTGTCTCGGAGCATCGAAATATCGTGCATTGAGCCTAGCATTGTAACTGTACCTTCTATTGAAGAACCCGCATCGTGAGATAGTGGGCTTCGCTGGGTTTCGAGAGTCAACTTAAGCGCGCTGATGATCTGAGACAAGGCATCGGATACATCAGAAGACCGGTCAAAATCGGCACAGAGAGACATCAGTGTACAGAGGAGGCCGACGGCCTCAAAGTATAGAAGCTCCGGTCGAGTCATCTCGTCATCGGGGCCGGCCAAGAATTTCGAGAAAGAGTTGCTGAGGCGAGCCAAGGTCTCGATGATATAGATTTGATCATATTCCGAGCTTCCTGCCGAGGCCTTAAAGCTGGCTGGAGGCTTGTATGTCAGCAGCTCTTGGAACGCTTCGGCCAGCAAGGAAAGGTGGCAGCGACGATTCTAAACGTTTCGTGTTAGTCAGGATGTCGGACGAAGCCAGAGCAGACCATCTCCGCTTACCGAAGGGGCTGGTCCAAGCCTCAGATTGAGATGCATCGGCCGGACTGTGCTGCTATTCCAGGATGGAAACGAGCCATAATCGATGGTCTCGATGAGCTGCGCTTCATCAGATACCTCACCTGCATATGTTGTTAGTGTATACTTCCGTCAAAGGCCAAAAGTCAAAGATGGCACGGGGGACACGTACTGAATCGCGGATCGGACTCCAGCTCGTGCGATGTCTGTCCCAGGAACCTCTCGATCCTGCGCGCCTCTGCCAGACTCATCGCCCGGGTACAGCTCATCCGAAGACGATCAATGTACTCGGGAATTCCCATGACACTGCTGTAGCTTCCCGATTCGAACGCATCCATCAATCGTCGGGGCATCTTGAGCTTCAAGGATATCTGGTAATGCGATTGAAGCAAATCCATGAGGTGGCTACCCCAGCTATCATAAGACGAGAGAAGCGCAGGGGCGATTGTTGATAGGCGATCGTAGAACACCGGGCCGAGGGAGTCAATGATGGTGCGCTTGACGCCGATGACATCCCAAATATCGCTGGCCCTGTAGGCCGAACCAAGGCGGATGTGCAGTTGTGTGAGAACAAGAGACAGCTGGCTATGGCCAGGGTTCTGGGCGAGCTGATCATCTAGTAGAAGAGTGGCACGTATGAGATGGCGCCTGGCCTGTGATGTCAAAGACTGGCTCGTCTGCGTAGAGTCGTCGAAAGCAAGGCTAAGGCTGCAAAACGCAATCAATATTGCAAGTTCTGGGAGCACCTCGGTCTTGATCTTCGTGTTTATATTGTCAGCTTTTGTGACTGAGTCATAGAACGCGACGCTCGCCTCGGATAGCTTTGAGAGGCAAGTCCGGGATAGTGCTGAGTCTACAGGGCCATCGCTGACTGTGCACTGAAGACGCTGATCTTGGTTGCGGGATTTGCTTTTGCGATGCGTCAAGAGGAGGTACTGTGTCTTTAGTGCCAGCAATTGTGTGCTGGCTACCTTGAATTCTGTCAAATCGCCATGCGCCAACCGAGGCAGATGCTCAAACGCCAGATACTCCAGACCGGCTATATCCAGGCTTTCTAACAGCGACTTGATGTCGCTGAAACACGCAGGGCTCATGTACTGATCATCGACGTAGTGAATGAGCTCTCGAAGTCGTAGTGATGAAGGGCGGCCGTCTACCAAGTCGCTTTCATCGTCGTGGGCAAGCTTGAATACCGCCAATACTCTGGCCAGTAGAATATTACGTCTGTACATGGGTCGCATGTGTTGGGATGATAATAGGTCGGCAAGTAGCTTCTGGACAACGGCGGTGGATCTGAAGCATTGGAGTTAATACCGTCCAAGCAACCGTCTTGTTGAGTTTGGGTGTCGCGTCTACTCACTCCGGATCAGCATCCTTGATGTGGCTTGCAGCATCAATCAAGTGCCGCCAGACAGCAATATCGGACGCGAGCAAGGTGAGTTGTCCGTCCGCATCGCAGTCGGAGAGACATTCCTTGCAGAGGTTGAACACAGCAGGCCAGTCACCATCTCTCCTATATTTGGCAACGGCGCGAAGGGCCACCTCTTTTCGGCCCAGGCGGAACTGTGCAGCGGGAGAGAAGACAGGACTTGAGATGAGTTTCTGGAAGTCTTGGGGACTTCCGTGTGTCTCGACAACGTCATAGAGCAGGAGAGTCTCTTCTTCTGTCTTGACGCGTCTGGGCGAAGCTTTGGCTGATGCTCCATTTGAGTCTGCTTCTACCTAAAGAAATAGCTACAGTCAGTACTGAATCAGGGTTCTCCATGTTGTGAGAAGGAACCAAATTTACCTGTTCTGTGGCTTGGGCAGCTCGCTCAATCTGCTTTTGAGCCAAGGTACCGTACAGTTTTCTCTTATCGGGCGAGGTTTGAGGGCTCATCTAGGTAAAGTTTGAGTATACTGATGTATGCAAGTGTGCACGCCTTGTTTCAGGGATTTTGGGCTTACGGAAAGCAAATGTGTGATGACAATGTTCCAGAACAGCATGTCCCTGTCCTGCGGGAAAGAGCGGTCGATGATGGCTGCAATCTGCATCTCATTAGCTCCTCCGGGTCATGTTCCAAGATCCTACTGAGAAATGAAAAGGTAGAGATGCCAGGAGGAGCGTACCTGTTGAGCGCTGGCCAGGTCCCAGTGAAGCAAGCATGATTCAAGACATCGTGAGGCAGCGATTTTGTCTTTCGGGGCAGCCTTGACACAGCGTACTCTTAACGGCCCAAGAGTGTCGGCGAAGTCATCCGGGTCCATCAAGTTCGTAGTGGCCCATTCCATCAGATCAATGGCATCTACATCCTTGATGGTGCTGCCCTCGTTGAGAAACTTCCAGATGGCCGCAACGGCAGCAAATTTGGCGCTGGGGTCATCGAGCTGGCTCTCGGCACAGATTTTGACAAGCTGTGGCCATGAAGGATACACTTGATCAGCTGAGTAACTTATGCCGGTGAACCGATATATTCTAAACTCCAGAAATTCGACGCTCAAGGTCGGTGGCTGGTGAATCTCTCACCTCGTAGTACTGGTCGTTGAGCGTCTTTGCCCGCTTCTCGGCAAGGCGTATGACCACCGGCCAGTTGCCGTCCTGAAAGGCCGACTGGAGCTGGAGGTCGACGCCATTCTTGAGGCGCGGTCGTTGGCGATTCATGAGGAGCGCGGCTTTGAGGCTCTTGATCGGTCGCTCAGAGGCATGAGAATCGTTTGCTGCGGTTTGGAGGGGTTCGGATTCGAGAGGCGTTGAAGATTGGGAGCTGCACAAGGCTGGCAGCGTAGCCACGATTACCCCACCACATGTGGCTGGAAAGCGTGGCGCTTACGAGGCTGGCCCTGCATCTTCGCGCATTTGTGGACATGAACTCGGTCATGCTCTGTCTTTTGCCGTCCAGCAGTTCTCTCTCAGACCATGCGAAGAATGGGCAGACATCTACTTCCAACGCTGTCGCTCGGTCTTGCGTATATCTCTGGAGTTGCTCAGACTCAACTGTCCGATCCGGCGATCAAAGGTTCTTGTTCACGTTGCGCTCAGTTACGCCCTCACTCGGGCTTGCTGCTAATACCTACGAATAATGACGCCTCCGACAAGCTTCTCCTCGAAGAATTTCTGGGAACTTTTTCACAAGCCGAACTTTTTGCTCATGTTTCTTGATATCAGTGTGCGTTGCGGTTGCTTCGGCAGTCAATGAGCACGAATGAGTAAAGGCTAAGCATACGAAACACAGAGCTGGGGAAATGGGACACTGCGTCGAGGATTTGGGTATCATCTAATCGCTACCTGCCTTCTCCTCTTCTTTTTGAAGGTATTTCGGCGCGCTTTCACCAGCTCGCCACTTGAACAGGCTTCCTGGGTGGTCCTCAGGCAGTCTCTTGGATCCGATGAAGACTTCTCTTGCTGTTGCACCCTCCTTCTCGACACCATTTCTGAATACACCCCGCCTCCGCAGTTCAGGTAGAAGGTACTCGATGATATCCTCGTAACTACCCGGGTTGGTAATGTGGGCCAAATTGAAGCCATCCACTCCAGATACCTCGATCCATCTCTCCAGCTCGTCGGCAACTGTTGTCGGACTGCCCACTACCTTTGCGCCGAGGCCGCCAATGCTGAGATACTCGACAATTCTTCTCTTGGTCCATGGGAGATTGTCTGTTCCGGGCACAGTATCCGACCATCTTCTGACGATTGACTGCAACCTCGGAGAATCGGTGAAGCGGAAGTCCTCGTCGTCTGCGTAGCCTGAGAGATCAACTCCGGTCCACCCTCCAAAGAGGGCCAAGGCACCTTCTTGGTCGGCATACTGAAGATAGCTTTCCTTTTTGGCTTGAGCTTCTTCATCCGTCGCTGCGACAATGACGTTGATGCCCACGATGACTTTGATGTGGTTTGGATCTCTTCCCTCCTTTCTTGCCACCTCACGAATATTGTCGACCGTCCTCCTCACGCCTTCTGGGGTCTGGCCGCCGACGAAGATGGCTTCGCCATGCTTTCCTCCGAAGCCATTGCCGGCCTCAGATACACCGGCCTGAAACAGAAACGGGGTTCGCTGCGGAGATGGCTCGCAGAAGTGAGGACCAGGCACCTCGAAGTATTTGCCTTTATGGTGTATCTGGACAACGCCGTTGGAGGCGATGTAGTTGCCATTCTCGCGATCCTTGACAACCGCGTCGTCTCGGAAACTTCCCTCCCACAATTTGTACAGAACCTCCATGTACTCGTGGGCAATGGCATATCTTTCGTCGTGTGGAATTTGCTCCTTCAGGCCATGGTTGCGCGCTGCACTGTCAAGGTACGATGTAACAATGTTCCAGGCAACACGGCCATCGCTAAGGTGGTCTACTGTCGATAGACGCCGAGCAAGCGCATAAGGCTTTTCATACGTCAAGCTAGCTGTGACACCGAAAATGAGATTCCTTGTGACAGCTGCCATGGCAGGAACCAGGTATAAGGGGTCGTTGACTGGGAACTGAGCGCCTGCTGCCAGAGCTGGCACAACATTTGCGGGACCCTTGTAAACGTCGTACGGCCCCAGCGTATCCGCGATGAACATGGCATGAAAATCGGCCTTGTCGAGGAGTTGTGCCAGCTCAGTCCAGAAGGAGAGCTTTGTGTATTGATCTGTCTTGTTCCGTGGGTGACGCCAGAATCCAGGAGAGAGATGCCCGGGAGTGTTCATGACAAATGCGTTCAGGATCATTTGCTTCTTTCCCTGAGCTTGCCCTTGGGCAGCAGTGTTCGGTATGTTATCGCCCATTGTTAATTGATGATATTGCGTGACAAAGCGTTGGAGAATTATGCACGTAGTCGCCTCTTCTTCCTTGCTAGGACCTCAAGGCTTTTAAGCAGGAAGCGGGAATAATATTCCATATCTTGACAAACTTTCCCGACACTTTGGATTGTCCTATTGGCTTTCTTCAATCGTAGAGACGAATTCCCGCAGCTTCTTTCGTCTAAAATTGCACGCGAAGCGAGGCTGATGTTCCGCTACAAAGTCGTCACACTATGTGCAGAGCACGCAATACACACCATGATCTCACATCAACGGCCGATCTCGCATACAGATATCCCATCACCACCCAGTCAGAAACCATAATCCAATTGAACTATCAATCCAAAACCATTTAGCCGGATTTTCTCATCGATTCGCAATCGCTTCACGCCTTTTACGCGGCAATAGTCGACGTCCGCTTGTCGGCCATTGGAGTGACCCTGTCTCGCTTCATCTCAACATCGCAGGGACCTGCAGGTGTAGTTTTCGATGGCCTTTACCTAGCCATTGCAAAGCATGGGGAGACGAAAATAACGTCATTACTTCTTAATGCAACGTGCTGGATTTTATGGGCCGTTGGCTTACAAGGTTTCCCGACAAATAAGGGACTGGAGACAGAGACGGACGAAGTGCATGGAAGATAAGAAGTCGACGACTGTTAGTACTTGACGATATAAAAGAAGGTTGTGTCTGTGCATTCTTTTGTGGACTACCTGCAAAAGGGATCCTTGTCGAGGTACCAATACCTTTGGAGAGATCCTGCTTGCTCCCTTTTATGAGATTTCACCAGTCCACAGACAAGCCATAGACCATTGATCCCATTCTCTCCATGTCGGTTCAACTCGGAGTCTCAGGCGTGCCAGTCATCCCCCAGGGGACGGCATATGGCCTCCTTATTGGGCTGGGAGTGGCCTTTTGCGGTGTCATTCTCGTCGCCATCAAGGTGCAAAGGGCCTACCTGTCCGAAGACTCGTCGACATCAGAGATGTTTATGGTCGCCAATCGATCAGTGGGAAGAGGGTTAACAGCATCGGCGGTGTTTTCGTCGTGGATGTGGATCAATGAAACTGTGTTTTCAGCTGCCTTCTGTTACAAATTTGGACTCGCCGTCCCTTTTGTAAGTCGAGTTCCATAGCTTACGCATCTTATCACGAGGCTACTAACACCTGATGTCTGCAGTGGTGGGCTACAGGATTGTGCTTCCAGATTGCCTTGATGGCAGCTCTTGGTGTATTGGCCAAGATTCGAGTGCCGTATGCCCATACGTCGTTGGAAATTATTCGCATGCGTTACGGGAAGATCGGTCATGTGGTCTTCATCATCCTCAACATCACAAACAACGTGTTTGGATGTGCGTCCATGATCCTGACAGGATCACAGCTCATATATGGCGTTTCTGGGATGCACTTTGTAGCAGCTACCATACTAATCCCACTAGGAGGTAAGGATAGCCTGATATGCTACTCTAACTACAGACGGAATAAAGCTGACAGCATCAATCACTGCATAGTGGTTCTATACACAGCAGTAGGTGGCCTCAAGGCCACCTTCTTGACGGACTACCTCCATACCGCTGTTGCCTTGATTCTTATCATCTACTTCACTTTGACTACTCTCACCCACGAGGCCGTAGGTGGCCTTGGAGGATTGTATGACAAAGTCATGGCAACCGCGTCCGACAACATCATTCCCAGGAACTATGAGGGATCTTTGCTCACCATGAAGTCGGTCGACGCAATCATCTGGGGCTTGATCCTGAAGTTTGGCAACCTTGCCCTCGTCGTCATGGTAAGAACGGGATATGCAGAGAACCCTTGCACTTTTCTCGCCACCGTTCCCATAGCTAACTCTTCCCCTTCTACTTCTACAGGACACGGCATTCTGGCAAAAGTCTTTTGCTACAGAGGTCAAGGCCACCGTCCCCGGATATAATATTGCCGCCTTGGCTATATTCGGCATCCCCTGGGGCCTCGGCACAGTCATCGGCCTGACTGCCAGGGCTATTCACAATACTCCGATTTTCCCGACCTATCCTGGCGAATTTTCCCCGGACCTAGTGAATGCAGGCTTGGTGATGCCGTATACCATCAAGGCCCTCATCGGTGACAAGGGCATCATTGCCTTTTTCGTTCTCTTGTTCATGGCTTTGACTAGCACTGTCTCTTCATCCATGATTGCTGTCAGCAGCATCATCTCGTTCGATCTCTACAAGACTTACATCAACCCGAAGGCGTCTGACAAGAGGATAATGAAAGTCAGCCACCTCGCGGTCGTGTTTCACACCATCTTCATCACTGGCATATCGCTGGCGCTCAACTACGGCGGTGCTGATATGACATGGATCGGCTATTTCAGGCCTATTCTCTCTTGCCCCGGCATCATACCCCTGGGACTCACACTGGCTTGGTCGAAACAGACGCGATTAGCAGCAATTGCGTCGCCAATTCTAGGGTTCATCACAGGCCTCAGCGTGTGGCTGGCCACGGCTAAGTCCATGTATGGAACCATCAACATTGCGACCACAGAAGCGAGTTTTCCAGCACTGTACGGTGCCATTGCTTCATTCTTCTCTCCGGCCCTTTACTCTGTAATTATTTCTCTGTACAAGCCGGAATCGTTTGACTGGCGACGGTTTCTGCTTATCGAACTGGCAGAAACGCCAAAGGCTGACGACAGCGACTCGTCAATTCCCCCCAGTGACGATGAGAAGGAGAATAAGGCCAAAAAGGGATCAGAGGAGTCACCTAGGAACGGCATCTTGGTTTCGGAGTCACCAAGCGAGAATGCTTCTGTGACTGCTTCCGATGCTGAGAAGGCAAACGCCGTCAACGTCGCGGAAAGACAAACTGCCAGCGTGTCAGCGAGTGGTGGTGTCAACTCGGTTGATCTCGATAACGTGCAACATCCATTCACCGAGGAGACGTTGCAGGAGCTGCGCCGTTGGTATCGCATCGCATGGGCGTTCTTCGTCGTGATTGTTCTCGTCACGTTTGTGGCTTGGCCGATGCCCTTGTACCGCAACTACATCTTTACCAAGTCCTTCTTCTCAGGTTGGACTACCGTCGCCATTATATGGCAGTTCTTTGCATTCTTTGCGGTAGTTCTGTATCCCCTGTACGACGGCAGGCATGCAATTGTCAAAGCATCTCGAGGGGTCTGGAGGGCGATTGGCAGGAAATTTAAGAGGACATGACCGGATGAGCGGCATGAAGCCGCTCGTAACATACATACACACGACGCAGAGTAGCCTATCCAGAAGAAACTCGATGCTAGCGCTTATGCGAACCTTGTTGTCTCCGTGCCCCTGGCCTAAATGCAGGTTCCCCATTTTACGCAACGCTTACGTGCGTTTATTTCGAGGAGTTGCGCATCAGGCAGGTAAATCATTCGCGATGGTGGGTCTACGCTCTACGACAGTCTGATACAACAATACTATGATGCTTCTCGAATCCTAGTAACTTCCTCAACGAGTCAGTAGGATAGAGTGTATTATATGACTGGTTGATGGATTCTCCACCGCTACACGACGAGTCCATAGTCTACCGAATACCTAATTATTGGTGCTGCAGCCTGTTCGTCCCCGTTTAGTGCCTCTGCAGTATTGGTATTCATTGTTTCTAGTGGAGTCAAGAGCATGAGGAGACGCCCATGTGGTTCAGACGACGACGTAAAAGCAAAGACATCGTTGAAGGGGAGACTCGACAACGATAGCCAGATTTATGTATACTATATTCATTTTGTTTAACTATGTGCAAATCGACAGAGAACCTATGTACAGTGAAGATAATATGAGAAACGAGGCCAATGGACCATTACAGTTGCCGGTCTACTTGACAGTAGACATTTAGCACTGGCCGTTCTCGTTGCAGAAGTGCCTAGGAAACGTTAGATGTAGCTCTTGGTGGTTAACAAGAAGATAGTTACTCACCACTCAATGTTGATAGTTCCGAAAGGAGCAAAGTTGGTGAGCTGGTTCCAAGCTCCGTGAGACAGGTCAATGCTGTCTGCAGAAGGGCAGCCGGGGCAGGTATCCTCGACAGTGGCAATGACGGTTCGGCCGGCGCCGCCAACACCGTCGTTGCTGCCAGTGTTCTGGATGAAGACCTTGCGGCCGCAGTACTTGGGAGGGAAGCCGTTGCCCTGCCAGCTAGGGGTGAGGGCAACGATCAGCTCGTCATCACCGTGTTTCTCGCCGCAAGATCCGAAGGCACCCATCTGGTCGTAAACGGTGCCGGTACCGAAGTGCCTAGAAAGATCGGTGTTAGTCACTCTGAGAGGCTTGATATTGAGATGGTGAGGAAGAAGACTTACTCAGTTCGCTTGGCCTCAGGAGCAGATCGAACACGGGTGGGCTCAGGGAGAGCGCTGACGAGGCTGGCGGCAGCAGCCAGGAGAACAACGGCGGTCTTGGCGAACATTTCGAAGTGCTGGTATTTGTTCCTTGAACCGATAAGTGTAGTAGCAAAGAAGCTGAGTTGTCGAGACTGATGAGGAGTCGTGATGAGGCAGGATTGGAGAGGATCGAGACAGACAAAGACAGAGACGGCCAAGACTTTATATACTTATTTCTATGACCCTTTGCCGACACCTGCTTGCCAGCTTCTCCATGTAATCATCATCATCATCATCATCATCAGACATCGTTCGGCTATCGCCGTTATGGGAATCCAGTGGTTTCGTGAACGACACCAAACCCGGCGAGCCCGACACCTAGTCCACCCAAGGCCACGATGTGTTCGGTGTAAGACCAAGAATTTTTCCGCTAATACTTTCCAATGGATTCTCTTTCAACACGCGGAAACCAGGTACGACGAACAAGCCGTGGTCCTGGTAAGCACCGAATGAGCCGCCTTTTGCCCCAAATAGAAGCTAGATGATTGGGCGATGGTGTTTCGGGAAGGTCGAAACACAGTCGTGTCCGACTAACAGCTGGTGTTTTCTGTAAGGCGCATGTTGTTTGCGGCAGTAGACGAGGCAAAATCAAAATTTGATTCCAGACCACAACCCCCCTTGGCCGGAATACCCTCCTTTGAGAAGAATGTGCCTGCATTTGGTTGCTGTTTTGCAGGGGGCACGTGGTCTGACGGCTCATCGATCGTGAATATCGTGGATACTCGGGTTGGAGAATAAAGCTGACTGGTGGATTATCCCGGCTAGCGACACCTGGTAGAAGGTTCCTCTTCAGGTCAGCCGAGAAGGCGAGGCTGACAGGTAGCATCTGCAATTAAATTGGTGCTGGGGTCGTATGGCATTAAAACACGTTTACGTATATTGAAATGCTACTCAAGTATAACTCTATACGTTGGGCTAAGTCTAAAATATAATAGACGACCATAATACATAGGATAGTATATCTTTTATGGGAAAGTCCATCTTTATTAGAGCCACCCTCTTGTCTTCTTTCTTTCGACCGAGGAAGGAAAAACTTGTAATGCATGAATAATCGCTCACACAGGACAAGAAGCTTCCTGAAGCGGTATACAATGGCCTGATGACAATCGGCTGTCTTCCCGGGATAGTACCATGTTTTGACCGTACAGGCAGCAAAGAGGGTCCAACCGGTTCTTGTTCTTCATGAATTCGGTTCTTTGATTCGAAAGCCCTGCAATTATGCTAGTCTTCACTTGTATCAACGTACAAGAAGAACTCGTGTTCGCTAACACCTTCATGGGCCAAGGTACGAGGTACGAGCGGCTGAATTACACCTTGCCATCCTACGACGACTCAAAGAATGACGGATTTCCTTGAATCCAAGATGTCGACTTCTGGTTGTACGAATACTGTGTCAGGGCGCGATGAATCATGATTCTGTAAGCTTTGGCCTTCCTATATAGTCAATTGCACTTACAAACGGGTATGGAATAGTGGTTATTAATCCCCTTCGTGAGGCGGGACAAAATGCACCAGGCAGTAGCGTGTCTTAGGCCCCTAGCGCGCTTACGGACATGGACGGAGATCCGAGAATGCAGGGCAGCCAAAGCGGCTCAACAAGGTATAAGCATCAATTGAAGCACTTGTGCTGTACGAGGAACTTTTCTGCAGTCAGTTTGGAGTAGGTCGGGCCGGATTCTCAGCGGATTCTGCGAGTCAATGTTGCTTGACTCTACTCGTTGAGAGTTCCAATTCATAGTGAAGTTCGGGTGCCCTCCCGTACGAAGGAAAGGGTTGGTTGCAAGCATACGGCTCGTACTGCCGGCCAAAGTAACCCTTACAGCTCCCAACCTCAGTGCTAACATTCGAAATGAGAAATTGGTTTTCCTCCATGGAATACAGGGACTCCCTACTGCAGCCTCAAAAGTCCATGGATCGCAATTCTCCTGAGATGCAGTGGGTGATGAAGCATTCCGTAATGGCCATTATCCCAATATTGAGTGACAGCGCCTCGAGGGCCTCGTACACTCAACACATGAGGCAATTTGCCCATTCTTGCGTACTTCGTAAGCTGCTGACAAGACGGCAAGATCCAGCCTCTTTAGACGCGGAGACTTGCCATTTCAAATTAGGGAATACGGGCCGTTTCGTCGCCTACAACGAATGCGAGATTGTCCAGCATTCCGTAACCTGTAATAGAGCGAATCGCAACACACCGATTGCTCAGTGCGTGATGCAAGACAGAGGACCATTAGACTAGTATTGAGTTCGGGCAGTAGTTCGTCAGCCAGAAACCACTTGATGCGATGCTCGCGGCTATCATTAGCGGCGGTATATATCTAGTAGCCTAATTTGCCGGATGCTGCAGACGTTTCGCCAAGACAGGGAGTCATTGTGTCGATCCGGCAGTGGTTGCGATGAGCCGTTACCATATACGATGAGTACAATTTCTTACAATCTAGGGAAGCCCAGAAGATTTATACGAGTAGTAAACACAGACTCGAGTACGATCGAGGGATAGCAGAATCTGGAAGGTTTGGAAAATCTTTTCTCAGTGAGGCTCAGATGCCTTGATGTCACAAATGGTATTTTTGACTGAGATGCACCTCCATACTGCGTTGTAGCAATGAGCAAGAAGAAACGGGTGATGGGCAAGTGCATGAGGTACGTGGACACGTACCCTGGAGTGAGCTGTAGAAACCACGACCGGAACCTGAAATGAGAGAAGACGCAAATTCCGCATTGGGGGTCTCTTGAACACAAGGCGAAAAGGCTCTTACTCGATGTTTTCATCACAAGTTCGGGTAACTGTCTACACTTGAAGATATCTGTCTGCTTTCGATACCTCAGGTGAGGAACAGACTGGAGCTTTGAAGTCCGTGCGAAGTCCAGCGGTTATCGACGCGCTAGTAGGTAGAGGATGCAGACGAGCTCATTATCTACACGTGAAGAAGTTCGACGAGTTCCTCGAACAGAGTCGTGAGAGAAAAAGAGAGCTTCACCTTGTCGTCGCGTGTGGAAACATAGATATCGAGACTCTTAGGATGGTGTTCATGATTCGAGCCGTTGCTGCTCATTGTTTCTGGCCCGAAAGTGCAACGTTCTTCCGACACCGGCGTCTCCAACCTCTGCCGATGGAAGCCGGTCACGGGACCGGAGCTTCTCCACAGATTGCAGACGATTAGGACGAGAACATCACCAAAGACTTGGAGCTTGCGCCGACATCAAGCGTCTTCGGTTTCCCTCAAGATCCTGGCCGCTTCTCATCCGCAGCTCATCAACTCCTGTCTGGCAACTCCTCACATCCGCAAACATTCTCGTCTCACACACAAACATGGCGCCGTCACTGCAAAGCAGCAAGTTGGCCTTCATTGGCGGAGGCAACATGGCCTCTGCCATTATCGGAGGACTGGCCAACCGGGGCATCGACAAGCAGAACATCATCGTGTCCGAGCCGTGGGACGTCAATAGAGAGAAGATTGCGGCCACCGGCGTGCGGACGACGACTTCCAACGTCGAGGCTGGCCAGGACGCTGATCTCGTCGTGATTGCCGTCAAGCCTCAGGTTGCCAAGACGGTATGCGAGGAACTGGGCGCATCATGGTCTCATCGGTCTACTTTGCCGGTTATTGTGAGCATCGCGGCTGGAATTACGCTCGGCAGTCTGCGGGAATGGCTCAAGACGAGCGAGGGCAAGACGGCGCCGATTGTTCGTGTCATGCCCAACACACCAGCGCTCGTTGGCGAAGGCGCCTCGGGACTCTATGCCGGCGACGACGTCAATGAGGAGGAGAAGCAGCTTGTTGGTGCTTTGCTGGACAGTGTCAGCAAGGCCACGGAGTGGGTCGACAAGGAAGAACTGCTCGACGTTGTGACTGGACTGTCTGGTAAGCTCAATCGACGTCTCATTCACACATTTCGCACTCTGTTATGACGAGCCTAGGCTGACAGATGCGCTAGGATCTGGACCCGCGTACTTCTTTGCCATGGTTGAGCATCTAATTGCCAGTGCAACTGCTCTGGGTCTTCCGAAAGAGCAGGCTACTCGACTGGCCAAGCAGACGTGTCTGGGAGCCGGCCAGATGCTTGTCACATCCTCAGATGAGCCGGCTCAGCTGCGCAAAAATGTGACGAGCCCCAATGGGACCACCTACGCTGCTCTGCAGACATTTGAATCATTGAACTTTGATGAAATCGTTCACAAGGCTGTTAAAGCTGCTACTGACCGAGCTGCGGAGCTGGGAAAGTCATAGATGGAGATGCAGCATGGAAATAAAAATCTGCTTCAAAACTTCCGGTAAACAGGTATCAAGGTGTCAAGTGGAGGTCAACCATTATAACCACATAGTCGCGTAATGTCAATGGAACAAAACAAGAACAATCATTTAGCGCCCTTTTCGGCCCTGTCCTCCTCGCTCGAAGCCTGCGTGGATACAGGACGGCCCACAACATCCTCAAAATCTGCCATGACCAGGTCTTGCTGTAACTGCGTGTCAGAAAAAGACGTCAATCCGTCAAAAAAGGACATCAGATGGGACTTACAGGACCTAAGAATGTCTTCCCATAGAAGAGCCAATAAATCCCGACAACTATGCCAAAGATGCCGATGACAACACAAACGTAGTCTATACGCATCATGAGCCATTCGAAGTTCAGTATGCAAGAACACGATTGCGATCACTTACTCATGTTGTTGCCAGTGACTGGAAGAAACGTGGGAAAGCAGAAGAACTATGATGTTGTTAGCCACATCGTCTGGGTGTGCCAAGGTGCGTATCGCATAAACTCACCACTGAAGTCACAACAACATAGAGTGCACCAACAATATTTATAACCAGACCAAACGTCTTTCCAAGCTTAAAGGGTGTCTTTGCAGTCTGGTAGTGGTCGAGTACTTTCCGTCCACGAATGAGTAGGATAATGATGGGAATGGCATAAGACACGTTCAAAAAGATTGTGCAAGACGCAACATATGCGCTGAAGGCAACAACCGGTCCCAGATACAAGAGGCCGAAGAGGATATTGAAGACGAAGCAGAACATGATGGTCCGGACCGGCACGTTGAGGCCTGACTGGATGTGGGCAAAGTAGTTGTGGAAGACGATGCCGCGGTCACGGGCCATGGCATACAGCAATCTGCTGACACTGGTAATGCTGGCGTTTGTACCGTTGATGAAGCAAACGCTGAGCATCAGGCTGAGAATGGTAGCGGCGGCTCGGCTCTTTGTTGCTTGCAAGATGAGTTCGACGATGGGCATGCCGGTGGGAGTGGCCAGGACAGTCTCGGCGTCGACGAGACAGAAGAGCATAACAAGGATAAAGGCAAAGCCCCTGAGAATCACTATTTAGCAGGGTTCTGAGGGGAGTAGACGTGTGCATGATAACTTACGTGACACCGCCAATGACAATGGAGTAAAGCATGGCTCTAGGGGCGTCTCGAGCAGGATGCGGCATCTCTTCCGTCATGTGCAGCACAACGTCGAACGCAATGAGGGAGAGAGCAGACTGCAAGAGACCCAGGATCCAGGCCATGCCGTCAGACCAGCCAGTCTCGTTATTGAAGTCGGTAAAGACAAATTCTGCACTTGTCTTGTCTGACATGGAGAGCAGAACAATGCTGATGATGACGACGCCGAAGATGGACCAGTACACTGTGTTCCACAGTTAGTAATCATGCTGGCATTGCAAATCTTCTTGGAGTCCCTCTGAGATGACTTACAGGCTGCATCGTTCCACTTCCCGAGTATCTTGTTGCCCCAGATGTTGGCAACGGTTGTAAAGACGAGGACGGCTACAAAGATTCCATATGTCCTTGCTGCGGTGATTTGATAGGCTCCGTTCGAGGCCACCACTGCTGCGGCGGAAATAAACTGGGCTAAAACGGCTGGTATTAGCAACGCCAGAGCGTTCCGTTCGAGGGAGGCGAAGAAAAGGGGTATCTGTGAAACGTACAGCCAAAGTAGTCTTGCACGGTGACTACGACAAGCCAGCCAACAATGTTGGCCCAACCAACTACAAAGCTCTGTAGCATTGACCATCGTTAGTATACACGTTGTGACTTGTTACAGGGGGATAATGGATGATGGTCATACCACCGGCTTTCTCCATCTTTCTGTGCAAAGAGCGTAGACAAAATGATACTGCCCTCCAGCCGTTGGCCAGATGGAGCTGAGCTCGCCAAGACTGGCGGCCACGCAGAAGCAGCACATGACGCAGAAGATGAAGCCGTACAGCAGTGCAACGGAGCTACCCGACGGCAGCACAAGACCGATTGAACCGGCAAGAGCAATCCAAGTACTATACTGCCGGTCAGTGACGCTGAGCTCTTGATCCTGCTGCGATATCTATCACTAGGCCTGAAGACATACTTGAGAATGGCGAAGGCCATTGCCATGGTCGAGAGGGTTGATAGACGGGGCTGAAGAGCCCCATCCCCTGAGGCTGCTGCGCTGGATCCGAAGAGGGCCATTGTTTTAACAAGCCTAGAGAAAGAATGTTGATAATGAAGAAGAGAACACGGACAGAGAAGTCGCTGAAAGAGAAATCGGGGCGGTGATGGGCCTGATTTGTATTCACCGAATGACCTTGAGTTTCTCAGTCACAACGGCGGAAACTCTGGAAGCGTCCTAAAGGACATGACCGGCGCCCTGTATGCTCCGATTCTATCAGAGGCTTTTGGCAGACTACCATGCTTTGGTTAGCACCATCCTTTGATTAGCCTGCATCCGGGATATCTTGCATCTACAATCTCTTTGAAAACAATGTTGCAGCTTGTCGAGGCTTTGGCTCAGTGACACACTTGGGGTGGCGATAGCTTCGCGAGCTGTCTGGAGCAAAACCGATAAACGGCGTTGTGAAGTTACCTATTTAGGCAATTTCACGAGAGACTTGCCAGGGCGTTCCCCAGACCACAAGCTTCCCTGTCCACTGGAAAACGCGGGGTAGGAGGACGCCTATCTAGATAACAGTCCTGGTTAGCACTCCTATTTTCTCATAATCCTTCCAAAATTAGCAAAAAGTATCAAGGGCGTGGGTATGGGGAGTTGGAGATTGCTTTTTATCTGTGCGGTCCGGGGAAGCCTTAAACCACTGTGGGATATTGGAAGAGCGTGTTATAGATACCACCAGATAGTAGGGGAAATTCGTATCAGCTATTCTACAACAGGTGGAGTATTGAGCGGACCGCAACGTCTGTCCATGCTTCCATGGTTTCGGTAACACGGTGACACGCGAGCGTCTATTTTCGTGACCTGCAGTTTAGGGGTGCGCCACGAAGGAAGGCGTAGAACAATGGGAGATACTCACTGCCTATTCTGCACTCCTTTTTTTGGTGTTGATGAAGGAGAGACAAGAAGGCACCTGCATGCGCGAGCGAGCTGGTTGAGGAATATGCCTATTTTATATCTTCTGCATTATCCCACAGATATGCAGCCCACCCCCCTGACGCATACTTCAGGGGTCGGGCTTGATAAGAAGCCGTTCTGGTGCTGTCGACCAACATCATGTTGCATCTGAGGTGTTACGCTGCAGACTGCTTCCGTTTAACGCAAAATGAAGCTTCTGAAGATGTCATCAAGGAATGTCTCTAAATTCAATTACTCGTGACTCGTGATGCTAAACTAAAAGCCTGGGGAAGTGGGCCGGTCGATTGCTCGGCAAACAGCTCCTGTGGGTTTCCATTGATGATGGCTTTCATTTGCCTGTATCGTTATTGGCCTATCTGGTGTTCGCCAAAGAGCTGGCTCTCTGTGGCTACTGGGTGGAGCGGTTCGTCTGCTTTCTCCCGCTTTTGCATCGATAAGACACAACCAGCCCGCTCGTGTTCTCTATACGGCAATTCTGCGAGAAAGCAGATATAACGATACGCAATAACGAGGCTTCATCCCTTTTGCCACCTATCGGTTAGAGGGCGCGAGTTCTCAAGTTATTTCCGCTTTGGAGGCAAATCCACTGCCTGATTGTATGATACCTGGATTTCTATGACCTGATGTTCGACTTTGCAGAGTTTGTAAAGAACAAGCGCGACCAGTCTCTGTCCCACCGATGAAATGTATTAATAGTTGAAGCGCGCTCTTTTATGTCGCAGACATGCCCAACGCGTCGCCCTGTTACAACTTTTCCCTTACCAACAAGCGACGAAAGTGCCGACATTGACATTCAATGACATCCAAAGACGGATATTCGTGGACAGAGGCTCAAGGCCTTCGGGCCGGAGTTCCCTCGATTGGGGTTATCGAGCCGCCTACAAATGTCAAGAGCGCTGACACGGTCTACGATGTCATTGTTGTGGGCGCAGGCTACTGCGGTCTGACAGCCGCTCGAGACGCCAGTCTCGCAGGTAAATGTCCAATGCGAGACCGATGAGTTGCTTGAAAGATAGAACACTGACTGCCTGTCTCGCCCCTCTCTAATAGGTCTGAAGGTGCTGTTGCTCGAAGCACGCGATAGAATCGGTGGTCGATCGTGGTCATCCAACATCGAGGGCTACCCATATGAGATGGGCGGAACTTGGGTCTTCTGGGGACAGGCAAATGTGTGGCGCGAGATTGCAAGATACGGCATGCAGGACGAGCTGGAGATCTCCTACGACTTTTCCAAAGGCATCAACAAGTATTTGCTATCAAGCCCACAGGGCGTCCAGACGTTTAGCCACGAAGAAGAGGTAATGCTCAGAGTGGAAATACACAATCTGTGAAAACAGCTGACCATGTCCATGCGCAAAAGGATGCATTGATGCAATCTTCACTCGCGAAACTAGTCAACGTCGATGGCTGCCTCGGCCGAACCGTTGTCCCCTTCCCTCACAGCGGCGTCCTCACCCCTGAGGCTCGCAAGTACGACCACATGTCCGTCGCCGACCGTCTCGCCGAAATCAAGAACGACCTCACACCCAACGAACGGCTGTGCGCAGAGGCATTCGTCCTCCTCTGCAGCGGAGGGACCCTGGAGACGACGAGCTTCTATGAGTTCCTCCACTGGTGGGCCCTGAGTGGCTACTCCTACGAGGGCTGCATCGATTACCTGGTCAAGTACAAGTTCCGCGGCGGCCAGTCATCGTTTGCCATCCGCTTCTTCCGCGAGGCCCTGGCTTCGGGTAACTTGACGTACGCCTTTAATAGCCCAGTCGCCAAAATCCAGCACGGAGGCGAGGGTGTGCAGATTACGACGCGTGTTGGCAAGACGTATAAAGCGGCCAAGATGATTTGCGCCATTCCCCTCAACGTCCTGAACGATGTTGCCTTTGATCCGCCTCTGGCACCGGGACGGAAAGCAGCCGCCACCACCGGCCACGTCAATCAGTGTGTCAAAGTCCATGCCGAGATCAGCGACAAAGACCTCCGCTCGTTCACGGGCATCAGCTATCCGCACAACGGGCTTCTCTACGGCTTCGGAGACGGAACGACGCCAGCGGGCAATACGCATGTGGTGGCGTTTGGTGGACAGCATAACCACTTCCATCCGGAGGAGAACCTTGAGCATACAAAGGCGGCGCTCCAGGGGTTCGTGCCTATGAAAATCCAGAGGCTGGTGAGCATCTGCAGCGTAAACAAGAAAAAAGACCATCGGCTGACGTGACCAAAAACAGGTCTTCCACAACTGGTCCAAGGATGAGTTCGCCAAAGGAGCTTGGTAAGGATCAACGACATGTTCCCAAGCTCCTCATCTTTGACTCATGCTGACATGTGGTTCCTCGCAGGTTCTTCCCGGCTCCTGGATTGCTAGCCACGCATTTAAAAGACATGAGAGCAAGAGAGCGCAACATCGTATTCGCGTGCTCCGATTGGGCGCTAGGTTGGCGAAGCTTCATCGACGGCGCCATCGAGGAGGGAACACGCGCGGCGATTACTGTGCGAGGTGACTTCGCAGGCCGGGTCAAGTTGTAATGAGGCTGGTATCAAAGGATGATTCGAAGACAGAAACTAGAAAGAAGAAGGAAAGAAAAATAAGAAGATAAAGACGCAAGGCATCAGAGCAAGCCCGAATGATATAGATCTTCCATACGCGTCACATAATGAGAATTGGCCGTTGCCGAGTAACCACCTCGGTCCATCTCTGAGAGCCCTGGTTTGCCCATATGTGCTGAAGACTCTGGACAGCGATAGGAATGGTGCCAAACTCCGTGCAGCTATAGAGGCTCTGCAATCGAGTGGAGAAGAAATCTCGGTGCTCGGGCAAGATGCTTTCGGCAGCCGCCACGAAGTACGTCCAGACGAGAGCGTGACAGCCGTCGACGCTTGGATCCAGATCGATGACCGTCTCTTTCAGGCGCTCTACCGATTGGATAGACTCTTCTTGTGATATCAGGTGCATGGCGCGGTTACGGTATAAGTCGCAGGCCTGTTTGATGGCTTCCTTCATTACGGCGACGTTGGCGTATTGTTGGGGGTCTTGGCTGAGAGACGGATACGAAGACATAAAGTCCAGATAGTAGTCGGGTTGTTTCGATAGTGTTTGTATGCCTTTGGTTTCACTGGAGAGCGGGAATCCAAAGAGTTCGAACCTGGAGGATGGAATTGGCACGTTAGCATCTTGGCTTCCCGGTGTGTAAGCGACGAACGACATCTCATCCAGGCAACCCTACATTCGTGTTTGTTCTTTGATGAAACCTCTTGTAATCGGCGATAGAGACGGCACAGAATCGGATGACTGTGCTAGATTCGACAGAATCTCCAGCAGGTGCACATAGTTGTTGGCGCCCGTGATTGTCTCTCCCACTAGCAGCACAAGAATCGTCGCCCATGTTGATAGGCTAAACAGTCTCCGGGGCTCAAGCTGGAGTGAATCGCGAAATAGCTTCGATAAAATGGCGTGCTGGCCTACTTCTGCGGCCATTCTCATTTGGGGTGCCCTTTGAGAGAGGTGGAAGGCTGCGATAACGGAGATGGCTTGTCCGACAAGCTCGTCTTCACATGCGAGAGGAAGCAGGATGTCGCGATAGCCATTTCCATGGAAGTCGAAGACTACCATTTTCGGCGCGATGAATTCTGAAACTACAATCTTGTCAGCAGTGTTTATTGCCTTGGCGCTTCAAGTTGACCCAGGAAGGGGACCGTCTTACAGTGGTTGAAAAAGAGCCTGGCTTGGGGAGACACAGGCTGAATGGCGCGTTGCGGGCGCGCAGCTTGGATCTCTCGTGGAACAAACTCCACATCGGTATCGACAACCTCTGATGGTGAGACTGTTTCCGTTGCCGAGACGTCTGGGCGAGCAGGCCCAATGCCAGGCTGCTCAGGCGGAGCCTTTGGAGGACTGGCGGAACTCGAACGAGAAGAAGACGCCTTTGTTGCCTCGGGCGAGGACCCCGATTGTTTGCTGGTTACGGTGACCCATCGGTAGCGGTTTGGCGCTCGTTGACCAGCTTTGGCGACACTTCCCGCAGCACGAGTCGCAGCTGTTGCTTGTGAGGGCCGCGGCGGGAGGCCGTTCTTCATGTGCGAGCTGAAGCGACATTCAATGCCCTGGCCGGAGCACTTGATGCCCTTTTTGCAGCACTTGAAGCACTCTGGCTCGGTCTTGTCGCAACGCACTCGGCGCGTGCGGCACTCGAGGCAGCCTGCTTGTGGTTTAGAGTCACAATTTACGCGCTAGAAATGTAGGAATAGGAGAGAGCTTAGAGGCAACGGGGTGCTTACCGTCATTTCTCTTTGCCAGCGACATTTGCCGATTGAATAAATATGGCTATAGCTTGAGAGCTGAACCGTGACTTTCTTTCCCTTTCGCCGCCAACTGAAGCAGTTTTCTAGAGAACAAGCGTAATCTTGATGGCTATCAAGAATCAAACGCTCTCGTTCGTAGCCAGAGGCTCTTGGCTCCGATAAGAGCTGAGAGGGTGGGGGGGGGCAAAGGCCAAGTTGACAAGGGCAAGGGCAGTTGAGCTAGGGGGCAAATTTCGGAGCCGTTGATACGCAGCTGTCCAGGGAAAATAACGGAGCACGAATAGCACGGAATAAACTGTATGGGCGTGGAAGATGGCGGAATGCGGAGACAATTCAGCTCTGTGGGGGAGCCCTCGAGATGGATGCTCGATATCCACGGTGCTAGTCCCAAAGGACGCAAGAAGAAGGGCTTTAGGACTCGGCCCGCGGCTTTTCAGAACAACGTCGCTGGAGGGCCGGCATTAATTATGAAGGCGAACTCAAACGTGTCTGTACGGAGTATCTGTCGAATGCATCGCACACACTCTTTACACTCGGACGATGGCGGGATTCGAGGTTGCGGCCGCTTCTTGGCCAGGAACTGCACGCGTGCGTTAGACGTCACCCGCTGTCACATATCGAATTTCGTCGCCCAACAGAATGTTACACCGATGTCTCGGGCGCCACTGAAGATTATGGTGATGGCAGAGGGCGGGTAGACGGATCAATGCGATGCTGGGTGAATCGAAAGCCGGTTCTTGTCAAATCTAGTGCTTACCCTTCGTGCATCGACGTTGGAAGTGTCGCTGAGATTAGATGCACGTCTCCATGCTCCTGGAACTGGAGCGTCGAAGCACTATGTGAATGAATATATGCAGCTGGACTGCGTGTGCCTTTGCCTCATCATACGGTAAGTCCAAATCTGCTGTTTACGCCTCACAACCACAATACAGAAGCACCCCAAGAGCATAATTTGGTCAAATACATCGAACTGATCAGTACTTAGCGCATCTATCGAGTCCTCATCTCGCTTGAGGACCAAACCCAAACCCGTCGAGCGTAGCTGAACGCCCGTTACACAGTCAACGTCGTCACTTGCATGATAGGGCTTAACCAAGGATCGTAACTGGCAAGGCTTGTGTTGTTCTCACCGTATCGTAAAATGCGTAGCAGGGGCCGGAAAGCGCCAGCTATGAGGACAATCCCAGAGCCCTTCTCGCCTACGAGTAACGGTCCAGTAGGATGAACGTGGTCACAGCATTTGATTCGTCCACGGCACGAGAGATTCGAGCTGTATATATGTTGGACGTGATAAAGCCAATGGCTAGCTGCACCATTATTCCGTAGGTTTTTAGATGCTGAAAAAAGCCGTCTAGCAATGACGTGTCTGGGTCCGGGACGCCAAATGTGATGGAAGGATCGAAGCCGTAATATGTCGGTCGGCATGGAGCTCCGGTTCATAGGAACAGCCTTAAGGCGAATGAGATTGCTTATACCAGGTCGCCAGAGATCATCAGGGGCGGAGCCGGCGCTGCCCAAGTTTCCAAGGTTGACAACGCTGGGACCACCTATGCCACCCCCTACATACGGACTGTCGGATCCAACCCAGCGGTCGTGTTGCGCGGAATGTAAGTTGCTTCATTTCTGCTGTAGGGCACTTCAAGATATAAAACCACGTAATAGCTGCTGCTGTCTGTGGAAAAATTGACATGACAGGAGTAGACAGGTTCCGATTCTGTTAGTATCTCGGTAAACTGCACCACAATCTCGCCACACGTACCCGGCCGCAGGGACAGTCTGGGTTTGGATAATGCACGGTCGCGTCTTTAGCTTCGTGTTGATCATTGAACTTGTTCAACACTATCTCTGACCCTCCAGTGAAGTTGTTGAATGTGTGGAGGTACGATGCGCCTGAGTGGGAGATGCGATAGGTCTCGGACGTTTTGGACGCCTTGGACGTGTTCTTGATGGTGATTTTCTTCATAGCCTTTGGCGAACTCAGCAGACTCAGCCGGGACGGTGATATCTAACAGTCGGCTTCAAGGGCCGCATGCGCATTGATCAAATCTCTGCCTTGCTGTGCTACCGAGGAAATGACATGCAGGTTCAATGCCTTCATCGACACTGGGGTGGACTGCGTGATCGATACGATTCGGAAACCCGAACTGGCTGATTCTTCTCATTGCAGTCGTTTCCAATTGAATTGTAGTCAGAAGAGATCCTGTAGCCCTTTCCTAATTATCCACCGAGAGACGGGTGCAGATAATCGACTCCTGTGTCAAAAATGGCGATTCTGACATCTTTGCCCTCGGTTCTTTTGCGTCTAGCTTATCTACACTGGCCATCTTGAGCGGTCTGTTGACGCCTGAGGTACCCTTGATATGCGGGAGCGTACCGTTGCTTTGTGGGCTTGGATGAGCGGCCCCCAATGCATCTGGAGGGGGCACAAGCCTATTCGGTGGGTCACTATGAGATGTTCCATCCGTAAGAGTGAGAGACAAGCCGTGGAAGTATTTGGCATTGCTGAAATCTTTAAGCATTTGGTACTTGACGTGGCCATAGAACTTCTCTTCAGCGAAGTGAGAAGCGGCTGTAGCACGAGATTCTTGTTCTGGCTTCGTAATGTAGGTGTTTGGAATGTAAGTGACAATTGGGCTTTGCTCTGACTTGGATCCTGCAACCCTGTTTGGTGGGGTCAGCTTGTGCTACCAAAAGGTTGAATAAACCAAGCAGGAGGATGAAAGCGCAGACTTGAACCGCATCTTGGCAACGCATTCGACTCTACTTTTGCCTGATGTAATTGGTAGTGTAAGGAAGAGAAATATTATGGGCATCTTTATAAGTTCCCAAGCCCTTGACGAAGTGCGACGCAACACTTCGAATTTCATGGATTTCGGTGCCAAAGTCTCATCTATCATATCACAGTATCTCTAATGACGAGTAATGCACTCGTTCAGGAAGGCCATCGGGAATCTTTGCCGGTGTCCTGTCCATTTCAAGCTTGTTTGAAGGCGAGTAAATACGAAGTATGTGACACTGAGCCCCATGCTTGCAACTATGCTTTTGCAGATCTCGCCAATGATTTGTCTGGGCATCATGATTCGAGTATGGCTTATTCTTCGCAACGAACTGCTTCCAATTCCCGATTGGCTGTGGACCACCTGACGTGATCTTATATCGGAAGATACGGACCTCCTTACAGCTTACAATGCCTATTACGGGCCCTTGAGCGACAACCTTGCATGAGACTCATCATGGGTACGGAGTACCATAGGCTAGGCTACTTATGCATTTGGCCCTATGCTCGACTGCACTTAATTGTTGCGCGGTGGGGTGAGAACGAGGAGAAGGGGGGGGGGGTTGTGAACGGCTTCATGAAGCATGGTACAATTGCTTCAGCAAACCAAGGTTGGTTGAGATGTTAAGCCTGCACTCTCAAACAGCAAAGCCCCAGTTAAGTTACCTTATGCTGGTCAAGATTGGATCAACGCCGGTTGATCAAGCAATAGTATAGATCAAGTTCAAGCGAAACCCTTGCGAAGAATGGCGTTGAAGATACCTGGCGATCAAGCGCATGCCCCAGGAAGCGAAGATCAATATAAAAGTTGTTGTGCTGAATAGTTTCACAATCACCAGCAGTCGTTACCCGACAGAAATCCCTTGGATTCGACTATCGACATCAGTCGATTTAGCCAGTGGGGCCTCTCCACTGCGGCGCTTGTATGCCTGTCCAGAACATCAGATCATCTTGGGATTCAGAGCTTCGGAGCCTTGCTGAACCCCTTCCGTGGTTCAATACGGGATTGAGATCACAGTGATGTTCTGTATCCCGTAGTTGAACGAACAAAGTGAACTACTCTCTGCGCTAATGACTGCCGCGAAACGCGTAGGCGGACGTAATTAGCGCCGAAATCCGCTTGTCTGCCTGATACTCCGTGAAGTATAAGACGGGGACAAGTTGTCTCTTCGTTTGTTGAATCGGAGAGGTCTGCCACGTCGTTTCCAACTTAGTCGAGGATATTATACTCAGGCGTTCCTAGGCTGGTCATTGTCGTCATTACATACTCTACGTCCGGTTTAACTCTCTACTGTCAGCACGGTGCTGTGCGGTGTACAGGTTCCCAACTTAGCAAAGGGGAAAAGTAGTCCAAAAATGAGTCCAGAATCGGCATTGGAAAATTGGAAGAGGTTGACCTATATTGATGAACTTCCGGAAGATATCGTGCTCTTCCGGAAGTTGTTGGAAGATTACAGCAAAGTGCCTCCCAGCGAGATCGATGAACTTCTCCTCAATACGGTGGGCATCTTCCACGTTATCCTCCCCTAGTTATACCCTCCTGGCTATTGTATCTAACGCCTCTTGACAGCGTAAGAAGCTTTGGGAGGTGGCCATGTATCCATGCATCGGCCGTTGGAGCTTCTTAAACTTGCGTAATATGCATGACGATCACTTTCTTACCGCATTCGAACGATTGAAGAACCCGGCCGGCTCGAGCTCTGCTTCAGGATCTACTGACACCCTCCTTGATATCGGATGCTGTGTCGGTCAGGTGCTGCGGAAGCTGGTGCGGGACGGAATCGAACCGACACGCCTATTCGGCACAGACCTTCACCCAGAATTTATCACTATTGGCGCGGAGCTATTCAACGATGCAGAGAGCGGCTTAACCTTTGTAGCCGGCGACATGTTGAACCCCGAAGACACGGCTTTGAAAGAGTTGGACGGCAAAATTACACTTGTACATGCCGCAAACTTCTTCCACCTGTTCAAGTGGGAGGAGCAGGTGAAAGTTGGAACAAGGATAACGCGCTTCTTGCAGCCGGGGACGGTTGATGCCGTCATTTTTGGTAGGCAGATTGGCACTCATAAGCCAAGAGAGAGGGAAGGAAGGATGAAATCGTTTCTACACAACGAAGAAAGCCTCCAGAAGCTGTGGGATGAGATTGGGTCAGAGACCGGGACTCGATGGCGTGTGGACGTGAGTTTTAACGAAGAAAGACAAGTGAACACTCCTGGATTTGGAGAGGAGGACAGATATATCCGGTTCGGGATCTATCAACTTCCACCACAGTAAGATGGGCTAGCTGTTAGGAAATGTTTGATTATTGTTGATGTTCCTCTTGTGGCCCCAGATCCTGTAAATTACCTAGGCTCCTATGCCAGCCCAAATGAATTCCGCAGAAGCTCTCATGCCCAAAGACGACGTGTACTCACACACCAAAGATGGCATCGAGGACGGTGGGCTCAAGCGATGAAAGAACATGTGCCAGACGACACCCCAACCTTTCCGTTAAGCAACATTAAAGGACAACTCATATACTCCCGAGTGCATCTGCCAAGTCTCGGTTGTCGTCGCTGGCCGCGCAAACTCGTTCAACAGAAGATTCTACAGATACGCTCTACATTCCATGCCTTTTTTGTTCTTTTGGCCTCTCTCATTTTTTCCTATGTCATGCCGTTCAGGGAGGAGTGCAAAGGCAATTTGGGCAGAGTTGCCTTGCCATTGGTGGACACGACTCGATCGGAGCAGATGTCCCTTAGTCTCGCGCCCTTGCGGCTTGAGGCTCCTAAAGGGCGCTTTTTGACAAGGAGTATTAATGGGGAGGAAACGGGTCCACTTTGGCAGCCATCATCACGTTCAAATATCTATCTGTCCATGCCTTACTACAGTATTCCAATGCAGATCTCGAGACTGGAGTGACAATGTCACCGCGGACATAATCCGGAGCAAATCGCCAATAGACCACCGACACCTACCATTCGAGCAGTCATGAAGACAGTGGGAATAATCGGCGGCAGCACCGACTTGGCTACCGTTGAGTACTACAAGCTCATCAATGCGCACATTAGAGCAAAGCTAGGCGGCTTTCACACCGGCGAAATCATCATCAACTCCATGAACTTTGAGCGAAGCGCACACTTCGTAACCAATGGTCTCTGGGACGAAGGAGGAGAGTACTTGCATGGAAAGGCACTGAGCCTGGAAAGGGCGGGAGCCGACTTCATCATCTGCGTTTCGAATACGTGGCACCGTGTGGCCAAGGCGTTCATGAAGGACGTCAATATTCCGCTCTATCACATTGTCGACCCGACAGCAGAGGCCATCCTGGATTTGGAACTGCAGACCGTTGCATTGCTGGGAACAAAAGCCACCATGTCGTCGGACTATTTGCCGAACGAATTCGGAAGCCGCTTTGGAATTAATATCGTCGTACCAACAGAAGAAGAGCAGAAATACGTCGACGATGTTATCTTCAACGAGCTCGCCAAATCCCAGTTTACCGACGAATCAAGGCAGGGATATCTAGACATCGTGGACAAGCTGGTCTCTCGAGGGGCGCAAGGTGTCATCTTGGGATGCACGGAAATCCCGCTGCTTATCGGACAGAAGGATCGGCCAAATGTCCCGATGTTCAATACGCTGGAGCTGCATGCTCGAAGCGCTGCGGAAAAGGCGATGGCGGACTAGTGAGAAAGAGATTGAGATCTCGCTACTCCATCCCCTTCGCCAATACATACATACCTACCTTAGGTTCAATATTTTAAAGATACTTCAGCACAGCCGGAGTCAGGCGAGTTACTAGACACTGGTGAAGCGTTTATGGCTATACCTGATCATTTGACGAAGGTCTTTGGAGGTTATATCATTTCTTTTGAACCGCAAGTAGAGACACATTACATCGCAAGAGCAAATGGTCGAAATATGTCTTCTGCCTCATCCAATCAATTGCCAATATCAGACGCTGATTCTGCGAGTCGCTAAATATGGCCTGGATGAGATCTTATCAGACCTGTTCTTCGTGCTTCACGTCGGCTTGCTTCTTAAACTCCTCCAAACCTCCAACTTCCTTTGCTCGCGCTACTTTCTCATCGAATGTGCTCACGGCACTCGCGCTGCGCCACGCGGGAATACCTCCTTCGAATAGCACGTCAATCTCCTCAAGCGACTTCTTCACCGTTTCGGGGTACATGAAGTAGATGTGGAACACCATGGCAATGCAAAAGGTCCCGAAGATCATGTATGCCTTCCATTGGATGTTTGTGAAAGCCGGGGGGACAAAGAAGGCTAAAGCAAGGTTGAAACTACCTCAAGGGTCAGCCTAGGTCTATTTCCACAATGATGCCTTACACTTACGCCCAATTACCTGCAGCAGCCAGGCCAACACCTTTGGCTCGGTACTTCAAGGGGAAGACTTCTCCGCAGTAAATCCAGGCACCGGGGGCCCATGTGACTCCTAGATCAGGCATTAGTCAAGATAACGAGACGCAGACTATGATGAGTAACTCTTCTTACCATCTGCAAGCGATGTTAGTCACAGCTCGGTAAGCAATTGGGCATGAATTGTGACTTACAGACTCCGACGAAGATGTAGCAAAGCGCAATAACGGCCTTTGCAGGAGGGCCACCAATTTGCCACCTCAGGATATCGTTTCCTATTCGACGTGAGTTAGCAGATGATGTTGAAGAAGGGAACAACAACTCGACACTCACCATCCACACTGTCGACATGGTGCCCATAAACAGCCATGACGGCACCGACGATAAAATGGATGACGCCGCAAATAATTGCGCCAACAATGAGCAGCCATCGGCGACCAATGCGATCAACGACAAAGAGGACTCCTCCAGTTGTGACGAGGAAAATGACATATTGGATGATGGAAGACGTGAGAGCGGTGTTTCCGGACTGCCTGGCCGTCAGTAAATAGTTCTCCAACGGCGGTTGCACGAGTGACACTTACCATGCCAGCCATATTGAAGATGTAGACAAGGTAGTAAAGCATCACATTACCACCGAGGAGTTGCTGCCAAATCTGGGCACTGACACCGACAAGTGTACGTTTCCACATTTTGGGGGCGAACAGTCCAAGGTAGCCGATCTCCTTTGACTCGGCGGCGATCCTCGCTGCTTCTCTGACCTCTTCGAGCTCGGCCAACACCTCAATATTGTTTCGATCGCCTTTGGCGTGCAGGTTGGCAAGCACGTCATGACATTCTTCCCAGCGATCTTTGGTTGCGAGCCAGCGTGGGGATTCGGGGAAGAAGAAGAGGGAGAGGAACAAGACGGCTCCGGGAACAGCCTGCAGGCCCCATGCAATACGGAATGCTGCCGGTCGGTGGATTGAAACAGAGCAGCCGTACGAGATAAGGTACATGATCAAAATGCCTAGTTGTTTCATCTTAGCCACTTGCGTGCGAGTAATCGTTGCGAGCAGTCATGCTTACCCCAGTCAATGGACCACTGCTGTATACCAACGACTCGGCCACGGATGCGGGAGGGAGCAAGCTCAGATAGGTAGACAATGCATTGAGAGGACGTTATGCCGATTGCAAGTCCAGAGACGATGCGGCCAACGACGAGATGCGCGACATTCTGAGAAGAGCACTGCAGCACCGCTCCGATAATCCAGTCCACAGAGGCGATTTGAATAGCCAAACGACGCCCCAGACGATCAGCGAGCCATCCGGCTAGGAGAGAGCCGACCAAGGAACCGGCGGACATGGCCGCCGTGATGCCGCCTTGCTCAGTTGAATCGGGGTGGTTGAAGTATTCGAGGTACTGTTCGGAGCCTATCCAAGCACTCATGGAGCTGATTTCGAAGCCGAATATCATGCCGCCGATGGTGCCAAAGGCGGCAAGCACTGCAGCCAGAGTTACATTAGTGTCCGATTTCTGAGCCGTCTGTATACCCTCCAGCGAAGTATATCAGCTAGCAAGACCAAGGCAAGCTGGAGACGTACCGTATATGTTCCAAATTCGATACATTTTGGCGGCTTTTCTATGATGCCCGACCCTCTACTGGGTTATCTATCTCAATCCCCCAACATGCCTGTGGTAAAAGAGTCAAGATATTCATGGCCTCACGATGTCTTTATAGAAGTTGCAAGCCTCATGAGCCATGGAGAGCAATCAAGAACATTGGTGGAGATAATCCTGGTCGAGACCGCGTACAAGCGCACGTATCGGCATCGAGAACGGGCAGCCGGGGTACAGGTACGAAGCCGAATGCAGGATCACACAGGAAAGAAGGCCAGAATCTGTGAGGCAAGAGACGTATCGAAGGTTCCAAGGACTTGTCCCCACATCCCGCAAGTTGGCGGCCCCTGTCTTAATACCCCAGGATCGGCATGCAAGCAGCCAGGGTAAAACGGTCTGTACTAGCGTGACGATGGCCACCGGGTACACGGATGATTGCACAAGTCGATATTACTTGTTCGGCGTCAAGAGTCATACTGAAGGGGAGCAGAGGCTATCTGTTCCAGTAGGTCAAGGGCTTGATTAAAGCTCTTTTGTAGTCTCCACGGAGGTCGGCGTATGAGGGAGCCTAGGAAGCCCAAAAGACGCTCTCCTCTCGGGAACGCAACTCGCCTCTACGTTAACGGCGGTGCACCGCGTACATGTCGCATCAAGGCGAACCGGACTATCGTATGGAGGAGAGGGATTAATACATACATACAATGTTATTCTGAGAAGAGACATCGTCGGTAGATGTGCTCCAAGCTTGGGGGGCCATCCAACTGTATTTACCGCTACATCTAGGCCGTAGCCGCGTGTCTTCCAAAGAGTGTCGGACTTTTGCACACGTCATAAAGATCCAAGCTTCGGCGAATTATCCGCTTCGAATATGCAGTCTCTTTCTGGTTGTGGATCGATGCGGGCTATCCTTGCGAATCACTTCCCTGCTTCGCCAGTCTTGAAGAGTTGGATCTCCGGCTTTCGGTTGGAACTAGAGCGAGCCCGAGTAACATTCTCCGCACCACCCCGCATTAGTGCAATGGAAGCCTCCTGATGAAGGACGTTGAACTCGCGATTTAGTCGGCCGTCATTGGTACGCATATCAGCCGTCATGCTAGGCGTGGGAAGAGTTGCCTAGGGCTCTGCGTGTGGAGACAGACATGTGGCTGCAGATTTGCAAGCCTCGAATGTAACAAGAGTTTCTAGCTGCAGGGTGAGATTGGCACTCTCTAGATCTACATGACATGATGCTGGCGATACGTAGAATATCTGTGTTTATCATATCAGGGCTGTCTATGTGCACTCCAAACCTCCTGTAATGATTGGATGCCTCGAGTTGTTGACAACGTCGTAACCCGTTCGATCCGCTGCAGCATTCGGATCAATTCCGCTTGCTGTTCGGGTTTCTTCAAGCTTTGGCCGCCTACAAAGTCGGCGATTAGGAGTAAGACATGTTATAGGGATCATGGCACTTACAAATGACGAGAGGCTGCACTGCATTCACGAGAGCACCGGCATATCTGTCGCCAAGGGCCTTGGTCATGCCGCAAAGCTGAATGGTATGCTTCATGATTTCACCCTTTTGCGTGTTAGCAGAGAAGCGCATCGACCCCATGGGTTGATATGAGTTTACAGGTTACCTACTTCAACGGCTCTTGCGAACTGCAGAAACCCAATACCATTTGGGCGGTGTGGATCATGAAGTGCAAGAAGCACTTTGACCAGGTGATAGAACTGCATCGCGACGACTAGCAATGTCAGTCTGAAGTTGAAGTACTGATTGGCGATGATGGCGCTCACTATGCCAAGTACAAAGGTACAAGATTTCCATGCGCCGCCATCGTCGATGGCATAAACGGGATTGAATGACTCTGGCAGCGAATTCCTCCATGAGTTTGCTTCGTTCTGCAGCTCGTCCCAACTGCTCGCGCTGGCGTGAGGACTCGCTAGGTGCTGAGAAAAGCAAAAGTCTATCACTTCCGCCGTCAGCATGGTCATCTTTTCCACCTTTACATGATCGGTGTCTCCTCCCCACGTAATGTCGACCTTCCAGTTGCGAGGGCGAATCGTAGTCGGCTTTCCTATCGCAAGAGCAACCATAATCTCTTCTCGAAAATAAGTCCAGAAGGCTGTTCTTTTCAGCGCCCGATAGCCAATGTTCTTTCGATTGTGAGTGAATAGTGACGAACAGCCCCGTAAGTGACGCTGGTGATCAGTTTCGTAGCTCATCATTTCGTACATTCGAAGGATCACAGTCGATATCGGTAGCACATTGTCAAAGGTCGTACTTGGATCCGCCAACGCTGGTATGAGGCCTTGCACACTCAAGTCGTAGTAATGCACAGCGCAGAGCTCATCACAAGATCTATCCAGTCGGTTCAGGTGGCACGCTGAAAAGGCAAGAACGGCGTGGAGCAATATGGGACAGCTCATGGCAAGATAGGGAACAAACGTCTCGAATTGCCGCTGTGAGTCGTTGACGTCGAGCTTTGGATTGTTAGTAGAAAAAGCAATGGGAATAACTGAGTGTATGTACCCAGCAAGCCAAGTTATTGATATAGTGGTGAAGCAGTCGTGCAATTAGGGGGTCTCTAAGTGGCTGCCTTGGACATTGAGTATAGATGGCTGAGCCAGAAGTTCGCCTGAGGATGAGCGACTTGACCGGATATATAGTTTCCATGCTGGCGACAGTCGTAACTGAGTGAGGAGATGCAAGATTAGCGGCGTCGCGAGATAATTCCGAGCTCATTATCGGCACTGCATCGTCTCTTCCCGAAACTGTGATCGGCATATTGTGTGACGGCTCTTGAATGCAAGTCAGTATCAGAAGCGCATAAGGTAGGTCGATCTTATGCACTACCATTGGATGACTGAGTGAGGGGAGTGTGAGCAACTCCCGGGTTGACCGCGTGAGGTGGCGATGGCACTCTTGTGAGATGCTCCACATCATCGCCATTGCCGACATCAACGCAATAAACAAATGTAACTAATAACTCTCCCTAGTTGATTACTGTCAACTTTCTACGAGATTGGAAGAGTGCTCACTTTCTGACGGCGTGTCTAGCCAGACATGGTCTGCTGAGAACTGGAACAGTCCATTGCCGCCCTCCCGGTGGGACGTGTTGTCGATGAAGTCATATTCACAATCGCGGTGACCGACTTCGCAGTGACGGCATTGAGGCTTTCTTTCGTCACCTTCATCCGTTTATTAGCTGGAGCGTAGCGTGATGGACGGTCAACGGTTGGACAGACATTTCATATGCCGCTTCCTACATGTAGTGCTTTTTCGGCACCATTTGCCATTAGCACTGATGACTGATCTAATGCCATCCATTCCACTATACTCACCAGCCTTGAGAGAAATTAAGAACCAGTGCGGTCATCATTCCTTCTTGGGGTTCTCACCAGTTCTAACCCGTCTGTGAGTTTCTTGCGCTGGAGCCATGATTGCAACACCCTCACGACGGTCCACGTGGGTAACCTATCATAGTCAAAACCTTTACGGCCCTTTATGAGAAGCCTAAGGTGCCAGCAAGAGACGCTGAGTACATGTAGTAAGAAGTTGAAGCCAATATGGGAGTTCAGAAGAAATTGCGGGGGAACTGATGATGGGAGTTGAATTAGTCCACGAGGCCCACGTGATACGTAGAATTGGTTTAACTAGGTATTGGATGAAGTTCCCCGTCGAGAACCAACGGAGGACGTGTAGATACCAGGGTAAGCTTTCGCATCTACCAATTTACTTCACATTCCACTCAATTTTCCGATCCTTGTTCGTGATGAGTCGTGAAATAGGATCAACATTCAGATTGACTGCATGCCATAAACATCGACTCATTGTTTCGCAAAAGCTTCGCGTCAATAGTTTTATTCGCCTTTCCTCGTCAAACATCGCTTCTATTATCGCGCACATGTGCAATAGTACCGTCATGCGCGACACTGATATCCTTCTTAAGACTTACTTTGACGAGATTCTTCGCCTGAAACAAATCCTCGATTTCTTCCAAGCTCCACCCCCTGGTCTCAACGAAGCAGAAGTATATAACAATGACCCCAAACGCGTCCCAAAAGACGTAAAGGAGATAGTATTTCCAGCCGGAGTTGGCAATGGCAATTGGCGGCACATAGGTGTTCATGACCTTGACAGCATTGTTCATGAATGCTAGAAACGCCATGCCCTTTGCTCGGGAATTGAAAGAGAGCACTTCGACAGGGTAGAGTGATTGCATCGGAGTCTGTTGTTTGGAAAGATTGGTCAGTGATAGGCAAGAAACCGATTGATTGGAGTATCATACCCAAGCAAAGGCGAAAACTAGTAAGAAGATGTAGAGAAACGCGATGCCAGTCCCCCCAACCGCAGGTCGTCCAGCCTGGAGGGCAGTACATGCTGTTATGATGGCAACGGATATCGACATCCCAGCACTGGAGAACATGAGTAGCTTGCGACGACCGAACTTGTGCACAACACTGAGCCCACAGAGGGCAGCAGCTGCCATGACTGGAGTTTGTATCGCGTTCAACAGCAACTGAGTATTGACATCCGTGATACCAACTGTCTTGACTGGAGCTCGTTTGTCAGTGCCAAAATGCCTGCGGCAAGAAGGAAGGAATGACATACCCATCAGGGGAAAATAATAGCTAGTCGGAGGCAAATCGAGTTCTCCAAACCAAGCGATGCAAAGAACGAGAAACGTCCGATACCTAGCCGCTCTTGTGTCAAACAAGCATCTATAGTCCCACCATCGTTTATCAGAACCGTCCATCTCAATGACCTCGATCATCTCTTGCAGCTCGAGGCTTGCGACGAGTGCATCCGGGTCTCCACCTCCGTGATACTTGATAAGGATAGCTTTGGCTTCGGATATACGTCCCTGGCCGACATACCTTTGGCTCTCATCAGCACACGCTGGGGACAATGGGAATAAGTTGTGATATACACACCAACGGGGGCTCTCGGGTATGAACCAAACAGCGCACAGAATCATAAGACGGCAGGCCTTGGATTGCGAGAGGAAGTCTCCATGGATACGATAGCGTTGTTTTGGCATGGTTCAAGCCAAATTCCAGCCAGGTCGATACAATAGTTCCAAGAAAGAAGCAAGCCTGATAAGCACCGGTAAGCTGGGCACGGTATTTCGGATATGACATTTCGACGACATAACTGGGGCCAGCAGTTTGTACAAGCACAGCTCCCATGCCCAAAATGAAGCGGCCCCCCATCAGCACAGAGAGGCTTGTGCCAGCAGTCTGGAGGATAGCGCCAATCACACAAATGGCCGATCCAATGGCCATACCAACTCGGCGACCATATGTGTCGGAGCAAGGACCGGCAACAAAGCTGCCGGCTATATTTCCGAACACATAGAGTGCGGCAACAAGGCCTTGGTTCTGTGTGTTGATGCCGAAATATTTGGTAAATTGTGGGAGGGCGGAAAGGCCGCCTATCTCTTGTTAGAACTGAAGGCAACGAATCATTTGAGTTGTGTATATTCAGCGCACCAAAGGTGTTGGAATCAAATCCATTCGTAGCTGAGCAGAGATACCCCACAAAGATACACCCATATAGCTTCAGACAGCTGTTTCGAAAGGCATGAGGATTCTCGCGGAGCAGCGCAGCTTGCATGCGGGACTCTGTCATGCAGCTCGGGGTGGTGACTTTGACTGGATCCTCATCATGGATAACATCATGAACGATGTCATCATGGTCTACAACCTTGGGTCTATCTATGGTGAAGGAATGAAGCCTTTGCAATCCTGCCAGGACATTCAATCAAGACGTAGTCCGGCATTTCGTCTGCCTGGCTCGATGAAGAGCGGCCATGCAGTTATATGCAGTAACCCAGGTTTTTCTACGCCCCAAGAATCATGGCTTCTCCAACATCTAGCATCATTCCATCCAAAACTTCTCCTATGAACCCCGGATTGTCACCCCAGGAATCGATGTTGAGATCTCCTTCTCCGCACTTTGGCTGTCGTGTTTTCCCCACTGACTGCGCTATACGATGAGCTTTGATTGCCAGATATCAGACCCTAATCTTCGGCAAGCGCTCGATTCTGCAGTTAGCCGAAGGAAGTACAACCATCGCTACTTGTTTTAGGTTGAGAATCAACCCTACGGCTAATTTCCATTCAGCCGCCCTGGAGCCGATCAGGTGATTGATTCGATTATCATTCAAGGTAAACAGACGAGATACTCCTTACTAAATGAATCACTGTCTTTCCGACTGTCGTTTTAAGCAAGGTGAGGGAGGGACCCTCACTTCGGTAGACAGTGTAACGGCGTCTGAACCACAGTGTGTGCATCTTTGAGTTAATATCGCGGTTCTCTCAAAAACAATGTGAGAGTGCATGAAGGTCGTTGGCCGACGAGCTTGGCCCGGTCACAGGCGATTACAAAGAAGTTCACTGGCTCGGATATATGGTGCTCCAAGGTTGGCCTCGTTCAGACTTCGGGATACATCGATGTCTATGCTCTCTATGTATCAAAACTCCCCAAACTTACAACAGCCGATTTCTTACAACCTTCGACGAATGCATGCCTATGGTTCCTGATGCCATATCTTGCAATCATTGATGTTGCCAAATGGCTTCTGCATTCCTTCCACACCTAATACAAGCGCCAAAAGTTGAATCTAGTACAGTTGCACTTTGCCCCCTCCTGAGCACATACTCTCTATGATTGCCAAGTCATTCAGAGCTTCCTCTGGACCAGCCCGCTTTTCCGATTTCCCAGCCTTTATGGCCTCCAAAAACGCTTTGATCTCTAGCTCCACGCCCCGACTTTTTATAGTCTCCGACCTACTCTCTCCAGTAGCGAGATCAAGGGAGAGCGTGAAGCCGTCGGGACCATCAGTGAGGTAAAAGCTGCCTTTTGATCCAATAATTGTAAGCTCGGTAGCTCGTCGCGGCGAAGCGAAAGACATTGATATCGTCCCCGTTCCTCCATCACTGAGTAAAATGCCAGCATTGAGAGTGTCGAGAGGTGGAAGATGAGGCAAAACCTGACGGGCAAACCCCGCCGTCTCGACAACCTCTTGGCCCGAAATGAAACGAAGCATGGCTGTTTGATGCACCCCACCATCAAGCAAGAAGCCGCCTTGATACTCGGGAACTTTTCGCCATGGGGTTTCATACCATTTCCCTTCGGGAGGCTGATGCCGCCAAATCCTGAGGTGCGCTTGGGTGATCTCACCGATCGCTTTCTCATCGACTACCCACTCACGACCCCGTTCAAACTCATGCATAAACCTGAACTGTTCCGCGATGTTGAAAATGAGTCCTTTGCTTGCGTATGACTTTTTGTAGTCCTCGATTAATTCGCGGGCGGTTGCCACGTCTTTGGCAATTGGCTTTTCGCATAAGACATGCTTGCCGGCGGCTAAGCAGCGTCGGACAATCGATGGCTGTACCAAAATCGGCAAGACAATGACGACCGCTTCAATGTCGCTGCGCTCAAGCAAATTATCCAGCGTGTATCCAGGAGTGTCTTCCGAGTAAAGATCGACGACATCTGTGACACCAAGCTTCGTTGCTTCCGCTACAAGAGTAGATGCAGTAGCTTTCGAGCGAGAATAAATCGCCTTGACATGGGCCTTGTTCAGCACAAGTGCGGGCAGGTGTTCTGTAAAAGAGTCAGTGTCATGTATGTGCGCCAGTCAACCGCTGCAGAAGTGTAAACTACCTTCGGCGGCAAAAATGCCAGCTCCCAGGATTGCAATACCAGCCATTACACAAAGTTCAACAGACGTTTAGTTCGCTCGGCCAGAGACAATGCCTTATCTGAGACAACGATGAAAAACGGCAATGTAGCAAGCTGAGTTTGCAGCACGAACTCTGGCAGATGAGATATTTATATCACGCACTCGATCAACAACCACTTGAACTGTTCGGAAACTCCTTAGGCTTGCTGCTGTATTCTGTATCTCCTTCCTTGCTTATCTGAAAGACCTTGAGGGTGTCCCCGGCTATTGTCGAATCTAGTTTACCCGACTCATTAGTACTCAGTTTCCCCGTCTTGAACGACCTTAGCCGGCTGGACGGGGAGCCAACGCGAGCGAACTATTTGCGGTTTGTTCCCGAGCCCAGAAGACTTGACAGCAGGATTATGAACATGGAGCAACCTGCCCTGGGAGTGAGTATGATTAATCCATCTTTAGGCTTCCGGACGAGTTGCAGACAGACTCTTAAAGATGTAAAAAAAACAAAGCATAGAGCCAGGATTGCACTAGCCATTAGATATTCATGAGAGGCTCGGGTGCTTCACCACATAGAAATCAGGACTCGAGTTCAAAAACTGTTTTATTTCATTGGGGGTGGGGGCATATGGTTTGGGTCAAACCCATCGCAAGTACATACAGTACCTACATCCTTCCTAGTCGCTGTCTCAGGCGCCCCGATATCGAGAGTGTTCGGATAGAGAAGAGTGAAGAAAGTGATCTAGGTATCATTCTCCACACCTAGGTAGGTATTAATTAACAAGAAGCCAACACGTGATACTAGCAGCTCGAGTCCCTCCCACTTGGATATGAGAATGGCGCCCAAGCTAGCTCGCCCACAGCGCTCCACAGGAACCCTTCTACTAATAAGTCGCTGCTTGATTCGGTTTGCAGTTTTTGGAACCTCTATCCCAGAATCATATGATTTCATAGCTTCTTTTGTCTCTCGGCGGTTTAGTTGAACGATTATACCCAGCACATAGCATGGGGGAAAGTTCTCCTCGGCGGGTCTACAAGAACAAGCCAGAGGGAGAAACTGGTTGAGCATTCTTTGTTCTGGATATTCTTCATTAACAATCAACTGTAATCTTCGGAATAGCAATTGGAAACCAATGGCCCTTTTTGACTTGTCAGTTAGCTGGTAATTTAACATTATTTGACAGAGATTTGCTTATGGAGTCAAGTAAAAACTTCAACGTTCACTCTATCGAAAGGAGGATATCAGCAATTGGATGAGTCGCAGAGTGGGGAGACAGCGATATATAACAAAGGGCCCGTTGATGCCAAGATAAAGGCAACAGATTCCCCCGGGATCATCGAGTGAAAAAAATGTCTTCTCACTCCGCTATTCCATTCGTCTATCGTTGTGCGAGTTATCATCCTGTCGGCTTTCAACCCGTAATTTTTCGCCATGTTTGTAATCCGTCCCTCAGAGCTGTAGTTGACACCCGCCTCATCAGTCCTCAAAGCTAAATACTAACTCCAGAAGAAGACGGCAGACTGGGAAAATGTCGTCCATACAATCCCGTATACTTGAACCATTGCACACTTGCCCATCGTGCATCTCCGAAGTGTTGCTTCATTAGATGGAGTTCATATCCTCTTAAAGATGGTGATCGGCAATACGACGGGTAGCGTGACGGACTCCCTGGCTCTTGCAATGATTCCGGCTGCCGGGAACGATGGTTACCTCAAGCCTGGCGCTGCTGCTATTGAGTACACTGGCGGAAGTACTGGCGTGTCGTTCGCAGTGATTTGCTCTGTCAAGAAACATTCATTGCACGTGGTGGCATTGGATATCTTTTCAAGAGAAAAGATAGACCACATGAGGCTTCCCGGCGCTCAATTGACTCTGATACCCAGTGACAACAGTAAACAAACCGAAAAGCTTACTAACGACATGGTTCGCGAGGCATATGTTCTGACGAAGCGGACTGGAGCATACGTCACAACTCAAATGGAGAACAGTGACCAGCTTACCGCCTATACAAAGCTCGCTAATGAGATTTACGAGCAGACAGAAGGAAGAATAGATGCCTTTGTACAGTGTCGGATCCGGAGCGGCTCTCCGGACTGTATCTGAGCGTCTCCGTCAACTTGACAATAGAACTCGGTTTGTTGCTGTCGAGCCAGAGGAATCTGCTGTATCTTCTGGTGGTCCGTCGGGATTTTACAAGATTGACAGCACAGGACGTAGACATGTCGAGCCATTGTGGTACAATTGCATTGCCGGCGATTTCCAAGCTGTTTCGACAGCAGATGCGAGGGCAATGGTATATCGCCTAGCACGTGAAGAAGGGTTGTTTTGCCGACTTTCAACGGCGGCTAATGTGACCGCCGCGTTGAGAATAGCAGAGGGCCTCAAGCCCGGGTCAACTGCTGCGGCTATTGCGTGTAATTCCGGGCTGAAGTAAATGTCGAGCATCCGTCAACATATAGAGCCTCTCACTTGAAACACAACACCAAGAAGGAGCTTCAATCCAATTTGACAGATGGGCTTATCTGCGTGTTTGCTGGAAACGATTTGGCACAGAAGCTGTATGACACAGAAGTTGTGAATACGTTAGCTTTAACTTTTGAGGATTGCATTGGCTCTAATTCAGAGTCATCGGTAAGTCGCAAAGTGCAAAAATGATGTGATAATGCACTTGAGCACTCTCGATCAATGCAGTACTGATATGAACTGACCGACGCTCCTTCTGCGAGCTTGTACGATGGCCACAGGTAACGGCGTTCTTCTTAAGATTGAGATCATCGAGTGACGACCTCAAAGAGCATATGCCATGGTACCACAATCTATGTTAGAGTACCAAAATTTATGTTAGAGTACCAAAATCTATGTTAGAATACTATTCAATCATTACAACAATATGTCTAGAAAGAAAAAAGGAACCAGTATCCATAACAGATCTGTATTGGAGGCTAGCTATCTTCAGCTGACGATTCCATCTCAAGCAGCGTCCAGGAACACACGCTCAGATGATAGGAACAAGCTGCACTGACCGACAACTCAAGGCAGCGAAAGCGAAGAAAAGCAGAATGATTTCTTGAACTCTAACCTACTACGAGTGCGAATTTGCTTGCCCTCTAGACACTCTTATGTAGAGGTGTTTCGTCTGATATTTACCCTGGAATGAAGGAAGCCAATCTTACACTTCTCAGCCCTGAATCCCTGCCACGCAGCTATGGACACCAATGTAATAAAAAAGTGCCTGGTTTTCCTTCCAACCAACATTCTTTTGCCGATTTTCTGCGCGTTGCAATCTCATTTGTCTAGCAAAGTGGAAGGATTGGCTATCTCTATACCCTGTGCTAACAACCAACATAAGTGCGCCCAACATATTTAGATGGACATTCAACCTCATGATGTCTCGTTGGTGCCACGTTATTGCTCCAAAAGCGTGCCATCGGGTTGCAAAAGGCAGTACTTCCGCCTGACTTACCTTGGGACGAATCCTCACAGGAGCACTAGCGGTAGCCGCGCCAGACGTCGTCCGCATCAGTGATGGCGCCGCTGCGGTTGGGCTTTTCATCTGCCTTGGTGCTGACGGAGGTTCCACAATTGAGCCTTACCGACTCACTACGGGTGAGTTGCAAAGCCGCCCAGTCACCACCATTTTCAGGTTGCTCTTCCGGTCAGCACTCAAGTATGAAGCCACTGTTTGGAACGTGTTGTCACGACTGCCAAGGTTCAAGTTGAGACTCAGGAGAAGCCGCGAGAGGGCCTGGACTGTTCGACGGCAAATCGAAACACCCAAGGAGCGTCCAGAGCATTAGGGACGCGATGCAAAGAAAGTAAAACTGCGTACTTCGCACAGATCATGGCATGGTTAGCCATCTCACTGCAGAGGACACAGCACCTCGGACCTGCTTTAGTAGACCTATAAACCCCAGGCGTGTGGGCCGCTGTTATTTCGAGGGCCGCCCGTTCGGCACCTGAGGTTCCAAAGTGCTCGTGGGTATTCGACGCTTACTCAATGATGAAGTCGTCATGTGCATGACGATTTTCCAGAGCTCATATAAATTTCCAAGGTAGGGGCGCATGATGGTGGTAACGTTAAACCTCAAGAGTCTCCTCACTCGTACCGACCGCCAGAAGTGGCCGATCGACAGGCACCAGGCGGCACCGAACAAACGGAAAATGGCTGATGGTGTCATCCGATATATGTACTGTACTCAGCCTCAGCGCCAGGATGGGGCGAGTTCACGCGCCAAGAGCAAAGCACACCGCTGATTGATGCGTTCATGAAGCTACCCCTGCAGCTAGCGGGCAACTCAGGCTGGAGTTAGCAGCGGACGCAGCCGAGGACGGATGAGCTAAGGAAAAGAAGGCGTCGGGTATACTTCGCCTTCATGCGCGGAGAGGCAGTGAGAAAGAAACCGTCTGGTGCCCTTTGTACGAGCTTGTGGTGGGATTTGTCATGACCCCTGGAACCTTAGTAACAAGAGCTGCGACATTTTCAGCTGCGTCGGGCAGTAACGCAGAAACAACCCAGACACGAGATACTCGTACGCTTGTTGTGCGCTTCGGGAGCTTCGAGTACGAGTTGCTTCACACGGGGTAGGAAGTTACTCTCTTGAGAGCATCTCTGGGCGGGATCGTTCCATCTCCTTGTCGATCGAGACTGTGCTGTTCATCCTAGCCCCATTTCTGCCGGCAAAAAGTTATCCGTTCCCCAGGTCTAGTATCTGTTCCCGACGTGTCTAAGGGCAGTGCTCGTATATGATGGCAGAAAGTGTCAACTTCTTCACGAGGGGCAAGCATGCGGAGATCAAAATTAGCAGGAGGGCAGAGGCTTGGGGCTCAGTGTGGACTCTAAGCAAACACGAGTACTAGGAGCTCGAGACCTTCTAGGAAGTAGCAGTGGTTTTTAGCTCTGGATCCGGGCCTATCACATACCCTTACGCATAAGCGATTTGAGCCTCTGGGGCCAAGGGTCCAGGTAGCCCGGGAACACGGATCCTTGTCCCTGACTGTGAACTATTCATAGTGCATAGATGTAAGCCGCAGTTGAGTGAAGCCACGAAGGAACTAGGCCATTATCACTCGGGGAATGCTACAAAATATGACCTGGAAAGGGAAGATGGAGCAGCAGCTGCAATGACACTGCGTCTAAATATATAACCACATTACTACTCTTCCCGATATATACCTGGCGGCTTTCCCATGCATAGTTTTCCCTGCCCTCCAGAGCCACAGCATTACCAAGGAGTCCGGCGTATATTTACCAGGTTGTCAACAGTTTGAATCTTGCAAAACATTGTATCTTCCTTCCTTCCTGCTTCGTCCTTATCTTATTTCAACTCTCAATATCCAAAATGGTCAAGGTGAGTAGCTTAAACTACCAGAGAGAGTGCTCTGGACTAAGCAAACCTTCCAGCTTTCTCTCGCCGCAATCGTAACAGGTGCAGGCCTCGTGACCTCTCTGCCCTCGCTTCTGACTACTCTCACCGGCCGATCTCTCGATGGCTCCGATAGCTTGAGCATTGAGAGACGCGCAACGGGAGGAAAGGTCACGAACAAAGCTCTCGCTCGATTCGACAACAGCAACATCGAAGATGGCATGGGCAATGGAACTGATTGGTATCATCTCTACTTGGGTAACGGAACAGAGGCTGCCGGATGGCCCTCGAAGGACAAGTGGGTATCCTTTGAGGATATGTGAGTATTTCGTGGATGAAGCATATTCAGTGCAGTCAAGCTTACGCTGAGACAGGTTCAACAACTACAAGCTCCAAATGTACGTTGCCTGTCAATTTCTCAACTGGCGACTCCCCAACAACGACATAGCCGAAGTGGTGCGTTGATAACACGAGAGCTTTTTGTTCAGGGATCTGTTGCTAATCCTCATCGCCTACAGGAGGCCATCTACGACGGCATCCAAATCGCCGCAGACGCGACAGGCGTCGACCATCGCCTTATCCTGGCCATTATCATGCAAGAGTCTCATGGATGCGTAAGGGTGAACACGACGAATCTTGGTGTGCGAAACCCTGGCATCATGCAGAACCACAATGGAAAGGCCTTTTGCAACGACAACAAGAAGCTCACGACGCCCTGTCCAGCAGCGACGATCCATGAGATGATCCGAGAGGGCACTGCTGGCACTACCTCTGGTGATGGCCTAGCTCATTGCATCAACCTGTCCGGCAACGGCGATGTCTCTGACTATTACCGCGCTGCCCGCATTTACAACTCCGGCTCCATCTCGAAGACTGGCGACCTGCAGAGCAATATTGCCACTCATTGCTATGCTAGTGATATCGCAAAGTAAGTCATCGCTGATAAGAAATAAAATGGACGAGGCTAACACGGAAGCATAGCCGTCTCACTGGCTGGGTCTACGCACCGTCAACATGCACCTGCGACGACGACCCCAAGAGCTGTGGTGTGGTGAATCATTGAATGCCTTTCATTTTCTTGCTCCTTATTTTGCTTTGTTAAAGCTCAATCTCGTTTTCTCATGGTATATCGAGAGGACATTATATACCCCAGCGTTTGTATTCAAAAGTTTTTCTTTCAGTCTGCTCATTGGCTACGGTGTAGATGGAAGCAAGGCGCAAACTATGACCATAGCCGCAGGATGTTTCATCTGGATAGGATTATAAAGGTTCTCACTGAAACCACATCATACTCCAATTGCGCTTCCCAACATGCTGTCCGCGGCTCGGGGATGGCTGGCCGAGAAGTGGAGGGCTACCTACCGTCTTGCTAGGTTCCGTTGCATCGTATCCTTCCCAGCCCAGTGAAGCAGAGTAGACTCACCCCTCTCTCATTTTGTTGTCAGCCTTTAGGCATGGCAGATTGACCCAGCTTTCTCGTTACATCGTACGAGTATCCTACCGCTTCGCAATCGGAGTCCATCTATGTCAAGCGGAACGGCATGTGCGGCGTTGGGCAGGTGAACAGCAAGTCATAACCGTCCGCGCGTGGACTTGTCCAGGCATGTCCTGTCTATCAGCAAAAAAAAAAAAAAAAAAAAAAAAAAAAAAAAAAAAAAAAAAAAAAAAAAAAAAAAAAAAAAAAAAAAAAAAAAAAAAAAAAAAAAAAAAAAAAAAAAAAAAAAAAAAAAAAAAAAAAAAAAAAAAAAAAAAAAAAAAAAAAAAAAAAAAAAAAAAAAAAAAAAAAAAAAAAAAAAAAAAAAAAAAAAAAAAAAAAAAAAAAAAAAAAAAAAAAAAAAAAAAAAAAAAAAAAAAAAAAAAAAAAAAAAAAAAAAAAAAAAAAAAAAAAAAAAAAAAAAAAAAAAAAAAAAAAAAAAAAAAAAAAAAAAAAAAAAAAAAAAAAAAAAAAAAAAAAAAAAAAAAAAAAAAAAAAAAAAAAAAAAAAAAAAAAAAAAAAAAAAAAAAAAAAAAAAAAAAAAAAAAAAAAAAAAAAAAAAAAAAAAAAAAAAAAAATACAAGCTCCTTTTGCCCGCCAACCGCTCTGGTAGAGAGTTATTGACTTCGGCTACGGGAGAGGCTGTGTGCCAGCTTTCAGAAGGTAATACCACAGATGCGTAGCAACAATCATTCTCCGAGGGTCTTACTACTACAGTGTACCTAAACCGGCTATTTCGCTATTCTGACGGCGTTTTCCCCTGATCTAATACGCCATGGTTACAGTAGGTAGTCAGTACAAGGTTATATGGCTTGGAGAAAAATAAAGGTCGTTTCTGCGCTATGAAGTCAACCAATTTGATCAATACAGGTATTTAGATGCGTGCTATGATAGTGTGGTTAGCTCGATGCAAGAGCCCGTCGTTATACTAAGATGTTTCTAACATCAGTTCAAAGCACCTTCAAGATGGAAACCTTGTATGTATGCTTCGAGACTGTTTCGGTCAAGGGCTTTACCCCTCCTGTCTTTGTCAATCTTTCAGTGCTGGTTGAGTAATAAACTGACGAGATGATAAGAGCAAAAACTACTGTGAGCCAATACCGCTTCTTTCCGGCAATGACAGAAAACTTCACTGGTTTCGGCCCGTGCGTGCCATTGGCGCCGGCAGTGGCTCAACAAGCGCGTAGTTTGCCTCACTTGTTGAGCCAATCATGTCCTCTCTATGGGTACTCTGGCCCTTATCCGGTAGACGCCTCTCGTAGTTGACACAAGCGAGAGACATGACGGACGACCATCTTCTACAAGTCGTGGCCATTGGTTCCATAGGTAATGAATGGTTGGAATCACTTTAACCGTTCTTGTGTCTACTTCGTACGCCCTGCAGAAAAGCCCACGAGTGTCCTCTTCCGCACATCGCTTAAGAGTTGAGGCTTTACGCCACCGGTGGGCACGCGACAAGCAAGCAACACAATCTAGCATTTTGGCGGGATTCGACGGTATAGGACACGAAAGCAAAAGAAGTTTCCCACTTCTCCTTTTCTCAATAATGGACCTCGAGCAGAAAACCATCCGCAAGTAGTCCCACCGCTGGCTCTTCGAGACCGCGCCATTGAAGGCGCGCTCCACCAACTGTCGGAAAATTTTACGTTTGTGGAACATGACTCGAAGGCTTCTAGAAATTTTCTCGCCGCCACACAAGTGGCTGCAATCCATACATCACCACACATTCACGGCGTCATCCAAGGTTTTCCCCAGTTCATCAAGGATTGGGTGGATAGTTTAGCATCAGGCTCAAACGATCTTGCATTGCGGGGAGGATCTCTTTCTCACTACTACGGCTAGATATATGGAGGCCGGCCGTACAAATTGCTGGCTCGATGATTTCATGGAGAGCATAAGCGAACGGGGTGCATCGCGTAACAGATTGTCGACATCCACCCAAGATAGGCAGTCCTCGGCATATCGATGGGTCCCCTCTGACAGACTTGCCCCTAGCTTCTCATGTACCGAGCTCTGCCTTTTAAAAACCCAATCTGCGGCTTCCAGTTTTCCCATCTTGGCCAGCCCACTCTTTCCTCCTGAGAGAAGTGCGTCCGTAACCTCTTTTTGAAGGGAGCTTGTATCATTGTGTCTCTCCGATCAACTGAATCGGCAATCCATCACCTGCGTCTTCGACATGGCGGACACGATAGCCAGTGCCCACAATGAGGCCTACGGCCAATACACCTCAAAGGGCAGCGCCGAGAAACACGAGAATCAGCAAGCTGGATCAGACCCTGCAGCTGACAACGAGCTCTTTGGCGAGACAAGTGAGGAGCTGCAAAACAGTCGACTAAAGCAGATTGCAGCACAAGGCAACGCCCACTTCCACCGACTGGGCTGGAAACGCCTGGCTATCGTCACCATCGTCGAGGCCATTGCCCTGGGAGCTCTTAGTCTACCGGCCGCCTATCACACCCTCGGAATGTTCCCGGGCGTCTTTCTCACCATCACGCTCGGACTCATCACCATTTTCACCAGTTATATTGTGGGACAAGTCAAGCTGGCTTATCCCCAAGTCTCCCACTATGCCGACGCTGGAAGGCTCTTGTTCGGAAGATTTGGTTATGAACTGCTCGGCGCCGCCATGGTCCTCGAACTCGTCATGTCAGTTGGCTCGCATGCGTTGACTGGCAGCATCGCTCTCAGCACTCTCAACGGGAATCACGTCTGTTCTATCGCTTTTTCAGCCGTGTCGGCTTTCATCTTATTTCTCCTGGCCATTCCGCCTTCCTTCACTGAGATTGCTATCCTTGGCTACATTGACTTCGCCTCGATTATTATTGCGATTGGGATAACGATAATTGCCACCGGAATCAAAGCGAGGGACGCACCAGGCGGACTTTCTGGGGTCGAATGGTCCGCATGGCCCCAAGAGGGAGTCACATTCTCCGAGGCTTTCGTGGCCGTCAGCAACATCATCTTTGCCTTTAGTTTCGCGATTGGCCAATTCTCCTTCATGGATGAAATGCATACCCCTAAGGATTTTATGAAGTCGATCTGGGCCTCTGGAATCGCTCAAATCGTCATCTATACCTTAACTGGCGCCCTGTGCTATGCATTTATCGGGCCATCTATCCAGTCTCCTGCCTTATTATCGTCTGGTCCCCTCATTTCCAAGATTACGTTTGGCGTTGCGCTGCCCGTTATCTTCATCTCTGGTTCTATCAACTCGACAGTGGCTCTTCGATACCTGCATGGACGGCTTTGGGAGAAGTCAATCATTCGATATGTCAACACCCCGAGGGGCTGGGTTTGCTGGATTGCGCTTGCAGCGTTCCTGACGATCATCGCCTGGGTTATTGCCGAGGCCATTCCTATCTTTTCTGACTTGCTTTCCCTCGTTTCAGCCCTTTTTGTCACTGGCTTTTCTTACTGGATTCCCGCCATCATGTGGTTCAGATTGCTTTGCAAAGACAACTGGTTCTCTCGAAAGAATATTCTCATTACCCTTGGAAGCGTGTTGGCGTTCATCATCGGAGTCGTAGCCCTTGTGGCTGGCACCTACGCCACCATTGATGATATTGTAAGTAAAAAAACGGTCCTCATTGGCTGTCCTATGTCAAGTCGGCTAATAGTAGTGCAGATTCGAGAAACTTCTAATGGAAGCACCACACGACCATTCTCATGCAGACGATGAAACAGCAAGAGAGCGTTACACATGAAGCATGTTGTTCAGTCGATGTATCCATATTCCTAAGGTTCTGAATTGTAACAGTAGTATATAGACTTTAATGCAGTTCTTTATAACGTTGAGGGAGAGCCGAGATAATGCCTGGTCAAGAGGTAATAGTAAACAAATCAGGCGTGGATAAGTATGCCGCACGTGTGTCGTGCTGCGTTGTATCGTCTTCAGACCTCGCGGGATCTAGAGTGTGCTTGGGGCCTGTGAACCATTTATGGGCATAAAGAAAGTAGTAGAGCAATGCGCCTCCCCACACTGTCCCATTAACCACTGCAGAGTGGTTCATGACTGATGATATTGTATGTCAATGTTAGTAGGCTTCTTCCCCTTGGGATTAGTTCCACGGGAACAGCTTACGATCAGGATCTGGCCCTTCGGTTGGGAACATGCATAGTATGGTCGAGAACGTCAAGTACAACAAGGCAGCAATTGCGGTAGCGACGCTGAACCGTCCCGTGTAAAATGGCCCTGGGCAGAACTTCCCTCGACCCCAAACCACGCGGCATATAATGGGTATTCCTCGGGCGACATTATTGCCGGCAGCTGCAAGGGAAAAGAGTGTATTGGCAGCAGCATTGTTGATCAAAAAAAAAAAGCAGGCCGACGATGATAGCCGTAATGCAGGTTGCCCATACGGTTCTCAGTGGCTGGTATGCTTATTGTTTGCTGATTTTTTCGGAAAAGTGTAGAGAACGGCAATGCGCCACGTTTGTCGAGACGTTGCCACAACCTGAGGGATGTTCGCTGTCAGCCGCATGAAATATATGGAGGTATTGAAAAGGCAAGGGACCTAGGTAGCTGCTCGTTCGAATCCCTAACATACAATACTGAGACCCATAAAGAATTGCAAGATGGATATGGCTGACATGAATCCTAGGGCGCCGCTTTTCCCCAGCGCGTTGTAGTAAATCTGCCAAGTCTTCGTCAGAGACACGTATGACTTTCAGAAGGCTTCAGAGGCATTCTTGCCTAGGCGATGGGCTGGCCAAACGGTGTGCTCAATATCTCTTCAAAACTGTCGCAGCGCATGCAGCTAGCACTGCTGTCACAAGGAAGCCGAATACCCAGCAGCCTCCAATAGATGCGAGTATCCCAATGGGCACATCCTTGGTTGGATTCTTGGCCTCCTCACTCATATGAACATAAGAGTCAAACGCCCCTATTGTCCAGATTAGCGAGAACCAGGAGAGCATAAACGTCCATCCAGATGGCCATGCTGTCTCATTTATTGTATGGCCAAACACTTATCTTGCCAAGTTGATCGGGATACTCCGTACTCGCATGCTCACTGGTGACGCTATGAGTGTAGCGAGAATCAAGCCAAAGTTGGCAAGGACAAACCAAGTTTGAAGATGGTGCATGATCCTCCCAGCCGAAGTAGCCAGAATACCGTGGCAGAGGACTGTTGCCACGAAGATCGTATAAAGATATCCTCGACTGGGGGCCCCGTCAACGTCGCTGCTGATTGTGCCAAGTGAAACGACGAACGACGCGAACCCATCTGGAACCCGATTAGCTGGATGACAAGGCACGTTGCCCGACCCGCTTGCCCTTACAGTCAATAGAACATATTCCACCAATCAAACCAATTGTATTGCTGTATCAAACTCAATGGATCTTTATACCGGTTGGCCGCCAAGTAATGTGTCCACCAGTACAGACAGCCAGACGTAGGAAGCGAAGAACCAAGATCGGCCTTGGACTGTTAGAAGTGCTATTGTAAGAATAGTGGCCAAGTTTTCATACAACCTACAATTGCTAATCCGACGAGGAAGATGAGAGCACTGGCAGAGAACCAACCCTACGTCTGTCAGTAGCTACAATGCCGCCTTGGGAACCTAAGATGTGCACTTACCCATACCATGCCAATCGGGCCTGCAGGAACTGAGAACCACAATGTTGCCGATATCGATGGGAGCAGCCCCATGATACTGAACGCTATAGCAAACACTTGAATATTGGAGAAGTGGCGTTGGAGTTCCTGTCTGTATCCGATGCTTGCTACACGAGTTCAGTGTGCTAGTCAGGGCTCATCGTCGGCATGATTTCGCCGTACCCAATTATTGCGTATCTGCGGCATCGGCAAGTGTGGGATCGTGATCGGTCGACTTCTCGACCACAGGAAGTACCTCCTCCATCTCACGAACAACAGCTTCCAGGTTCTCACGAGAGTCTCGAGGTGCCATCACAGTTATCTGGCTCAAGCGCTGCTGCGCTACAGGTGATTGTCTGGCGAGTATTGGCATTCAACTTGGATATACTGCAGCTATTTCAAATGATGCTCCACCACCTTTCCTATATAGCTTGCTTCAAACACATCGCTGTAGTTCCTATCTACTATGCGGTTTCGGATTTGGATTCGGGACTCTATGGCCTTGACACCTGAACTCGGCCTACGGGCTATCTCGCCCCCTATAGTCTAGTCAAGCGCGGGGTCTTGGGGAAAAGATAAGAGAAGGCCGTTAGATCGACATTTTATCTAGATCCCTTCAAGTCTAGTGTTCTGCTTCTTGATAGAGTATGAGACTGCAGTTCCAGTCATAGTGTGTCAAGATGTTGCGTACTCCCCAATGAGCGCAGAACGCCCCTCCTCCTCGCAACTTGAATGGTAGTAGAGATCTTCATGCATGCTCCCCAATTGAAGCTCAACCCGATTACAAGTAAAATGGTTGGTTCTATGACTTGGGAAGTGCTCGATTAAGAGAGGCAGTAGACTGAAAGACGGTCACCTTGGGGAGGGTGAAAGACCAGAGGCGCGGAAATCCAGCGCCACGAGATCGATCCGTTATCGAGCATGCTGTATAAGTGAAGGAGCGAATGATCCGGCGGCGGATTGAGACGCAACCACGTTAGCACTGGCGGGCTTACGCTATTCTCTGAGTCCACATGCCTCATACCTCAAGGCGCGCGGAGCAGGAAGAATGAGGTCGTCCGCTCTCATCGGACGCGTGCCGCTGCCGTCGGTCCTTCTACAGAGACCGATATGTAGAACCTGGGAGAAGCCGATGAGCGTGGGACAAAGCGTTTCACCGGATCATACGAAAGCCAATGTTGGTTAACGTTCAGGTTCAGTAGTCAAATTCTTCAATCTGACCTGTCAGATTAGCTCTGGAAAACATGTAACAGCAGACTCTTACACCAGTTCGTCGGATCATTAACTCAGAAACGTAGTGACCGCAGTGAAGAACTCCATTGGTTTCTCAATCCAAGGAAAATGGACACACTGCGGAATAACAACAAGCTGCGACCCAGATATACGCTCAGCTGTGATACGAGAGACATTCTCTGAGCATATAGGATCTTCTGAACACCCTAAGCATAGCGTCCGAGCCTTGACAGTATGAAGCGCCGCATAGAGGTCAAGTGGTTTAATCTTGTCGGCAGCCCGTTGTGCTTCGTAGACCCACCACGAGGGCACGCCCATGGCCTTCTCAAAGGTGGCATAATGCTGATCCGGGTCGGCGGGATAGAACGATAATCTCACCCGTAAGCTCTGAAACCACTCGTCTTGGGACTTGAACGTTTGAGTTTTGGCTAACTCGAGTGCTTCCACGGCCTTTGCGAATGCTGGGTTGTCCTTTCGATCGTTCACGAATTGTTGCCAGACGCGACTGTCGTCGTAGCCGTCGAGCCAGTGTGTGACGAGAACCAGGTTGCGGACGGAGTTTGGATATCGCTGGGAATAAGCCAGTGCAATGGTGCCTCCATTCGAATGGCCTAAGATATCAATTTTGTCGAGTTTCAAGTATTTGCGCAGGTGCTCAATGTCATCCGCCATATCAGAGGTGCTCATCGTTTCCACTTGTTGTGGCCGCGCGGAGGAGCCCGAACCGAGGGGTTCTGGATAAATCAGGGTGAACCGATCCTCCAGAGGCGACAAACCAATCTGAAGATACTTCGAAGAGATCCCCCATCCTGCTGCTTGAACCACGAGATATGGCCCAGACCCTCGCACCGTGTAGGTGAGTTCGATGGCCGGTGCCTGGAACTTGTGAACACCCGCCGTCAGTTTCGTCATATTGCGAAATGCTAGCTTTGAAGGTCGTGGTTCGTTGATAATCCGAAGGCAAACAGGATGCTTAGCCTTTTTAACCTCTATATCACCGTAAGCAGCTGACAGGAGCTAATATAGTAGTATCTGGTATCTCACAGATGGTGTAGGTTAGAAGTACTCTCGACAGAGAGAGCCCGCGCCTTTGTATGCTACAATCTGTCGTGATTCAGAGCTGTTTAAGAGGGCCGACTTTCTCAAGTCCATATATATTCGCGAAAAACAAGGTACCCGATGTCCTTTCGATTGATTGTTGACCAATGGGAGCTCTCACTGATATCAGATTGCGAAGCGCTGAAGCATAATATCGAAACATCACACCGCCTTGCTTATGGTGGTTTAAGATGCACTTAGATAGGTAATAACCTACATCTGGGTCACCTGTGTCATCATAGTTCCATTTCACAAGCCATAACAGTGAATTCCGTGTATAACAACGGTCTCGTGGCCTTGAAGTGCTAATAGATAAACATTCCATTCTTGAGAACAGCTACTCTCCAGAATCTTCGTTCTCGTACGCGGCATATCAGAATCACTAATGGACACTTTGAGAAGAAAGACAGTGAAAACCTCTGGAGGCTTTCTCTAGACCTATTATACCTCCCTATCACCTGGTGAGAAGCCGACTATTTTTCTGCTCTATGGCTGGCCCGATCACGCAGCATTGTGGGAGGATCTCGCAACACGTTATCTGAGGCTATGGGGTTATTATTCCCGACTGCTTGGGATTCGGCGGCAATTCCCAGCCTACCAACCCGGAGGAATTCAATCCAATTGGATTGACTAGCGACTTGAGAAACATCCTGGATGCCGAAAACATCGAGAAAGTCGTTGTTAGTGGACATGACTGGGGGGCGGGTCTCGCTCATCGCTTCTACGCCTATCATCCGGAGCGCTGCTCTGGGCTGATTACCTATATTCAGCGTTGCAGCATCCCCGCAGCCTCAACGTCCTCTCGACTTGGAAAAGTGGGCTTCAACGATGATCGAATCCCTGGGCTACTTCCCGGCGTGGTATTGGTATCTATTTTGCGATCCTGTTCTCGGACCTTCGCTTTTGAATCGGCACATTGAGTCACTGTTCACGGCGCTACATGAGGAACCAGATACTTGGATGACAACACTGTGTGCTAAAGACGGACTCAGAAAATGGTTGGAGCGGGACAAAAAGGGCCCTGTACAGCCAGCCATACGCCACTGAGCGGATGCGAGATGAGTTCCTAAAGCGCATGACCCGGGACGGTTTCGAGAGCCCGCTTTGCTACTACCGCTCAAGGGTGGATGGCCGTTTTGATGAGCAGGACTCCCAACTCCCCGCAGACCAATTTAGGATAAAGGTGCCATATCTGTTCGTGGCAGGCACGCAGATGTTGTTTGTCGTGCTTAGGCAATCAGAATCGTGAAGAATCTTGGACTGGTGCCTCGGCTGACAGTGAGAGAAGTGGATGCCGGCCATTGGTGTATGCTCGCAAAGCTGGACGAAGTTGGGAAGATTGTGAAATGGTTGGACGATACGTATCAATGCTAGGTACAGCTAGAAACACCCATGTCGTCGCAGTCTATTGAAGTGAGTGCTACGTTCCTTTATTACTGACACAACTGACTGCGTGCTTCCTGGAGAAGTTCACAGTGTTCACATGGTCGTGGGTCACTACTATTCTCACCTCCAGTCCACAGACGTAAATTGACGCATCTAATCATAACGTGACTCCGGAAGTTAGTGCGATTTCGTTCGAGGCTTCGGTTACATTTGGTTGGTGTCTCATGCAAATTCATCTGTTGGTCATGCTGGTCTGGAGACAGCTACTACGGAGCATTTAATTGTCCTGCAGTAATCATTCACAGCCGTCGATCAATCAACTGCGTGTCGAGTATCTCACCAGCCCCATATGTCAGCCAACCCCTAATGTTAATCTTCTGCTTACACGATCCACTGCTGAGCAACCACCAGCAATCAAGGCCGCCGCATCGGCACACTGCTCCCGACCGTTTCATTGAATACTATTATATTCCTCTCCCACTTGAAACGAGCAAAGATACATATGCCATTAAGCTTGCATCGCCTGAAGCTCGGTTCATCACGGTACAGAAGCAGAAAACAGTTGCCTCTTCTCACTCGCTCTTATTGCTTCTAACCAGATGTCACCATCAGCTCCGGGCTCACATTTTGATGTGAAAAAAATTGCCATTATTGGCGCTGGGCCTTCTGGTCTTTCCGCTGCAAAGTATCTGAGAGCACAGGATGCCTTCGATTCAATTGTTGTATACGAACAGCAGGAAGATATTGGGGGCATATGGAATTGTTCGAACCATCTCCTTGGGGTGACGCCGAATTCGGAATCCGACAACCTGGGTCCGCTAAAAGGTCGTATTGATCGCGACTCAAGCTCAACATCGTCGCCGTTGTACCATGAGCTATACGCCAACATTCCTCTACCCTTGATGCAATTCTCCGATCAACCCTTTCCTCCAGGAACCGTACTGTTCCCTTCTATCAACGTCGTGCGAGATTATCTCCTCAAGTATGCCAAAGACGTGAGAGATCTCATTCAATTTGGGGTTCGAGTGGAAAAAGTGACGCCGCTTCAGGAGGGGGGGAAGACCACGTGGACATTGGAGGCAAGATTTATAAACGATAACCGTATCATAAGAAGATATTACGACGCAGTGGTTGTTGCGACTGGACACTATTCACAACCGCTGATACCAGACTTGAAGAACATGACGGAATTCATGGAGACACACCCGTCCATTGTATCGCACTCCCGCGACTATCGGTCACCAAGACCCTTCAAAGACAAGAAAACCATAGTCGTGGGAAACGGGCCATCAGGTACAGACATTGCTTTTCAGATCAACCGGATATCGACGGCGAAAATAGTCCTCTCTGTGAGAACTCCAACGCCTCCGCCAAGACTGGCATACGTGGGATGCCAAGAAGTTTCGGAAATCCAAGAATTGCTTGTGGCTGAACGAGGGGTTCGATTCAAGGATGGAAGAGTCGAAAAGGATGTTGACGCTATCATCTTCTGCACCGGATATCGATATGACTATCCCTTCTTATCCGACCTGAGGACGAAGCTTATAACAACTGGCCACGGCGTTCATGGGCTTTACAAACACATATTTTGCATCGATCATCCCACATTGGCATTTTCAGCGCTCAACAAGAAAACGGCCCCTTGGCCACTCTCCGAGGCGCAGGCCGCCGTCTTCGCCGCTGTGTGGTCAAACAGTATTCAGCTCCCCTCAACAGAGGAGATGCGCAGGTGGGCCAACGCTCTCTACGCAGAACAAGGGGAACAATTGCATCTTTTCCGGACGCGCACCGCCGATGGGCTCTACATAAACGACCTCTACGAATGGGTCAAGAAGTCCGCGCATCAAGGAAAGGACCCGCCCTTCTGGAACGATATTACCTACTGGTACAAAGCCACTTTCCCTCAAGTTAGACTGGAATATGACCTCGACGGTTGTAAAGCAATTGATCTGGAAGAGCTCGGTTTTCGTTACGAGCCAAATTGGAGAGAAAAATGAACGAGCTGTGGCAGATTATACCGACGGATGATAATGACGTTTGCACACTGAGAATGGGACGTAACGAGTAAAACACCGCGAAACACGAAGTCATGTCATGAGAGTTTGTATTAAATCTCGAATTGTTGCTGTCAAGCAAATAGTGGGAGGGATGGGGCTGTGGAAATCACGGCAGTGATTGTTTCACAATAGCCTACATCGCTCTCAATGTTGAGATCGTTCTGATTCCACACAGCCTCGATCATGTGCTGAATGAGAGGGATATGACTTGATCGCTGGCCCAGTTCCCGTCTGGTGTCGGCTAAAGTGGCCAAGACTTGGAGACGTTGTTCGTCTTCATTGGCCTCGCAAGCGATAATGAATAGCGGCCACGCACTTTCGCAAAACCCAAGGTTGTGCAGCAGCAGTATGCCTTCTCTCACGAGTCGTCTGTGGGGGAATGAGGATATCGATATATTCGCAACCGCGCGATTCAGGTAGATCAATGCAGCATATCGATACAGGGAAGTCATCATGTCCTGTCTGTTGAACAATGATGCACAATTGTCGTGGAAGGTTCCATATTCTCCAATGATTCCGTAGATGCTTTGTCGAAGTTGCTGAATTCGCTCCATGTCCGTGTTGTTGTACGGCAAATCGTCATTCGGATCAGACGATGGCCGCTTACAGACGGTTCGGACGAGGTCAAGCACATCCATGGGGCAGGTTATGCTGTTAGAAGCCTATCGCCGTCCCAATTTCAGCTACGAGTCCAACATGCAACACCTTCTTTGGCTAGAACGCTTACTAGGGAGTCATCGACTGTGATGTTGTTGGGTCGCTTCGCCAGAGGTCCTTTGCAGAACGAATTGATGGTGCTTCGTTCTGCCCAGTGCCGCAAGCTAAATTCTGACATCACTTCGTGGTAATAGATCCAATCCATCAGTATCGCAGAATCGTGCTGATACAAGGTACGTGACTGTGAAGCCGCGAAGATTATCTTTTTCGCACCGCAGAGATATAATCGCCACAGCACTCCGGGGCTGGCCGTATCGCAGACCTAGCTCAGTCAATACCTGTGGTCAAAGTATCGGGGTAGGGGCGCGTATATACTTCACACTGGTACAGAAGCATAGTCGCAATGAGATTCTGCAGGATGCTTTCCCTGTCAGATTTAGCCAGATTGGCCTGTAGCATCGAGATGAGGCGCGACTTATGACCTTGGCTTTTCGAAGGTCCCAGGAGCAGTAGAGAGGACAGTGCAAAGATTCCCTGCATAACCAGATTCGCGGATGACACAGAATTGACCATGGCTGTTCTCAGGATATAGTGGGCCAGTGCTTCGTCAACGATGGGCGACAATATCCGCGTCTTTGTTGCGTTGACTAGGTAATGCCGCCAACGTTAGAGGGAAGAGACGGATCACCAGGGCTCTTGATGCTCACAATAATCAAGGAGGGTTTTGTTGTCCTCCGACACAATAGACGGTGAATGGAGCGGCAAATAAGATACTCTCAAAGTGCGTAGATGATGTCCTATGTCTTACTGTATCAACAAAATAGCTCGGAAGTGAGCGAGTGGCTGAAGAGGCGTAATGCTTACCCGGATCGCGATTTTCCTGGAGCGCGTCTGATAATGCAACATCCCAAGACGAGGTATTGAGGAACAAGGGCCCTCGTTCGCGGTATTGCTTGGGCAATCTAGCCATAGTCGCTGCGGAATGGTGGACGAGTGCCCGCCGCTTGTCTCCCTCCCGTGGCCACGACAGTTGCATGCCATAACCTTTGCATCGTCGCAACGCCTTTGAACAATTAACGCACGTAGGTTTGTGAAGATCACAGCGAATCTTGCGTTCTGGTGCGGGAATACCGGTTAGCCTGCAGACTGCAGTCGTAGATTGGATGGAGTCATTAATACCTCGGCATGTCCAGCAGCCTTTGATGCCCATCTTGTTGAGCTAGCTGTGGCGATATGTTTCAACAAGTTGAAAAGGAGGTAGTCGAAATCACGATATAATGAAGCAAGCGGTTTGAGAAGGTGATTCCGAAAGGTGAGCTTACAGCATTAAACCAGCTTGAAGCTGATTATATGGAGTTGGCCTGTTCGGAGTTGGAGCGCTTACTAATGGCTAAGCGTTTGGTGCAACTTCCGAGTGAGGAAGGGATCTGGCAATTTCCACGACTAGACAGACTACCAGCAGACACAATAGAGAACGGCCATGCAATCGTTGAGCTCTCTATTTAGGTCTTGGCGTGCTGGCATTGTCGAGTCGTACTCGTTGACTTATTTTTGTGCATGCAGAGAGGTCATGCGTACCTTACCTTATGTCATGGAACCCATCTTGCCCACCTCATGTACAACGGAGCAATGAGTCCCTGCAATAATTTGATCTAGGGTTGCAATATCTGTTTCAGGAAGTTTACAACTTTCGGAAAGTACCAAGTGCTTCCCTCAACATATATCAGGGTAAGAATAAGGGCAACGCCTCTTGCCACGGTTTGTACAGGCAATATTGGGGACACTGTTGTCATTCCTAAGGTAAGGTAGGTAAGGTAGATACCTAGTAGTCAAAGGAGGTATAGACGAACCTGTTTATTTTCTAATTAACCAGTCACTAAACATTTATTCGCCATCATGGCCTGTGTCCGTACATGAAACCCAAGTCTCACCTCTAGACGTTTGGCGCTTGGCAATTTGCGAATCATGATTCCACGGAGGTGATTCTGATTTGTCGTAGACTCTCAACAGTAAGCTGTTTCCGAGTCTTCCTCTGCGTTTGTAAATGGCCATCGCCATTGAAGTTCAACAGGGCGTCAATGAGATCGCCCGCCCCGCTGCCATTGAAAAGCAGCCAGGTGAATCATTAAGAGTACATTGGCAGGTTTGCAAGCCTGCAGACTAGTGTTGCGCTGGTCGAGCAGTTCATGAGACGTCACTTGGCTTCCCTCGAGCTTCTCACCTAAGAAATGTTCTTACTTGTCGGCAACCTGGTTCTTGGTTGTGTGAGCTTCAGTAATAGGGATCCGCTTGTTATTCGTCTTGTTCTCGTCCATTTGAAGCACCGCCACGATGGCATCTGCCAAGGAAGGAGGAGTTTGTCAATCGCTTTTGACGCAAGGCCAGAGATGAAGGACAGGATCGCGTCAGCCCCAGTCACAGCTCTCTCAAGCTCATCATGGTCAAAATGATCCACCGGGATGATTTCTACTCCTGAAATGGACAGTGATGCACCGCCCTTCTTGATTCGGTTAAGATGGTAACATGAAACTATGGCTTTTTACAAGTCATAATGGCGCGGATAGCATGGTCAGCGACGTAGCCACTGCTTCCGGCGATGACAAGTTTGGCAAAAAAACCATATTGTGACAGAATGAAGCGACGACGATTGAGAGAGCATAAGACTGAATAAAATTGATAGTAAATTTCTTGTTGAAATGGGCGCAGACAGAAAAAAAAAGAAAACAGAAGAAGAAAAAAAAGGTTCACTTGGTTCCATATAGCTTGATCTACTACGTAATTGGTCGACATGCCTCGTTCTTGCCCGCGGCAACTTATTGTCAGCGGTAGCCATTGTTCTTTCAACTTGACAAAGTTTTGGCGAATATTTCCACCGCAATGATGGTAGGGGTAATAAGAAGCTCTGACCAAAATACCTGCATACTACCACTGAGTCGCGATCAATTGACATTGAAGCTCTCAGGGTGGGCATGAAGTGAGCATGTGTTTGTCTGAAGCGAAGCGGGTGGGGTAATTACTACTGTGAGCTTACAAATGGGAGTTTGACAAAGTGTTGGCAACTATTTCCGAACGGACGCATCACATGCAAAGAATGCAATGATCCCAATGATGGCAAAGATTGTAAATGCTGCAAAGAATGAAACTGCTAGAAGGAATGCAAATGCTGCAAAGGCTGCAAAGGATGTAAAGGATGCTGAAATGGCGACTGCCATTAATAATTTGGGTATGATTGATCATCAGTGTGCGAGAAGGCCTCGGGTTCGTATTAATGAAAGGATTGATCTCTATAAAAAAGCCATAAATGCAAGTGCGACTCCGTGTAAGTGTAAACGAAGGTTAGCGATCGCGAGACACCTCCATCAGTATCGACAGTTGCCACCTACGCACAATATGGCTCAGGGAGTGGCTCTCATTTTGGGCGCTGGACCCAACGTTGGGATCAACGTCGCCAAGGCATTCGCGGCACAAGGCTACAAAGTGGCGATCGCTTCACGATCCAGAAAGGATGAGGGGGACACTAAGCGATACCTCCATATCCAGGCGGACTTTGCTGAACCATCCTCGATCGAGGACATATTTGCTACGGTGATAAGCGAACTGGGTCATCCGAGCGTTGTAGTCTACAACGGTTCGTTCCTCTTCCACCGCTTGACGTTACATGTTACTGAAGCAGAGATTAACATTTCTGGACAATTCGTTAGCCACTTCCTACAGCTTGACGCGTGCAACTACTTTGCAGCAGCAAATCGTAGCCTTTCAGCGCGATAACAATATCAATATTGTGTCCACATTTGCCGCGGCCCAGTTGGCCATCAAGTCTTTCGCTATTCTTCCCCCGGAGTCGTCCAAAACGTTCATTTATACCGGTAACAAGCAGCACTTGATGGTCATACCACCTCTGCTATCCCAAGGGGTTGGCAAATCTGGATCTGCACATTTGTTGCATTACCTAGCAGAAGAGCACAAGGAGTCTGGCTACAAGTGAGTTGAACGGGGTAGGAAACTCAAGATATCTCTGATAGCTGACGTGATACAGGTTTTACTTCGCGGACGAGCGTAAATCTGACGGAAGCCCCGTCTATGGCGCCATTAGTGGCCCGGCCCACGGCGCTTTCTACACGGAGCTCGCTGCGCAGAAGACTCAAGGGCCATGGAACGCAACCTTTGTTAAGGATCAAGGCTATGTTGCTTTTTCGGAAACTGTGATGTCTGACACCACAGTGGACAAGAGTCAAGTATGTCAGGCGTCGAACTGAGCCTACAGAGACAAGGATTGCAGTATAAGTGGATGCAGTATGAGGGTGCCAGTTTACGAAATAATGCTGGAACTGTCGTTACCGATGTATATAGTTGCTTATTTTACCGCATTCCCGCCTCACTCATTTCTCCTTTTAAAGGACTTTCAAGAAATCGAATTAGGACACCTACTTCCTTTGAGCTGATACGCAAGCTCTCAAAGGCTCACGATCTATTACTGACATCTCTAGCACATCTGCTTTCTGAGCTATACCGCCTTGCGCCCGTCAAGTCTCCTGCCATAATATGCTCTGGCTAAATCCTTGCCCATCAACCATCAGATTCCGACCGTTCTCAGAGCTTCCTCTGTGATCCGCCACAATGATCGAGCCAACTCACTGTTTCGCGACTTGTCGGATCCCATGTTCGTCTTACCAGGTGCAGTCAACAGTTGACCTTTGTATCTCTCAGGCTCGTTCGCAACTTCTTTCGCAGTAGCGCAATAGAGCTGAGGCAGAGCGCCTTTATCGGGGCTCTTCATTACCATCTTCAGCACAGGCTTCAGGAAGCCGGGAAACACGCCCATGCCACCGTCAGTAGCGACAGGGCCGGGATCCACTGCCAAAGCTATAATCTTGACGTCTTCTTCATCTAATCGCCGCTGTAGTTCCCTTGTGAAGAGGAGGTTTGCCAGCTTACTAGCGCCGTAGCGACTGAAGACAGCCTTGCGCGAAGTGTAATTGTTCGGATCGGTCGTGCCAGGATCGCTGAGATCTTTCGTGGTTGCGAAGTTGTTATACTTGGGTGCAAATCTCTCGGCGAGTGAACTTATCTATGTGTTATGAGTTTCCGAAAGATGGTGTCGAATTGCCGGTGTGCAAGGAAACTTACTGTCACGATGCGGACGTCGGAGCCGGTTGTCGATGCCGTAGCCTTCAGTAGCGGCAAAAGCTTGGCGGTTAAGACGAAGTGGCCGATATGACTAGAGTCTTGCCATTAACACAATGGTCGCGGTTCATCATGGAGGCATTGTTACTTGCTTCACAGCAATGGTAGACTCAAATCCTTCTGCAGTCGTTGTGAAGTCGTCCGCTGCAACGCCGGCATTGTTGACTGGAAGAAGGAAACATTGTCAACGTGATAAAAGGCGGAAATGTGAAAGCGGAACAAGCTTACTCAAGATATCTAATCTTTTTTCCCAGGATGACAGTAACTGCGCTGCCTCCACGATGTTTGATGGTTTCGACAGGTCCAAAGGTAGCCATGTTAAACGGTCTTTGGTGATCCACTGGTTCTCGGAAAGGATGCTGTCAATCGCTTGTTTTGCTCGAGATTCGGATCGGGCCCCGAGATACACTTTCGCTCCATGCGTTGCTAGTTGCTTGACCGTCTGAAACCCGATTCCTGCGCTGTAATGCACCAGAGCTGTCAGTTTGGCATCGCATCGTATCAGAGGTTAAACGTGCTGGCGACGCACTTTCCCCCCGTCACTAAGGCAACTCGGCCAGCGAGGTCGGGAATTGAAGCATCGTTCCCCATGGTCACTCGGTAGGTATCACTGAAGTTATTTGCTGTGCTTTGAGGAAAATTGATCTGATTGATATACGACTGTTTGTCATTTGGATGTAGTATGTTTAAATACAATAACACAAATCTCTGTGACTTTGGAATATCACATCAATACCGGCGGCGCACTCCTTGACCTCGGGGAAAGTTACCCTTGTTTTGTCAGATGCGATCGATTTCCAATAGATGGCAAGAAGAAAGAAATCACTGGTGTTCCGCCCCCGAAACTGCAAGCAGTCATTCCCCTGCCGTCATGACCAACTCGGCATGTGCCCTCTTTCGGAAGCGAGCGACAATCTTATTGGACGTCTGGGCTGGGAAGGTTTTGACCGTCCAAGTGCTCCAACTTCTTGCGACAACTACGAAAGCCGCTCCGAAAGGTTTGCATTTGCCCAACGATCAACTTGAGCTCCATACTATTTCGGGAGAAACTGCTAACTACGTCACCACATTACATGAATAAGTCTCTAATCGTACTCTATGTGGAGGTTTCTGGAGCGTTAGAAGGTTCCTACTCGAAGGCAGACTGGGACTGCGGGGCAAGGAGCAGTCTTGGGGACACTGCGCTGTGTGGCCAAACAGAAAATACCTGCTGTTTGATGAAAACTATAGAGACTCAAATCAAGAACGGAAAGCCATATCGAGGGCCAACTATGTTCAATTCAGAGAGATGGATATGCAAGAGACCCCTGCATTTACAATCTCGGTGCTACTTTCTTGCGAGACACGAGCTGACCAGGGATGTGTCCGTCCATGAGTTACCACTTCCAGTCGGTGTTTCCGTCAGAACATAAGTGCTATCGAACGAACCGGCACCCCAGCCAATATAGCCAAGATAGACATCTGAGTTCTGGTTGAGGTACTGAATTTGCTGGCACAGGTCTTCGATGCAGGACTGAACGTTGCCACCACCGGTTTCTGTCAAGATAGCCTGGCGGTTGTTCTGTCGGAGCCAAGTGGCGAGAGGAGCAAAGGCGCCGTCAATATTGTTTGTAGTGCATTCGGCGTGAGTACCGGAGTTGTCCGAGTCCAGGTATTTGTGCACATCAAAGATCAGATTCGTCGTAGATCCATCTGGATTCGTTACCTGAGACAGGGCGGCTGCACTGCCATCGGAAATGATAGCTGCAGCGGATTGCCAGTCATTTCCAGGCAAAGAAATGAATTGCGACGTAGCACCAGCGTTGCGAATTGCGGTGACGACCTCTTGAACCGTGGCAGCCCAAGTGTTGATGTTCACGTCGTGGGGCTCATTCATGATGCCGAACCACACCCTCGGTTGAGATGCGTACTTTGATGCTAACTGCGACCAAAGGCTCGTAAATTGGGCATTTGTAGGGCCGCCCTGGCCAACAATTCCACCGTTCCATCGAGCATAATTGTGTATATCGACAATGCAGTATGCACCCAGAGACAGGCACCCCTGAACGAGCTGATCATACTTGGAAATGCTGGTGGAATCGAGAGTTCCGCCGAGATTGTTGTTGACAAGGTACTGCCACCCGACAGGTAGGCGGAAAATAGTCATCCCGTCATCGTTGACGAAGTGCTGCATCTGGCCGATACCGTCCGGATAGTTGTTGGAGCCCGTGAAGTTCTTCAACGGGGGATAAATCTTCGACGTAACGCAAGTGCCACTGTAGCAAGACTTCCATCAGCGCTCAATTTCTGAATGAGTTGTCAGGTGGTTGCAGAAAACACCGTCGCCTATCACCCACACCTTGGTAGTGGCAGAACGGCGGTGTTTTTGCAGCTCGCAGAGCTGGATACCCCCCAAAAGACGCAGCCGGCAACTTAAGAAAACAAGAAGACATACTCCGTTGTGCAGCCAAAGTCAAAGCCCGCAATATTAACGCCGGCAAATCGAACTCCAGAGCTCGTTGGTGGAGTGGAAGAGGTTGTTGAGGTAGCCCTGGTGGTGGTGGTTGGACCGGAAGGGGGCCGGGTCGAAGTGGTGATACTAGTGGCTCCCGGAATGCACTGCGCATAATACGGATTGAGAGTCGAACAAGCTGCACCAGGGGCACAATTCGTAGGTCCACTCCAACCAATACCTCCACACTGCCCCCAAACAGTCTGTTGTGCAGCGGCGCCGCCAAGCAGTATGGAGGCCGCAAGCAGCAATGGAGCCATGGGCCTGTTCATGGTGGACCGCGGGAAACAACGCAGGGGCCGAGACTGTTTTCCATCATCAGTATGGCTTGCTACTCTGGGAAAAGGTGGTGTTCGCATAGCAGGTCACAGGGGGGCCTTGGAAGGGGAGGAGGGGAGAGGGGCGCCAGGCGCTTTGTGTCAGAGAATACATGTTGCAGGAACTACACACCTTCGTCTCCGCAATTGTAAGCGGCTCGCTGGAACAGCTTTCGTCCTAGGAACAAGCAATGCAGAAGGGCCTCGCTGGGCAGAAACGGAAATCTTCGATATCTCTATCTTTACAGCGCCTCTATTCACCCACGGAAAACGTGGCTTCCGACATCGTATATTTATATTTAGGGGTACCCGTTCCCGCAGATGTGGTATTCTCCGGCCTGCCTATCACACCCGTTTTCCATTGCCCCCGTGGGAGGCAGGCATGGGCTTCTCCGCAATAGCTCTACAGCGGTGTAAATGACAATACCAATAGTCATTGGCCCAACGATTCTGGTTGTTGTACCTGCCTCACTGTTGGAAACATGTGTATTGAGCCTGAATAACACGTACTCGGCTCTTTGGCCTTCTCGATAGTCACGGGTTGCTCCATCAGGACTTCCCCCAGGGGTAACAGGTAATCTATATATTGAGGCAGAAAAAAGTGACCAGATTCTCAACAGGGTTACATGCCACAATAATATGAAACTTTGAGCTCATTCATCGTCCCGGCCCTTGCGGTATAACCGGTCGGCAAAACTCCTGATGCAACTCACCCCACCGTGCTAGAGATCCAGATCATACCTACTTGATAAAGACGACAATACCATTCAGCCAAATAAGGTTCAGGGGATAGTGACAAGACTGCAGACAACCATATCTGTCCCTGAGTTTATAGGCTAACGGATGTGTGTTTCTCCTATAGCCTTAATACATCTGGCAATGACCCGAAGTTTCATGAATGGAGAGCCTATCGTGCATATACTGCTGGCATTCGAAGTCTAGCAACGTTGGGCTTGCAAATTTTTCAACGTTCCAAATTGCATCGTTCTCACAATGTGCCTATCAATGCAAGAAGCCAATTATTTCTCTTGAAGCCCAACCATCTGTGTCCAACTCGCGAAGTTGAAGATCTCCATAGCTTGCTTACCTTACCTGAGTTGAAACACTCAAAGTATGACATCGCTCGCTTTCATGGTGTCTGTTCTATGCAGGGAGATGCAGGATGTCCTGAAAGATAATCCTTCAGCCAGCAATAATCGTCTGCGTATCGGGTTACTGAACTCACGAAGGGAAGGGTAACAAGATTATTTATACAAAATGAGGCATACAAGTGCTCGAGATTCTACAGTGTCGTGAATGCATGATTCATTGTATGGAGGTCTGAATTCGTCAAGAGATACACAGGTGGATCAGGCTCCAGGACGGCTACCAAAAAAGGCAAGCAGCTTTCTCAACACAGTTGTCCGCAGAGCCTCCATTGCTTAGTGATCTCGAGATCGCCTAACGCCCAGTCTCCAGTCTTGGTCGCCTTGCTTGCATTTTCCTCATGTTCTAGACAATATCCTTAACCAATAATCGACATCAATTTTTCTCCGGTCGTAGTCTTGTCAAGAGAAGAGTCTCATCATCAAAGTTGTCAAGTAACAGCCTCGAAGCCCATTTATCGCGACAGATGTACGTCATTTTTGTCGAGAATCCTTAGGTGGTGTTGCAATGTCATGCATGTCTGGATATATTCATCTATGAAATTTCTCTTTATATATCATTTCTAGAGTCCCTGTTTCACTCTGTAAATTTCCGCCGATCCCTATAAACCTGATTTCCGGCCATTATATAACCCAAGCCCGTGAATGGCATTCCGCCTGTTTGCTCACAATAATCAATTCCCTTAAGCGCTGGCAGTGTCAATAATGACCTGGTCACCGAATTTGGCCTTGATCTTGTTGACGTTCTCCTCCGTCGTCCTGTCTGTTGTCAACCTAATGCTACTAGCATTGGAGTGAGATTTTTCAGCTTACTTGAAAGAGAAGACAGGGACTTTGGAGAAAGTAGAAGGGACAGGCTGGTTGATGAGAGACTCGATGAATCTAAAACTAGGTTAGCCCTCAGTGGAACACTTGGGAAGTGAAGTGTCATACGTCTCGAGCTCGTTGATATCCACAGTCTCGTGGGGTCGGACCTGAACGGATTGCTGCAAATGTTGTTAGATGCGTGAAGAATGTTGCGTTCCGCGGCTGGAGACTTACCAAAGCCATCGTGAATGTTGATTGATGAGGGAACGGTGTTGAAGGAGATTGTAAAGTTTTGAATTGTCAGTGAGTTGTGATACAGAACAGAATTTCCCCAGAGACAGATCTCGCCTCTTTTATAATCATCTGTTCGTTCTCCTGGGGCACGCTATCCGCAAATCGGAAGCATACATACAGCATTGACGTGGTAACCCTTGAACCACGTATCCATTACAATAAGCCACATTGGGCAGCACTATCTACGTGGCAGCATGCAGCGCCAATAAGACATGTAGCGCGCAGCAATAGGTGCATTTGCCAGCAATCATGCGCTGTTGTTCATACATGCAGAATCCTGCAGCAACTAGCATCCAATAGGTTTCGCTGATATGACTCGCCTGCGACTCGCTTGCTAGTTCCGCGGCCCGCAAGCCTTCTTCCCCCTCTCTTCTTTGGCTATTGGGCGTTAAGTCGCCACTTCGTTCAGGCATGTCAGTTTTACAAGCAGAAGTATCACACATTCACAGGGAACATACGATATCGTTTTATGTGAAAAGGGTTCATCAGTCGCCACAGAGGGGCCTGTAGACGCCCGCCTGCGTTCCTCTCGTGCGTCGAAGTCCACCGGTGCCTGCACACAAGTCGTGCAGCTAATGCCTCTCCTGAACTCTTCAGGCCTCAGGTGGAGATGGCGATGCAGGGATATTGCCCAGATGCCGTACTTTTCATCACGGAGTTGGAGAGTGATATACTTGCGGGAGTCCTATGGATTGCATTAAGTAGCTGCTTGAATCTTTCTTTTCAAGGCTCGCAGGCTCTGCGGGAATGCATGATCTGGGAGAACCGGCATAGGGATTGGGTCCATGACAATCCACCTTCATCTATCTACTTCTTACCTCGCAATGGGCCGCATGAAACGGGAATATGGTGGTTGGAGTTCGGATTGACTACGCAAGATGTAGCGTGGTGTGACAGGCTAGGATCTAAGCGCTGGTGCGAATATACCGCCAGAAAGAGGACCTGGGCGTGGTTGGAAGTAAACAGCTGAATGAATGGTGTAGACCCTTTGTCGCTCTATGTCATTATCTTACGGCTTCACTAATAAAGCAAAAGACAGTCCTGGCCGCTCATTGGGACACCAGGAAGCGATTGAAAAAAGCACGTGCTGAGCACCAGACTGCGAGCAAGCCAGACTAGATGTCGGCAGTGCCCGGTTGTGCGTGCTCACCACTCGCAGCACCCAGCCAAGCCAGCGTACAGTACAGTACTTTCCACTACCCATACGGAGAACTGATCGTTGAGACATGAACCGCTTGACTCGACGCAGATAGCCAGCCGTTATCGAATGCATTGCAACCACCCTAACACATAGCGGCATGGCCTGGTAGAAACGTTTCAGCTGAATGGCGCGTTTCAAAGCTATAACTCGAGTTCTTCCACAGTTCTCCGACAACTTGAAGCTATTGGAGCAACAACCGACGATGGTCGGCTTGCTACCTGGCATGAAGTCGGGGATGCTAAAACTCAGTGAGAGCGGACACTGTACATAGTCCAGATCGAAGTACTGCCAGTATCTCCTAAAAGCAACATTCTAATCATTTCTTTTACCCAATGTCCCAAGTTTGAATAACCGCGGAAATCCAAGCAGAAGGATACGTATTTTACCATTTCAGTTATAGAGTCGGTATTGACTGCCAGACTCGTGTAATTTGAGAGCGGGTGGTCTTCAGAGTGCCGCCCTCCTCGCATGATTTAACCTCTGCGTCACGAGTGGAAACAATCTACACAAATGATGCTATGATTTGATGACAAAATTGCTCGTAGTAGCGTACAGTTCCTCGGAGCACATATAGTCACAGGATCCGAACCAACCCTTCAACTCAAAGGACTAATAACGCTGCCTCATCATTCTATTCTGCTAGAATCACGCTGCCTTTACGCTCTCAACAGCACATTTATCCCACCATGGGCATCCGACATCATGGCCGAAATTTCCCCACTTGCTTTGCATCGTGCAGTATCCCTAGCTATTTCAATGCGTCGCTGCCGGAAAAGCTAAATGCCATTCGCAAGGCGGGATTCGACGGAATTGAGATGTCTATGCCAGATATTCTGACACATAGCCAGCATCTCAATGGAGAAAAGCTCAACGACGATGACTTTGATGGCATTGTCTCTGTATCCACAAGAATACGGGACTTGGTGGACAATCTAGGCCTTCGTATTCTTATGTTACAGCCATTTTCGAGATTCGAAGGATGGTCGAAATCACAAAACCCCGAAGAGAGAGAGGCAGCCTTTCAGCGGGCTCGCGGATGGATAAGAGTTATGGAAGCTCTGGGAACAGACATGCTACAGGTAAGGGATATGGCAAGATTTGGGCGTGCTACATACAGCTCACGGTATGACTATTAGGTGGGATCATCGGATGCTGACGGAATCTCCTCCTCGTTGGATGACCTTGCCGCCGACTTGAGTGAGCTGGCCGACCTGTTAGCAGAAAAGGGATTCCGTCTTGCGTATGAGAACTGGTGCTGGGCAACACATGTCCCAACGTGGAAAGATGTGTGGCAAATCATTCGGAAGGCGAATCGTCCGAACCTGGGCCTTTGTTTGGATACCTTCCAAACCGCGGGAGGGGAATATGGCGACCCAAGCACAGTGTCTGGAGTCATTGAGGAAATCGGAAGAGAGGAGTTGGAAGCGCGATGGAAGCACAGCATGGCGGAGATGGCGAATACCATTCGCGGCGATGAGATCTTCCTGCTTCAGATCTCAGACGCATACAAGATGACTCCGCCTCTGTGCAGCGATGGGGACAAGCCCAGGTGTGCCTGGAGCCATGATTACCGTCCGCTGCCCTTCGACGGAGGCTATTTGCCGATCCAGGATGTGTTGGGTGCTGTACTGCGCACAGGATTTTCGAGTTGGTTATCGATCGAGGTGTTTGACTCCAAGCCGAAAGAAGGGATGTCGATGGAAGACTTTACGAAAGCTGCCATGGAATCCTTGAATCGTCTTCTAGATGAGGCATAACACTATGGCCCATCAATGTTAATTGGAACGGCAGTGTTGGATAGGCAATTCCAACCCGCCACCATAGAACATCAGCCGAGTGCGTAAAGATGGATTGTGCTATGGACTCGCACGATTTAACATGCGTTGTTGGAAGAAGGCAAAACTAAAAACCTTCAGGTGTCTGATGGCTCCCGGGCGATGGAGACCACATTCGCACACGCCGAATCCTTTATTCGTTAGAGTGAACTCGGCTTCAACCAAGGATTTTACCTGAACGGTCTCCTACTTTCCAAGCATCGCAGCTCAAAGTATGCTGTGATTTCACTTGCATACGGCAAACTTCTTCTTTGGCGCATCGCATCGATTTCAATTCTACGTTCCAGATTTAAGAGAAACTGAGGGTCTTGGTTAACAACTGTTACGTGTCATTTCAGACCTGCAAACATTGGTGCTGGCGTACTGGTGACGTCAGCCATTAATCGCAAGCGAGGCCGTCACTAAACGTACCAGCTGCCGGTTCCTGGAGTACTGTAATACATCTGGAGTCACCCGACGACATTGATCTGCCTACCTACCAGATGATAACCTGGACAGAAAGCTTCTCTCATGCGATTTTAGCTACAAGAATTCACTCACGCATGCATTCCATCGAAACGCCAGTCGTAACCGCGGAAAATGCGTAGCCGTACGCGCCGCATTTCGATGACAATCACCCACGCCATCCTGGATGGTAAGGATGCTGAAACGAGCCAAAAGAAGCGACCAGCTTGTGTGCAGCTCCCACGCTCCATGCTCAAATTCCTTTCCTTGTGGCATTTGGAGCTGATGCTGTTTCGACCCAACGATTTCCTCGCCCTCAGACGAGAAGTGTGGCATATAACCGATGAAGCCTATGCACAATCCTTCCAGACACGAAACGATGTTTCGCCTCCGGAGCCTGAAGAAGAACAACGCGCGTCAAACCTCGTCCCAATGGGAACCCTCGGATACAGTGGTTCTACATTTTTCAAGACTTGGGATGGCAAATTCCTTGTCAAGTCGCTGGATCGACACTTTGAACACCAGTTTTTCATGCATGAATTACTTACACCGTACATCGTCCACATGTGGGAAAATCCTGGCAGTCTCCTAGTGCGAATAACCGACCTCCTCTGTGTTCCGTATCCGACCCTCGGCGGGCTATTGGGCTTGGAACCAACGCATCACGTCATAATGGAGCATCTCCTCTATGGCATCGATATGGACGGTGATACGACTCGTTATGAGACCTACGATCTGAAACCACACGATTATTTTTTTCCCGAGCGTGACCTTGCGAATGGCAAACTCGCGCCGCAAAGCGTTAAGGACAGGCTGGTGGACCATTTTCCAGATCAAATCCGAGTTTCACAACAGGCGACGAAGGAACTGGTGGCTTTGTTGGATACGGATACAAAATTCCTCGCCGAGTCAAATGTCTTAGACTACTCGTTATTCCTTGTACGTTATGCGAGAAGCGGAGAATCGCGTTTCGATGCTTCTGATCCCTTTCTTTCCGGAACCTCATCGGCAGCCAGACAAGCGGACTTTTGGAGAACGGGCGTTGTCTCTGCTGATGGGCAATGGGCCTACCGCGCTGTGTTGCTGGACTTCTTCTGGGCTCGACATAAATTCCGTGCCAAGGCCATGGCTGGTCTTGTTTCAGCGTTCAACGCGTGGGCTGGATATGGGCCCATGACAATTACTACCGAGCCGTTTGAGTATCAAAGGCGATTTATGAGGATGATCCAAAAGCTGGTTGGTGAGAATGGGACGGAAGAAGAATATGATGCTGGACAGAGCGCGGATTGCTGATTCTGACATGCTAGAATAGGTTGCAGCTCACTGGATTTCTCACAGAAGCTTAGAAGTAATTGGCTCATCTTACCTTCTCTGTCTTCTTCCTTTCCTTTCTTCTCGTTTCATATGTTGAAGTCCCAAAGTGAAAGCGCGACTCATGTTGAGCTGAGAGGATAGTAGGGTGTCGGAAGGAAGAAGAAGTTGAAAAGCACTCGGCCGAGCCCTGCTTAAGCACAAGGCATTCGTCCGCTAAAGCGTCTATCTATCACGCTTGCTGTCTCTTGCGATATTGTAGGAGATCGCGAAGCTGATGCTGCAAACGCCTTTCCAGGCGTCGCTCTCCAAGTTTCCTGTATAAATGGAATTAAAGATCGTGAGAATAGTGTTGTAGCAGATCTCTAGGTATGACATCCCGGGTGATGGTGTATTCCTTTATAAGCGACGACGTATTTTATCCCTTCATTCAGTGCTATCACAGATGACAGAGCAAGTGAGACTACAATTGAGGGCACACAGCCTAGCTAGTGTTGGATGCATTCAATTGTTGTTGTAGCGTATAGAAATGCGTGGTAGCAACAAGTCCGCAGCCAGGTGCACAATAATATAGCATTAAACAAAGGTGAGCACAGAGTATATCAACTCCAAAACAATGCTGAGAGATCTTCGAGGGGTAAAACAGAGGCGGGCGTCAGCATTGCTTATCGTAGGCTGGACATGTGTTCCTGTGATCCAATGAAAACAACCTGGAAAAATCGACAAAAGGATCGGTTTATCCAGATGAATGACGAAGACATGATCACAAGCCGAGGCAAATGTATGTCATTGGCAATTTGGACTTTCGCTGTCACAGTATGCACAATGAACTTCCATGCTGCCAGTGATCGGCACGCCTTGACGCGCATCAGCTACTGAATCGGCATGAATGACTTCATTGTATCAATATTGGCTAAGCAAATATTTATCTTAGTGACTGGCACTTTCTCTCCAAACTCAACTCTCGAGCTAATATAAAGTCAACAAGAAGATGCTGCTTTATTCTAGAATTGATGATATATACAACCTCACAGTCAGCGTGTAACACTCCACTAAAAGAACAATCCACAATACTATGTCGAGACACCGCGGCTCTCGTGGCTATATTGATGACGAGCATCGCTACAGCTCTTCCCGTACACGTCCGCTGAGCCAGTATCCCGAGCTTGCTCGCGATACAGACAAAGAAAATTTCAGGACTGTTGTACGACCGGAGAGGGAACGCGAGATCAAACATCGTGACAGGCCACCTCGAAGGCGCTATGACGACTACGGCGACATGAGCAAGCATAATGGAACAAGATATCACCACCATGAGGGCCGATCTTGTCGACCGCGTGGTCGGTCATTGCATAACGAAGATGTTGTCGAACACCGACGGCGAGGTCACCGCCCCAGTGGCAATACCCGTGCTCACAGCGAGCACCGCCTCGTCGAGGCAGCAACGGCAGCTCTAGCCGCCGGTGTCACAGAGGCTGTGCGCGCACGACATGATCCGAACAGGTCTCGACGAGCAGTCACGGCAGCTGTCAGCGCCGCAGCCGTCGACGCACTTGCAAGCAAGGGAGACGAGCCAAAAAGGGGGCGACATCTTGTGGAAAGTGCTGTTAGTGGGCTGTTGATCGATCGGTTAGCCAACGGTCGTTCAGGGAAATAGATAGGGATGCTAGGATGAATTGATACTCTCACGACGCTCTGGGTGATATTCTTGTCTACGTCACGGGGGATAACGAATGCACTTGGAGAGAGAGCAGACGCTTCTAGCATTTTCGCTATCTTCGATCGCAAGAACAGGAAGAGTTTGCGTCCTCGTATTGCCGGTTTTCATCCTGATGCGACGGCCTGTATTTCCTTTGCTACGGTTCATAGATCGGTACCTCAGAATACCATCAGCATGAGCCCATCAGCACATGGGAGGGCCTCAGATTTGGGGGCAGTGCCGTAAATCATCGTCTGGAGCATACTACAAGTTAAAATGACCTCTTCGGGAACCGCTTTGTCATCCTATTGCCCGCAATGACGGCTGCTGTCACGGCTGGGGCGGCCGACAACGTTTTGGACGACAATATATACACCGCTGGGAAAATAGAGATTCCTGAAATGCCTGATGACGGTCCTTACGGCACACAGGTTGCTCATTTTCGCTTGCCACTGCAAGCTCACGATATCGGTATATTCGCTCGTTAACGGTTGAGTTAGTCTGATACCGAGCGATTACTACCTTTACCAACGAGGGCAGTAACCGCATTACATGCACTATAAAAGCTCGACACATCGACCAGGACCTGATGCGAGCTGGCTAGCTGCTAATCAATGCGAACGAAACTCAAGGGTCATGGAACGCAGTATCTTGGACTACGTACTTGATGCTAGAGGTCGAGACCACCCATGCCTACGAATCTTCACACATTGTCCAGATACTTAAGAGAATAGCCTCGATAGGGACCTGGTGACTGCTAGGACTATCTACTGCTTCAACGGACTTTGACCACACTCTTTTGATGGTCAAGAGTTGCTGTCACGCGAAAGCCGCCGTCCGATTAGAATCTCACTTGCGATCTTGCCCGAACTCCGACAGAATGCCACCGAGAGCCGCCGCCATACCCTCTGCGGCGAGCCGGCTTACGGGTCCTCCCCCCCTGATTGCCGCTCCCGCGTATTCCCCGAAGCAAGTTTGTGGGGTAATCTGCCGTCTTCAAGCTAGCCAGAATGACGACCTGTCTGGGTAGAATGTCTTCATTGGCATAACAGCTTTAAGCTCTGTTCTGGGTGAGTTGCTGTTTGTAAGTCTCGAGCTCCAGAAAAAAAAGTATAAGACATACGCTGTCGAACATTGAAGCCAGCAATCAGGTCCGTCGAGCGCTGTCCACCTCCTCCGTCCCTGGAAATTTGTCTTCTGCAAGATGCTGCGAGAAGCTTTCTTACTAACTGGCCTCTGTCTCGCACAGCGGGCAGCAGCGTCTTCTGAACCTTTGATCAAAGTTGCCGCGCCCGGCCTTGTCCCCCATGGGGCTTCTCAAATCGTGGATCATGCTTTCGCCTCTTTCTCGTTCCCTGCCCATTGGCTTGCGGATTTCGCAGGTAGGCTGCTACCTCGCCAGTTGTCGATTTGCATTGAAGCTAAGCCCCGTAGGAAATAACAGTCACCCCAACCTGTTCTCCCGCGATATCTTGGACCTGTTATACAGAAAGACTGGGAAGCACCCATACATCCGTGTAGGAGGCACTTCTGCGTAAGCTCAAGCTTTCTGAATGAAAATGGTTCGAGGATGGTACACAAGGCTAATTAATACCCACTTCAAGAGATCGCACATACTACAACGGCTCACAGAAAGAGTCCATTTTAGTGGAGTCCGGGGCGAATGGCATCCCATCCGCGGTGTATATTGGTCCCGTTTACTTCGAGGCCTTCAACAACTTCCCAGGTTCATTGTGGAGCTTCCAGGCCAATTTAGCCAACAATGCTACCTGGGGGCTAAACAATACTTTGGAGGTATGCAAACAGGTAATGAACACACTCAAGAGCAGCCTTGTAGCCTTTGAGATTGGGAATGAGGTTGATCTCTACCCATGTGCAGTTCGGCCGTGCGAGTATGACGTCCACGACTACCTCCAGGAGTGGACCACGTATGCAGATGCGATCTCGAAACACGTTCTCAAAGGGAATCGGTACGGCCTAGATGAGCAAAGGTTCTTCCAAGCCCTCGTCTTTGCAAACGCGGAGCTGAACACTTTTACCACGTCGGTTGACTGCTTACAATGCGATTGTATGATCTGGAAGCTAACTTCAGCAAAGGCCCAACGCGTTTAACGGAGGAATTGATTCGAGCAATCATGTAAAGTCAGTTTCTCTCCACCAGTAAGCGAGAAAGTTGCCACTCTATGTGATTCATACTGAAACAAGGACAGCTATGCAGCTGGTAACCAGGCCTGGGTTCGACTCCAGGGTCAGTTCTCGATTTCGATCACCTCCTGTCCGTGCTCTAACATGTCGCAGAAACTTTTATGAACCACACTGCTGTTGTGGCTAATCTCAGCATTTACTCTCCTGCAAACAACTACTTGAAGACGAACTACCCGAACATCACTTTTTTGCTTGGAGAGACAAATAGTGACTACACTAATATCTTGATGAGCCAAGTTGAGGGAGTCTTTGGTAGTGCGCTATGGCTCATTGACTACTTAATGTACGGAATGTCTTTAGTAAGTCTTTCCAATGTCCTGCTTTACACCTTCTGGCACCAATTAACAAACCGGCAGAACATTACCCGCTTCAATCTCATACAGGGGACAACCTTCGGATACACAGGCTGGGTTCCTGTGCCCACTGGCAGCATGCAACCCTATGTCCGGGCACCGCTTTACGGTCAGATTGTCGTGGCAGACGTTATTGGCCATAACCCTCATGTTCAGATTATCCCCATCAATCTCGGGTCAAATCACTGGAAATTTTCCGCATATGGCGTCTATGAGTCGAATAAGCTGAGTAAATACGTACTCATCAACCTTGACGAGTGGAATTCTACAACTATATATCCTCGACCAACCCAACAGGTGACACTCAATTTCCCCTCCAGTGTCAAATCCGCCACAGTTCAGAGACTTCTCGGCGCAGGAGCGAGTGCAGACTCCAGTATTTCGTGGGGTGGGCTCAGCTGGAATTACACACATGGGCGGCTTGCGCAGTCAGGTCGACCACATTACGAGGTATTAGGCATTACAAGAGGCATGGCCAAGCTCACAATTCCATCTACGGAGGCCGTTGTCGTGACTCTAGATCGGTCACAAGGGTAATACCCTTAGTTAGAGAGCAAGCCAGCCGCAGTAACAACAGGTCTATATCCAAAGGCCAGCCCTGGTCCATGTTTAATACCGCTGGCTGCTATAATACCACTGCTGTTTCTAACACTTGTCGCTTTATCTATCCCGGTGGCCAGCTCATTCTCACCCGATTTTAGGACACTGACCCGTCTACTGGTCCTGTATAACGGGTGGACTGTCCGCAGTGTCTAGTAACATGCCCGCCTATCAGCCTATCTTTTCTGGTAAACTATCTCCATAGGTTAAGCCGATAATTATAACGGAACCTATGAGCAAAACTGCAATAACTCTAGAGCGTACACTAATACCACGGCCCTTCTCTAAAACCAAGATCCCTATGTATTTAATCTTAGGGAGTATTAGGAAGACTACTATGGCGACGATAAGTGTTTCTAGCAGCACGAGTTTGGCAAGCATAACACATGCATCAGCACTCTTGAGCCAGAGTTCTATTCCCATTACAAGCCCACTCAAGATTTTGTCGACTACCTCTTTATGGCTAAAGCGGGTTACCACCTGGTTCCAATCCCTTCCTTCGAATGGCTGGCTTGCTGCCGCCGGCATTATCCGTAACATTGACGTATGCTCTGACCGCAATCCGAAATGCTCTTACTGCGCATCACGGCCAGAATGTCATCATTAACATGCAATAGGAATGGTGGACTCAACGAGCTATAGTATCACTACAACGTCCGTGGCTCGATCTAGAGGGGCAAGTTGATTTCTGTTAAATCCGTTGGCGCTCCGTCTACTTGTCCCAAGAGCGGGATCAGGTATCTGTAAGTATTGCCCCTGCATCCACAATAACCATCAAGATGGCGCCCCGCACCTCTTCAAGCATGAGCAGCTACTCATTCGAGCGTACTGTCTTGTGTTCTCGCTGATATATGTCTGTTAACTCTCCTAACATAACGAGCGGTGGCTTCCTTATCAGCCGTGGAACTCTGACTGCGACAACAGCGGTACTCCCGCGACGTACACTGCCACGCCTAATGCTGATGGCAAAACGTTTGCTCTCAACTCCAGCAAGGGCAAGTGTGCTGTTTTGAGTAACTCTTCTCTTAGCTGCGATCCTTCTAACAGGTTCCTTTTCCCTATTCGTTCATTTAGCTGAGGCTATTATATAATTATTATGATGTTGTGATTACCTTTAGATCTATTTAGAGCCTTAGGTCTGCCTTGTATAGCTAAAGCCATAATTATAGTGTAGCCAGCTATCAGGAAATTGTTAATATAATGGCATGCAGCTTTACTAGATTATTACCCCGCAGCTGCAAGAAAGTCTAATAGGCTACATAGAGTACTGTGATTAACATTAATAAAAGTAACTCTATAGTAGAGAAAATACAGGAATAGTTTTACAGAGGTGTATAATAGAAAGCTTTATAACTAGAGGTAGAGAGTAAGTAAATTTTAAAACAAGAACTCTAAATTTCGCTTTATAGATTAGGCATCTGGCTTATAAGTAGCGTTATCTACTAGGAGTATGGCGGCGCTAAGCTGGCACATAAAGTCTGTCCTGGAATGCTGGCGCTGAGCTGATATAATAGTATCCTTATTGAGGTATACGAGCTGCATCTCCCAATATGCATGTGATTAAAGAATTGCTTGGAATGTTTATAAAATGCCTGATGTCAGTTTTAAATCATGCAGGAGGTGAATATGAGTGACTGGTGGCTGAGGCTGAAGAATGAGAAGTATTTCTCCTCACTTAGTATTTAATCTTAACCGCTTGAGCTCGATCTATATAAACCCCTATCACCAGCAATGCAAAATATGTGTTCCTTAATCAAGCAGCTACCAGTAAAGAGAATACTCTTATAAGCTCTTTCTAATTAACAATTATATCAACTCCTATATTTATCCTTGCTGGCTAAATCGCCCATAATGCTTTTCAAGAGTACTCTCCTCTTGCCAGCACTTGTGGCTATGAGCCTTGCCACTGCCGTTCCTGGCCCCAAGGCTGAGGGCAATCTCGCTGCTCGTGGTCCCGAGGTTATAGACAATCTCGCTGCTCGCGGTCCCGAGGTTGGAGACCATCTCGCTGCTCGTGACAATAAAAACGACGGCTACGACAAGGACGGCTACGACAAGTACGGCTATAACAGGGACGGCTATAACAGGGACGGCTATAACAGGGACGGCTATAACAGGGACGGCTATAACAGGGACGGGTACGACAGGGACGGCCATCACAGGGACGGCCACCACAGGGACGGCCACCACAAGGACGGCCACCACTATCTCGCTGCTCGTGACAACAAAAACGACGGCTACGACAGGGACGGCTACAACAGGGACGGCTACGACAGGGACGGCCACCACAAGGACGGCCACCACAAGGACGGCCACCACAGGGACGGCTACCACAGGGACGGCTACAACAGGGACGGCTACAACAGGGACGGCTACAACAGGGACGGCTACAACAGGGACGGCTACAACAGGGACGGCTATAATAGGGACGGCCACCACAAGGACGGCCACCACAAGGACGGCCACCACAAGGACGGCCACTATAACAACGGCTACAACAAGGACGGCTACAACAAGGACGGCTACGATAAGGACGGCTACGACAAGGACGGCTACGACCACAAGCACGGACATGAACACAACTATCTCGCTGCTCGTGACGACGGCCGCGACCGCAACCACGGGCATAACAGGCGTGACTGCGGCAGAGATGCGTATTACGACCGCCGTTCTAATGAATGCGTCTGCTACAGGCGCGGACAAGAATATCACCGACGTGGCAATTATTGCAGCTGCCCACGGAATCAATATTGGGACAACGACTACAGGCGCTGCCGCTATCGCCATTAAGCGCAAGTACCCTTAACTGTCAGGAGAGACTATTAAAAAAGCTCAGATTCTTAATCGGTGTGTATAATTATAGTTCTAGGCTATAACTAGATACTATTTATCCTTCTCTTAACTGCTAGTATTCTATCCTTAACTGCTAGTATTCTATCCTTCTCTTAACTGCTAGTACTCTAGGATAATGCAATAGTTAATAATATTCACTCATTACATACAGTAAATATAAATTATAGCATTATGTTTATGAGATTCGCCTGCTTTTAAAATAATGGTAAAATTACTATTTAGAAAGATAGTAAGGATTGAGATAAAACGGCCTTCTAGAGATCACGACTAATAGTCTATAGTTATTAAGTATCTTCCGCTTCTCTCTAGGTGCATATATATATAGAGCAGCGTTAATTAAATGCTATAAGAAGACTGCCCTTGTTAAATTTAAATTTGCCTTGTATAAGGTAACTAAGCTTAGCCTATTAGCCTCTCAGGCTATTATAGTAAACTTGGTACATAAGAGAGAGTAATACTAAACAAGATGAGCGAGGTAGGCGGATTGTAAACGGTCCAGTAACTGCAGTAGTGCCGTATAGTGGAATTCCCGTCGATAGCTATTCTACCTATGCTTTCCCCTCCGAACTGACAGTATGTTATATTGCCTTGGTATCATGAGCTAATGTATAAGGCAATAATGCCACAGCGTATTAGCCTCAAATAGAGCCTATTTTCTACCTCGAGGACCATCTCTCTCAAGGTATTTTTACTCTTCCCACCAATTCAGAGAGCAGCGCAATGCCACGCGCAACATATACACTTTATTAGCCGTACGACAAGGCTATTCTAAGGGGAATGCTACACTCCGCATATTAAAGGCTCATTCAATCAGCTTTTCATTGGGTAATATACAGCAAGGCGGGGATGGAAGTTCATTAGCCGCCACTTATGGCTATACAATGTTGCAAACTCTCCGGGCTTTATCCTGTGTTCCCGAATACTACATCGTGACGATGCTTCAGCGCATGGAGTCACAGACATCGCCTGTATAAAAGGGGGACTATAACCCTGCAAGAAGCGCAACATGGTTTCACAGCGGCTCACCTCAAGAGGCTTCCAAGACCATCCTCTGTGTATTGCAACATGATCGTCGGCATTTTCACCACGCTGGCTACGCTGGCCACACTGGCAGCTAGTGTGCCTCTAGAGGAGCGGCAAGCTTGCTCAAGCGTCTGGTAAGATGAAAATGGAATCCTTCCAGGAGACAGGAATACTAACATACGTCAAGGGGCCAATGTGGTGGCCAGAACTGGTCGGGTCCGACTTGCTGTGCTGCGGGAAGCACATGCGTCTACTCAAACGACTATTACTCCCAATGCCTTCCCGGCGCTGCAAGCTCAAGCTCTTCGACACGCGCCTCGTCGACGACTAACCGAGTATCGTCCACAACATCCAGGTCTTCCGCAACCCCTCCCCCTGGTTCTACCACTACGAGAGTACCTCCAGTAGGATCGGGAACCGCTACATATTCAGGCAATCCTTTTGTTGGGGTTACCCCTTGGGCCAATGCCTATTATGCGTCTGAAGTCAGCAGTCTCGCTATTCCGAGCTTGACTGGAGCCATGGCCACTGCTGCAGCAGCTGTCGCAAAGGTGCCCTCGTTCATGTGGCTGTAGGTCCTCCCGAAAGGAATACACTTTGCAACGAAACTCACAGTTTACCGCAGGGATACTCTTGACAAGACCCCCCTCATGGAGCAAACATTGGCCGATATTCGCACCGCCAACAAGAACGGTGGTAACTACGCCGGGCAGTTTGTGGTGTATGACTTGCCAGATCGCGACTGTGCTGCCCTTGCTTCCAATGGCGAATACTCCATTGCCGATGGTGGTGTGGCTAAATACAAGAACTACATCGATACCATTCGTCAAATTGTCGTTGAGTATTCCGATATTCGCACCATCTTGGTCATTGGTACGAGACCTCTGTGACCCCTACCGCCGTGTCGCTATGCTAATCCTTGTTCCATCTTCTAGAACCTGATTCTCTTGCCAACTTGGTCACAAACCTGGGTACTCCAAAGTGTGCGAATGCTCAGTCTGCCTACCTTGAATGCATCAACTACGCCATCACGCAGCTGAACCTTCCAAACATCGCGATGTACTTGGATGCTGGCCATGCAGGATGGCTTGGTTGGCCGGCAAATCAAGACCCGGCCGCTCAACTGTTTGCAAACGTTTACAAGAATGCCTCGTCTCCGAGCGCTCTTCGCGGGTTGGCAACCAATGTAGCCAATTACAATGGTTGGAACATTACCAGCCCACCATCATACACGCAAGGCAACGCCGTCTACAACGAGAAGCTGTATATCCACGCTATTGGACCTCTTCTTGCCAATCACGGCTGGTCTAACGCCTTCTTCATCACCGACCAAGGCCGATCTGGCAAGCAGCCAACCGGGCAGCAACAGTGGGGAGATTGGTGCAATGTCATCGGTACCGGATTCGGTATTCGTCCATCTTCAAACACCGGAGACTCGCTGCTGGACTCTTTTGTGTGGGTCAAGCCAGGCGGCGAGTGTGACGGGACCAGCGATAGCAGTGCGCCACGATTTGACTCCCATTGCGCCCTCTCAGATGCCTTGCAACCAGCGCCCCAAGCTGGTGCTTGGTTCCAAGCCTACTTTGTGCAGCTTCTTACGAATGCAAACCCATCGTTCCTGTAAGCCTTTCATGACGAGGCTTCTAACAATGACTTGCGATAATGTGGTTTCCTGTTGGCGGAGTCTGTATCTACTTGGGCTATTAGTCGCAGGTCGGTAGATCGCAAATGAGCAACTGATGGATTGTCAGCAACAGTACTAGTGTGCATCTGGATGGTTTTTCTTCATCGAATAGTTGCGAGTGAGAAGAGGAGGACATCAATTCACAACTTCCAGTCTTCATTGCACAGCTTTGGAGAATAGACTTGACCGTGTCCATGATCAAAAGATCGATTTTGCCATCGAGTCGTGTATGACGACCTCTGAGTCACCAGCAATAACATTGTCGTGACAGGAGCAGGGCTTTGCCGACNAAAAAAAAAAAAAAAAAAAAAAAAAAAAAAAAAAAAAAAAAAAAAAAAAAAAAAAAAAAAAAACTGGGAATGCATCATGGCTGTGCTGTTTCTTCGCCGCGTTGCTTCTGCTTAAAAAAAGGTATTGTAGATTTCCGTCTCTCTACCTCTTGCGCTTCTCCATGACATGTATATAAAAAAAGAAACCATGCCCAAATTCCCTACAGCTGCGGAGCATGAGCCCAGTGCAATCAGTCTCGCTATGTCGACCAATCTGTGCTCTGAGATTAATGCAGAATAAAAAGACGCGGTTGCAATCGAAATGATGATGCCTTTGCAGAAGAGGCTTGCTCGATGACTGATACCAGTAACAGCGTTACTTGGACGTCTAGCGCTGTTGATTGTCTTCATTACAACCTCCTCTGCCTGTCTTTGGCTGAGCTCTTTGGACGGCTTTCCAAACATTAACAGCGTATTCTTCTCCAGAAAGTATTCGTATGGACGAGCTGTTGCATGTATTGCGTGGGCTACTATCAGCCCAATCGGCGAAGTCCTGTGCCGCATTGAATAGAATAATCGATTGCGCATTTGATGCGCTTTTTGAGCGGCCATTTCAGGCGGCATTCGGCCCGTCCTGATCTGCTCAAGTATATCATCGACGGCATCTCCGATAGCCTGCTGATAGTCTCGTCGAACATGACTGTCGTGAACAATCCATCGGCAGCAGATGATAATGATCCCGCAACACAAACTCGTACGGGAGTAGCTGAAGAACTGAGTGAGGTTTTCGATGGCGTAGCTCTTCATATTCCCAATGAGTCAGCTGCCACATATCATCTGCTTCGGTTCCTGCTGAGCTCTTGTCTCTTCTGAAAGAATCACAGCGTATGGCAATAGATGTTGATGGAGAAAAAATTTCACCTATTCTTAGTGCAGGACTGACTCTCAAAATATACACGCAAATATTTCGTGGAACATCCCTCAGCATAAGCACCTATCGTATTCTACACGTGCCCCGCTCATGATTACAGAGAAAGACCCATTAATTCGGCAATGCTACTAAAGTCTGTAGGTATGTTTAAACAAACGCCTGCCACGGGAGCCGACAGTTTATCGTTACCACTTTTACTATTGTTACTTACATAAGGCGGTGAACCAAAACCCACTAACGCTTCATGTTCACAAGGTGGATTATTTTCTCCTACAGCTCCCTTCTTTGTATTCTGGGTCGAGGATGCGGGATCTTTTAGTCCTTCCCTTTACAATAAGCCCGAGTAGCGTGACTCGACTTACAATCTCTCCTCAACCACAGTCTATCACGAAGTTATAATAGTAACTCAAACATCTAACTTATTTAAGGCAGGAAGAGGTATATTTATAGGATATGAATCTCCTCCCTGCAATAAAGCTCTAGTTCCTGGGAAACTGGTCGCTAATTCACACCCTCACGCAACCCACTTTGCGCTTTTCGCCCGGCCATCGTTAAAGGTAAAGCAGTTGTATCCATCTCCTACCTCAACTGACACTCCCTTGATCTGATCCACGCAGTTCTCGTCACTGTAAAATTCCACAGGTTGCTCCACGTTGTCGAATTGGATACCCCTATATTGAGCACTGGCGAACGCGGTCGTGGAGCTGGTGCAATCGCCAGGCTGAACAACAGTAGTTCCGACTACCACGCCACCAGCACATCTTCCGTCAGTAAAGGAATTAAAGAGCACGGGGATCTGTGCGAAGACGGCCGGACAGGCGGAAAGGATATAGAAAAGCTATCCAGTCTCGTTAGCTACTCGAGTACACGCAAGGAAAGAGAAAAGGAAGCAGGGCGGAAACCCATCATAGTTACTTACAGCTTTCTGCATCTTGATGAAGCGCCTCTGTTGTGGCAGCTTATGACTCAACACAATGCAAAATATGGAAAGAAGCAATGGTTTTCTTGGTTCGGTTGCCTGAGGGCGTGGAGATTAAGGTTCCTTAAGAGCGAGATATATGCCCTTCGCAGCAAGGAAGTCGGCCTAAAGAAAGGAAACTGAAAATGTTTACGGGACGAATATCTATCCGATCAGCGTAGTATCGTCTCTATAAGGCGGGGCATGAATCATTTCCGAAAGCCAAGCGATGTTAACAACAAATAGAGATTCCACATATTTGAGGAGAATCAAGTCCTAATTGCTTATAGACAAGAGTAATTATAAGCGTAACGGCGCAATATTGCGGCCAATTGGATGAAGGAGAGCCGCTATTAGAGGAGCACATCAGTTGTTTTAGGCAAAATAGGTATGCGAAGACCACTCGTCGTTTGCAAGATGGGTACCTAGGTAGGTAGGTAACACTAGATTAAGACGCAGACTTTCCTGCGATTACTAATTTTGTGACGGTTGGTGCCGTGGTGTTTTCTAGGGTGAATGAAATTTCTGCTATTAACTCCTGCAATAGCGGTGCATCGGCCGCAAAATAACAAGGAGGCAAATGGCTCTAGGAAGCAACGACAGGATCGTCAGTCCCTCTGTAGTGAAGATGGCGCTGTATATGATTGCATCTAGTACACTGTCCTTAATACGTTATAATAGATCCTATATTAACTTACATATAACCTTCCCACTCTATAACCTGCTGCAGGTTATTACTACTTATGTTCTCCTAGAATCTTATTATAGATATAAATAATTTAGTAGTGTCGAGGTTGTAATCTGCAAAATACAGCCGAACTGGCTATTATCAGGATGTTACCTCGTATAAGTCAGGCAGTAGTTTGCGAGCCTACTGTTGTTTAATAGAGAATAGTGCAAGCTGAGTGCTGCCTTGGGTAAATCCTCCTTCAATAGTAATCTTGTAAGCCCATGGGCTTTCGAAACCTTATGATACGTGCGGTTATAAGCTGACACTGGCGTGTTGCGATACGAGATAATTCGGGACATCAAGCGCATTATCAAATAATCGAAGAATGATGATGAGTATTTAGCACAAGCAAGGCAAATCCTTTCAATCTGCTTCTATTGATCCTCATAGCCAATTCTCAGATGTTGGAGGTCGGGTCCAAGACGAGCCTAGCAATAGCTTGGTCAGGGGTGTCTCAGCAACAAGAGCGCTGACGCTTAAACACCTCGCCGACTTTTCTTATGCGCACCTTAGGTTTTCGATGCCAGACTCTATCTAGACCATACTATTTTAAGCGTGATTCATTTTTCTGCAGTTTTGAAAGTCTGCTGAAATTATCGCTAGAGCGTCTTTAAACAGCGGAACTTATTGTCTCCTCGTTTCTTGCGTTATAATATACCAGCCAATATAAGGGCATAGCACGGCATTTCACTTATTAAAGTAAAAGAGCTTGAGCCCTATACCCCAGAATAATTTATATATAAATAACTTGTGTTATAGAGAGATGAAAGTACTCTATACTTGGTCTATTTAGTATATAGCTACCTACTTACTAGGTAATAGAATCTTAGGTGGAAGCGCATTATTGCAGGAGAATTAATAAAGTATAATAAGAGTATGGATCCTCGGTCAATATGCATGACATGTAGGCACTTGGTTAAATTGAAAAAACAAGGATATATGTCAAATACCAGCTCAACGGACTTCTCTGTTAGATTGCAGTACTACTAGACGAATATCTTCAGGAGCTCAACAAGAGCTAAGATGGCCATTGCCTGCCCATAGGGCATGGGGGTAATAGGAATCTTCTTATAAAACTCCAAGTCCGATCCCATGCCTGTTCCAAATGACGTGTTTAATAATTCGCCTTTGGGATTGATGTTGTTTAAAACGCCTTGAATTGCCTTGAATGCAGTATCTTGGTACTCTTTAGGCAGGTAGTGCTTGCGTTGACCCTTGAGCAAACCAAAAGCAAAGCCGGCCGTTGCACTGGCTTCCAGATATGAACCTTCCTCTTCTGCCACGTCTAATAGGGTCCGCCAAAGCCCACAGGGTGACTGAAAAGCCTTCAATGCTTCGCATTGGGCAACCAGCGTAGATTTGAGATGAACGCACAACGGATCATCGGGAGCCAGGTTCAATAGCTCAATGATTTCTGGAATCACGATAGTGAGCCAGCTATTTCCACGTGCCCATCTTGCTGAGGCAAAGTTATGGCCACCATCCTTGAAACACCAGCCATGAAAGAAGAGACCCGTCTTGCAGTCGAACAGATACTGGATGTGCAGCAGAAATTGGTACTTCGCTTCCTTGACGTAATGAGGCCGGTCCAAAACAAGCCCAATCTTGGCCAGGGGCAGCACGGTCATCATAAGTGTGTCATCCCACAGCTGTTGGTCATTTTCCTCTAGGTATGTAATGTGCTGCATGCCTCCGTATTTTGTTCGCTCCAAGTCGTGGTATGCCCACTCCGCCCAGCTGTCAAGCCAGAGGAGGTACGTCGGCTTCCTTGTTTTCTCGTACACGTAGGCCAGAGTGAGCATGGCTGCCATGGTGTTGATGTTTTTCGTTGTGCCACCTGCGGCGAACCGGTCCGTGAACCAATCTTCTATAGTCTGGAGATACTTGGCATCACCCGTCGTCTGGTAGTAGTGCCATATTCCGTAGAGCCCAACGCCATGCGTCCACTCCCAGTCATTCCATCCTTTGGTGTCTATCACGCGGCCATCCGCGAGAGTCATGAGAAATTCCCCCGTCTCGTCCTTAATGTTGACGAGTCCATCGATGAGAAGCTGGATTTTGGAGTGTATCTCCCTTGAGTCGAATCCATGAGCGGTGAGCGGCATAACTGCTAGCCTATGGCCGGAATCGGCCTGGAATATCAGAGGCGCCAATAGATGCCAAGAGAACCTTACAGACTGATGCTGTCAGGTACGCGAGCGAAAGCCATCCACTGGCTGTTTATGTAAGTTGCTGCGAGCCTGTGGCAGGTTGGAGCGCGAACCTTTTGCTCGGAAGAGATCACCCGTCGGTGAGCCCCCATATCTGCGAATTGACATGCTCGGCTCGGCTCATTTCGAAGCGAGAACTAGCCGCGCGGAATCTTGGGGTTTCCCATAGCCTGCCTCTAGTCGCGAAATGCCCCGCAAACGCCACGGGAAAACACATGCACAGTACAACTAGGTATTAGTTCGAGGGCACGACGTGAGTAATCCATCTCTTGAAGGATTGTGGTGGTACGCCAACCCCTTCAGGCTCGGTGTAAATCGAAGCGAGGGCTGAAAGCAGCTTCGTCTGCTCACCAGCGTAACGCGTCTTGAACTCGTTCCCACGAGAGCCTGGGGAAGGCTGCTAGTTCTGGGGTGACCCCAGATTTCAGTTCCAATCTGCGGGGTGAGGCTCTTGGCATCTGTCGGCCTGCCGCAGTACTGGACATGAGAATAAAATAAAACGATAGCTTTCCCCTGCGCCTGCGATCAGTAATACAAGCACGCGAGCCTTGCAATCTTTGAATCACTCACGGCGGCGTTTGAGCAGAGAGTGGCGAGAATTCCACTTCCTTTTTAAAGATGTCGCCGCCAAAGTCAAGCCCGAGCGTGGATGAAATCGAGGATAATGTTGAAGCGGTCTTGTCTAATGAAATTGAGAAAGATCACACTGACTACAAGCGAGTAGACAAAGAGCTCGCTCAGTACATATCGGACGCCAGAATCACCATCAGCCCAGAGAAGAACAATGAACTGCGCCGCAAGATCGACCGGCGTATTCTCACAGTCATGATCTCAACGTACTTCCTACAGGCCATTGATAAGGGGACAATGTCCTTTGCTTCGATTATGGGTATCAAGGCCGACACCAATCTGGTTGGCCAGGACGTGGGTTGCTACACAAGCCGAACGTGTCAATGCATTCATTCGCTAACCCGACTTTGCCGATACAGTATAGTTGGTTAACAACATGCGTCTTCATCACCATTCTCATCGTTGAGTACCCTCAGAACTACATCATTGCCAGAGTCCCGATTGCAAAGTATCTCAGCTTCAATATCATGGCTTGGGGCACAGTGTTGGCCTGCACTGCCGCATGTACCAACTTCACCGGCCTTGTCGTTGTGCGGACGCTGCTTGGTCTCTTCGAGTCGGTGTGTCAACCATCATTTGTTGTCTTGTCTGCAATGTGGTACAGACGAGAGGAGCAAGCTGCGCGAGTGGCCTACTGGTATGGTACCATCAATGGCAGAGTTGTACACGATAGCTGGCTAATTGCCTCGATCGTAGGTACATGATGAATGGCGCTCAACAAATTGTTGGCGGCCTTTTGGCCTACTGCTTCAGCCTCATCACCACGGGGCCTTTGCAGTCATGGAAGTGGCTGTTTCTCACCTACGGGGTCGTTTCTGTTGTCTTCGGTCTCTTCGTTGGGTGGTGGATGCCCGACTCACCCATGCGGGCCAAGTGCTTTACTGAAGAAGAAAAGCGCCTCATGGTCGAAAGAGTTCGCGACAACCAGACGGGCATTCAGAACCGAGAATGGAAGAAGAGCCAGTTTATCGAAGCGCTAAAGGACCCTCAGATCTGGGGCTATTGCTTGGTCCAGCTTTGCACTACGCTGCCCACTTCCGGACTCGGCGCATTCCAGGGTATCATTATCTCAGGCATGGGATTCACTGTGCTGCAGACTCAGCTTCTGGCCATGGTCCTCGGTTTCTATATCATCATTGTGCTTTTGGGTTCAACATGGCTGGTCAAACGCACGAACCAAAATCTCTACATTATGACTGCGTTCATCATTCCGTAAGTCACCTCATTGCTCAACAATCACTGCGGGCATCGAAGCAACTAAACGAGCCTCAAATTAGGTCATTCATTGGCACCATCTGTCTAATGACAGTTCCCCTTGATACCAGAAACCAGAAGATTGGTCTTGTTGTATGTTACAACATTACCATGTCCTTCTGGGCGGCTCAAACGCTGGCGCTGTCTATGCTATCGCGGAATGTTGCCGGACAAACCAAGAAGAGTGCAGCTGTAGCCCTCAACTTCATTTCATGGGCAACCGGCAACGCGATTGGTGAGTTGTTAAACACAAGATCAGAGCAAATTGCTAATAATTAGCAGGCCCCCAAGTCTTCCTGGCCTGGGATGCACCTCGATACTTCATTGCCTTTGCTACCCATCTCGGGTGCTATAGCTTGCTCGTTATTGTGCTTCTTGCTTTGCGACTCTACCTTACAAGGGAGAATAAGAGGCGAGACATCCTAGCAGCTTCTGGGGTGCGCGAGGCTCGAGACGAGCGACTGGTACACGCTTGGGAGGACTTGACGGATAAGGAGAATTCTAATTTCCGCTATGTGTTCTGAAGAGCTCACCAAGCTACGGCCACCAGGGCCGTACTTGTAGTGATATTCCCAATTCACGAGTAATTTCAATCTTGCAGACCGCTTCTACAGTTTCATATATCAAGCGTGAACGGATGCCTATTAAGTTTGCAACATATGTTGGGACCATTAGACATTACGAACGCCTCAAAACTGCCCAGCGACTTCTCAGGAGTAGAGAAGAGAAAGAGTCTTGGGAAACAAATGACATATATCATCATTGGCCGACAACAGAAACAAATGGTTAGGCATTATTTCCATCTCTATACTTGTAAATCAACGCTGTGGAATAAGAAATCCAGGCAGAAGCATCAACCGCAAACCCCACGAAGGATCAGCAGAGAGAACAGAAGAGTTTCCACCCGAAGACGCTTGTTTAAGTGCAAGAGACCAGATGTGAAGCCTGTTCATGCCGATAGATGGCATGCAAGTATATGGAGACAAGTTATTGGTGCAGCTGGTTTTCTTCCTAAATGAATTGTTGTGGACTTACGTGCGGCTGTTGTAGACCCTTTTATAATACTACGTAACTCAGACGAGAGACATCTTGACGACAAGTCAGCAACCTTTTCTCTAGCGAGACTACCTATCCGCAGCACCATGATAATGTCCCTCCAGGGTCTTTTCCACCGCGTATAGACAACCTACTTTGCGATAATTGCCCACGCCCGGCCGCCCGTACTCCCTATAGAAACCTGTAGCATTTCCCTCATCCCAGCTGACCTATAGCCAAGAGTAGTATGGACATTTATGACTAAGCGATTATTGATTGGGATAAACTGAAACTTGAGAAACTGGTCCTAGAGACTCTCAAAGAAATCCGACACGATCTTGCAGCGCACTCCCCACGCCATTCGGCCTGGGCCTCGTCCTCTTCATCGTATGGGTCATTCTCAACTGTCTCCTGCGAAGAGCTGTACCTGATTTTTCCGGAGCATTCGTACCATAGCGCAATGCCGAGCTCTGTATCAATCAAGAAGATTGGACTGTCCCGTCCACCATCCGTGAGACTTATGGCGTGAGGAGGAATGACTTCAAACAAAGAAGCACTTTGGGTAACGACCCTCTGGTTTTCGGCTCAAGACGGGCCGCGGCTCAAGATACGGCCGATTTTCTGCCAATCGGCGAAATCGCAATACGCTGCTGCTTGAATCCTGCGTATGTCCCTGTTTGGCTCTCGTAGGGTAGATGGCGGAGTAGTGTAACCACTCCATCTGTCTTTCCCACGCCTCACATGGTTGCGGACGTAATGTCCGGCCATCCCTTCACAGGAGGTTCAATGTCCGCCTCGTTGAGATACAGCTTCGTCAGGAAGTTACAGTACCCGTGGATGGCGGACATGCACTCATCGCGCGAGTAACAGAGGTCGCAAAGTTGCGGCATTTTCGGTTCGTTGAAGTAGCAGAACGAGAGAGGAGAATCTTGACGCGGTGAAGCGCTGTTAATGGTGATGATGAATGGAAAATGGCAAAGGGCCGACTCAGAGAGCTTGGTACGACAACATAAAGAACTGGTCTAAGAACAAGAGGCTGTTTGAAAACAACCCTAATTTACAAGCTTAATTTAAGCGGGTTTTAGCCCCGGCAACGCGCATGGCCCAACTAGATGCTGTAAGATTTTTTCTCTCCGGCTTTGGAGATGATGGAAGCAACCCCCTACATACACACACAAGTGGGGTTTATGATCTAAAGCTGGACTCGACAACCTCGTATGAGAGAATTAGCCAAGACATTTAGGCCGCCGCTCGCTGCATGCCTAAGGCGGGATATCATGAATAATTATCTGTCGCTGAAAATTCAAGAAGCTCGTGTCCCGGCTTGACTGAATAAACATCAGTGTTGTTGGCTTGGCCATAGTTGCAACTTGGAGTAGAATGTCTCACTGTATCTGCAGACCTCCTGCAGAAGATCGGATGCGTATCCGACAACTTGAACTGACTCGTTAAGTGCCTAGGTATCTACTGTTCGAGCCTCGGCCGAAACCGAAACTCTAAGAAGATTTTACCGCCTCTAATTTCCTAGGATACATGCGTAATCTTATACCGATTCCACTCTACCGTTTCATATCACATAGCTATATAACACGGCTATAAAGTCAGCTATTAGCATGCTACTACTGTCGCAGAACTTGTACTTTCAATGCATTGGTTTCCGATGCCTTTCCAAGCCTCGGAATTTAGTTTCCAGTGCGATGTATATGCCCGACCAGACGGGGTTTATACGAGGAGTAACAGGAACTTCAGCTCTCATGACAATCTACTTCAATTTTACCCGACCCAAGATGTGGCTGGCCAGGAAATCCGGCGCCGGTGCAATCCTCTGGGAAGTCGGCCATGCGCGCTCTGCCTTAATATTGATAAATCTCAATCCTTGGAGCCAGTAACTGAAGACGAACCTTCACTTGTACATACCACCCCGGCTAAGATTACTGTCCGCTTCCGTGTATGGACTTTGCAAATACACAAGCTCGGACACCATGCTTGTCCGTGGACTGTCTGAAGCGCTGCAATGAGCCCGCCTAAGAATCGAAGAACATTCTCAAAGGGAGCGGTGAAGGAAAGCACACTGAAGAGGTTCATTATAGAGATCCGATAGGTAGAGCAAAGCCTCGATCCAACACTAGGTAGCAGCAGTGGAAAACCGCCGCCGGGCAAGAGGAATTGCAAGTTTCCGGCATCCAAGAGGACACAGCGCATCGGCCTGGGGAAGAGCACGCTACGCATATAAGATGCCAACGACCGAGTACATCATCATCTCGCTCGACTACGCAGTCAATATGAAACCGACGCAAGCCGCCAAACACGGCGATGGTGTTTGCACACGGGCGTATTGCCATTACAGCTCAGTCATCCATGTGAACTGCCAGTAAGGATCGCTCACTTGCCCGCGGGATGCGGGGGCGATGGAGCATCGTCTACACAACAGCCCGATGGTGTCTTGGTTGGATCAGCGCACAAGAGCGGGCTGGTAGGATGAGAATGCTCTTGGACATGAGTATCCATGAGTGTGATGATAAAAGGCAAACCGCTAATAGACAGTTGTATGGACTGTAACAGCGATGATGTTGTTGCATAATCTCACCTTTGTATTATGAATAAGGAGAATACGGAGACGGGACGGACATCTATATATTCCTCTGCTGTCAATCGCGATGGTGGGCTGCGTGGTTAGGTTGTCCATAGTAAAGCAAGGGTTCTCGTGATGCAAGACAGTTATCATAAAACATACTGTCTGGTGGCAACATTGCTTGCGTTGAGCGTCTACTCGGAAGTTAGGGTAGCTTCTAATGGCGTTTGTGATTACTTCGAATGCAACTCCACTGACCATAATCCTGCAGCAGAGCAAGTAAAATGCGTACAATAGTACTGGCAGAAAAAGGGCGCGAGCTATTTTCCTTTATGTTGTCTATATTATATTGTGTTTTACAGTCCCTTTTAGTGAAGCATGTGCGCGGAGTTTATTCTTCATGTTAATGTTAGCTTAAAGACAATTGCTGCGGACCACCGACTGATGTTTACACCGACTCATTTTGAATATGTCTAACTATCATCATGGTTGAAGTAATTGAAGTAAAAGCATATAAAGGTAGCTCTGCCTTATGATATTAGCTAGTCTCCTGCAGAAATAGGATAAGTGTATTATATAGATTTATAAACGCATATATATAAATCACACATAGTACTTTTTAGTTATGGGTTACTGAATATTGATCCACTCTTTTTATTGTGTGTTTCTTCTCCTACGTACCTAGTATCGTTTTTCTCTCTTAATCCTTTGGAGCAGTACCTCGGCATGCCGCCTTGTGTTGTTTGTAATGGGCGACTTGACATGGCCGTCCGCAGTACATGACCGACTTACACCTCCCACATAACATCAGCGGCACGGAACCCTTGTCGCAGTTTGCACATCTCCCTAGTGCGGACGGGGATCTGCTTTCTCTTCCGCTCTCCACGGCTGCTAGCAAATCCCTGGCTTTCGCTCTCGCTAATCTCAACACCCGCTGCTCGCCAACGCTAACGTGCGCCGCCGCCCACGCGTTGCCTCCAACTGGATAAACGCCCTCTGCCAGTTGTTCTTCCAGCCTCTCTAATGAGATCGCAAAACCGTCGAGAAGACTGCCAATCGCCTCTTCCACGAACCGCAGAATTTCCACTTCGTTTGAATCGCTGATTTTCTCGTCTGTACCATCGATCTGCTGGAGGGCTAAGGCAGCAAGCCCTGAAACGTCCGCGCGCTGTATACGGAGATATCGAAGAATATTCATCGGGAGAGGATCGGTCAGCGTGAGCGAGATGGTAGTCGTCGAATCGAGCCCGGCCGATACCCAGAGCTTCTGCTTTTGCTCATACAACGGCGCCTCGGGGTGCGTTGTTAGAACGAGATCGTAGCTATCATTAGGATTACCGGGTATAACAAAGCCATAGAGACGCAACAGACGGTTGTTCGGAATCGGCCCATAGTAGATGTAAACCTTGGGGGAAACAGTCTCAAGGTGAGCAGTTATACTAGAGTTCTTAGACGACATGCCAAACATACCTGATCTCCGATCTCGTAATCTTTACCTGCCAGGATGGAGAGATCTCCAGACTTGACGTCGTAGGCGTGGCATTGCTTGACATCAGACGAGTGGTTCAACATATCCGCAAAGGGCGCCAAAGTTCGGATCGAACTTCCATCAGGCAGCGTAAAGTCCATCGAACGACTCCATACCGTGCAGAGAGCCCATTTATACTAGAGACAAATGGCACAAGCAAAGTTAAATGGTGGATCGACAGCATCTATTGCCAGGCGCAGTACACGTACATCTTCAATGGTGAACATGTCGAGAGGGAAAATGTCGGGATGCTGTGCAAGCACTCGGTCGGCCAACTCCCTGTAATCGTCTTCAATCCTTTGCTCAAGTTGCTTCGTGATGGTGTATAAAGAAGTGCCAGCGCAAACTTCCAGCTCTTCCTCCGAAAAGAAGATGCTTGAAGAATAACTACTAGGCAACGCTGACACATGAGTTCGAAGGCCATCGTATCCTGACTCGCGCGACCGGACAAAGAGGATGTATATGGCCAGGATGTCTTCGACGGATAGCGGAGGCAACGAAGAGCGAAGAGCTGGACCAAGAAGGGAATCGCCGTATGCACGCTCGACGCTCCAAAGAACGTCAGAAGGAATGGTGAGGATCCTCTCCCCTTGGCTGAAACGCCGCAGTGTTTTGACGCCGCGCCCGGTAACTGGAAACTCGGCAAGCTCCAAGTCGCCCAAGCCAACCGCCCCAGATTTCGTGAGCCAGCTCTCCATTTCCTTGGCTAGGGGTCGGTTGGCGTGTAGCAACAATAAAGATGAGATTGCTCTGGTACTTTCCACCTGGCGTCCAAGGCTCTGGATGTTGATTTGGAGGACATGGACGTCTTGACCACGAACTGATAGAATCAGAATGGAAGAGAAATAATCATGCGAGCCTTGGCGGCCAGAGCTTCGATTACATAAACGCGTCTGCCTCCTCCCATGAGGAGGCACAGCTCGCCAAAGGTGGGGTCGAGATACGTTTCGTTTTCCTTACCTATAGAGAACCTACGGCACCATGCGGCGGAAAGAAAACACCGGAATGATCGCCATACAAAAAGCACCAACTTTGGTGTCAGCCAGTCCGGTGTTTTTCTTCCACAGCTTGGGTACCCAAGGTCGTATCTAATAAGGTAAAAAACGGTAATGTTGGCCGCCCCACAGACGAAAAGCTTCGTGGAGTCGTACTACATCTCGTCACAGTCGCACAGTAGATAGGACGGAGAGCAAGTATGTACTACCTAGGTATGCAGAGCTTACTACCTAGTTACGTGCCCAATGCTCGCAACAGCTTTACCGAAACCACCTTGTGATTAAGAGAGGGATCTCTATGAAATCTCGATCATCCCTTTCAGAATCTAATAATTTCCGGCATTGCCTAGATGACTTGAGGTTGGCTAGATGCCCGGGCACTTTAGCAAGAACAGAAGCGCTGATATGTAGCGACTTGCTAGAAACAAATGCTGAGACATCGCCTCATTCTGCGAAGGACACGATTACAGCATTCAGCCAAGGCGCATCCAGGTGTAACGTAAAGAGCTTCTCCTCTAGCCAATTGCCACTCAGCCCCCCGGGTTATCGCGTGTGGTCGTGGTATTTTCGCGTTTCTACTTCCTACATACAGCTCTGGGTAAGGCAGACCTTGCAGGCTATTCTCACAAACCTTTCGCAGTCTCAATTATTGGTTCGCCGCTTCCATTCATATTTCAGTCATGTCAGTCGATATAATTTCGACGTTGAAGATTCTCATCAAGTTGGGGACTGAAATCAAGACACGACTGGACTCGCTTGACAAAGCCGCTGAAGATCTTCAGCTCTTGACCACGAACCTGAAACTTCTGCTGATGGTGTTTCAGAATTCCATTAGTGAGGACGTTATAAAGACCAATTTGTCCGAATTTATCAATATTCTAGACATCCTACAAAGTATTGCACAGTTATGCACAAAGTGCGCCAAGGTTCTGGAGATTGACCTTGATGGGACGACAACTGCATCTGACACGGCAGGGGCACGCGGCAAGAAGCTTGTCAAGAGGATACGAGCTTTCAACAAGATTCCCGACCTTCTATCCGAAGTTCAGCGCAAGGCCGAGCAACTTCAGAAGATATATACTGCAGTCTCTACTGTACTTATACACGATATTAGGGCGCAACAAGGAAGGACAACTGGGAAGGATGTTGTCAAGTCCACTGATTCTGTAAAGACATCAGCCAGTCCCGAAAATCTGCTCGAACTAGACATCAGTACAGAGTTTCCTAACATCGACCGGTTGGTGGGAAATCTCATGGAGGAATGCAAATATCTTCGACAGCGGCTCCAGGAGACCATTCTGTTCCCCGATACCTCGACTGTTGAAGAATACCAAGCCCAGAATCCGGAAGGAGTGTCGTTCTGGAAAGAACGGTTTCAAAAGGACGAAATCAGTCCCTCAATGCTGCGATATGAGGTATGGACGTTCGACCATTTTCACTTGTCGAATCTCTCGTAGCTATGCAAATGCTAACTACCTACCCACTCATTAACAGACCCTATACGTATCTTGGGCGCGGTTCGTACATGAGACGGAGAAGTGCTTTATTTTCACGCAGATGCCTACTGCCGTTCTGCACGCCGGCAACATTGACCTTTCGCGTCAACGAGGGACACGCTTTACGATCGATCACACTGGCACGCGTTGTCTTCCGACCATCCGGCCACTTTGGCTCCCAGCTCTTCGATCTTACCTGGATCCACTGCACAGAGGCTACGTCAAGCCCCAAGACTACTTCAGCCTTCTTCAAGGACGTTCTTTGTCTGTGACATTGAGGAGATTGGCACTTGAAGCAGCAGGTTATGGTACGCTTATCGAATGCGAAAGAGAATCCGCGGACCTACCTATGCCAGCGACAATTGAGTCACCTTCGGATTATATTGGCTGGACATCTGCACAGATCGTGTCAGTTCCGACAGCTGAAGAACTTGGCATATTCACAGAGAGAGAGGTTATAGACTCGAGCAGCGATGTTCTCTTCTCTTGCTTTAGCAACACCGCCCCAGACGTTCACGTACATGTCCGTTATCTTCAAACTGGCCAAATTGAGCGCAAGAATCTCTCAAGGCGAGTGCGTCCTGTTGGCAACATTTGCCTCGGCGCTGCATTGTCTATTCAATATGAGCTGGAAGCAGGCGGTCATGCTTGGAGCTCTGACCTTCGCATCACCGAGTTCAAGGCATGTTTCGGAGGACAGTATATTGTCACGGCGAGTGGAGGCCCGAAGGATATTGTGTTCTCCACGAAGCCTCTCAAAACTTCGTTCAAAACGATAGTAAGCGACGACAATATGCTCGCAAGTCGCTCCATACCGGAGTTCAACTGTACGCTGTTAGGCCCATTGAAGGTGTTCACCAATCCACTAAAGGTTAGTGAGAAGATACAGGTACGTAACTTCGCAAGGGGAAACGTTCCAAGGTTATGCGCTGTATAATAACCGACTGATCGGGAGGCTCACCATGTAATGGACTAGATTGAGTATGACGGGCTCTGGTACGATTCGAGAGTAACCGTTGTAGACGATGATGAGATTGAGTACACGGACTGGGACAACACATCGGAACCTGGATTGACGTTAAAAATACAAACAGACTACAGCGGTGAGGACAGTGAGGAGGAGGATGATGGCTTTTTCTTTTCCGAAGAGCAATTGAGACAGCTCGGAAAAGGAACACGACGACTCTAGAGACCATGGCGAAAGAACACCAGCCGCTGCGACGTTCGGCCGTATTGTTGCTTCCACGTTGGAGACACCGTTGAAGCACCTGTCGTATATCTGTGACGAACCGGTTCTGGGGAACCTGTAAAAGGGCAGGCCGCTCGGTACTAAGTGTGGAAAGATCACACTTAGGGTTAAATAGAATGCCTTTTCTGTGTTTATGTTTAGCAGTAGGCCAGGTCGGACTTGCAGGCAGTCTTATTATATAGCTAGTAATACTTGCAGTAAATATCTAAATTCTAATCTAATTATATTATTACTATAGTGTGGTGTTAATAACTAGCTATTTAAACTATCTAAATAAGTAATATAAATGCAACTTATATATCTAGTTATCCTAGCTAGATTATTTAATAATCTGATAATCCTGTTTCTAGATTATTTATAAAAAAGATAATCTATCCCTTAGATTATTAAAGGATTTAATAATCTATTCCTAATTAGCTAATCAGTCTAATATTTATTTAATACTGTTTACTAAAGTGACTTATTATTATAATTATAAGGCTAGGTTATAATATAATATCCCCCTCCTGTTAGTCTTATCTTTAAGACCTTGCTTACTTTATTAAAACCTATAGTTCCCCCCACCTTAGTAAGTAGTGCGTTTATTATCCTATTTCTAATCTTTAT